>NW_021137083.1:0-440583 GCF_004193835.3 Ostrinia furnacalis | reverse complement strand
ATAATACATAGTTTATTTTCTGTGGTTGATTCGTTCTTTGACTGACCAAAGTCCACTAGTCCGGTTGTTATTACAAACGGCCCGATTTATTTTTTGATGCGTCAATAATTTTCTATTATACATTGATTACAATGTAATTATTATTGTGTTACATTTATAAAGGCATAGTTATTATCGCTTTAACGCATAATAAGATACTTTGCTTGTCTAAAAGATTTAGCAAGTTAAGAAATGATTCAATGTATTTCATGATGTCGCATCTCTTCTTATGAGAATTCTAACGTTATACATAAATAATTTATACGAACCAATTGTAAAACAGTTCATGGAGTTAAAACTGACCTTTTTTTTTTTTTAGTAAATAAATAAATAATAATAATGATGATGAACCCTTACTTTGTAAGACTATCAATAGTATTATTAGCATTAATCATACATTGATTAGTAGGTACAAACCTACATAATAATGTTTTTCCAATACAAGAAAAAATGACGTCATCTAATGTACCGATACCGATACAGTTTAAGGAAGCTCTTAGATTTTATCTATTATTTATAGATACAAGCTGGTGAGACGTCATGAATAAAAAAATANGTAGGCTCATTGTAATGGTACTAGGTTTTAAAGACAAATGGACTACCTACATTTCTGCAGTTACACGAGCTTGAAACTGAAAATTAGTATGGTGTAGGTCCTACACTGTAGGATGTGACAAGTGCAGTGCTAGGATGTCGGCGCGTTAACACCACGCGTAACGCTCAAGCGACGCGACGCTGAGACGCGTACCTGCGTGCGTAGTGCAGTAGACTCATTGAAATGTTAGCAGGTTATAAGCTAGCTAGCTACATTAGCTACCTTAAGGCTCTAATTAGAAGAATTACATTTCAAGCAGTTAAATGCAGTTGCCAATGTAATACCAACCAACGGTGCACTTCGATTGCACGTTGTCTGTAACTAACAGTTAGATTTAGTCTTGCTGTAGAGGAAGTATTCGAATGGCAAAATATGTATGTGTCAAGGACAGAATTTAAAAGTAAATTAGAAAAATATGGTATTTCATTTTGCTCTTTTCATAATATTACAAAATATTATGCAGAGAATCAGTATGTGAGCTCTTCGACCGATTATGACCACTCTGTAGAACGCAATAGTAGAGTCATACATATTTATTTTATAACATTGTCAAAGTATTACAGCTTTACAGCTGAAAATCAGAAGATTTATTTTAATACGGAGGAATCGTCATCTACACCTACACAGGCGAGTTCTTTTGAGAATTTCGGCCAATATTAAATCTTAGGAGTGTAGGCGTTTCATATTAAATGGCTCTTTACTAAAATAGTCTCTTTGTAGGGTACAATTTAATAAAACATATTAGTTATATTAGGACTGAGCCTACTGCTCAATTCACACCGTCTTATTTAGACCTGCACGTTTTCACTTTGATATTCCGACGGCTGCCTCGCATAATAATGTGCCAAGTGCCACTTGACATTATTCACGATTGGTACTCTATTAATATTAAATGAGGATCATTGTTCACACTCCAATGGAAGTTACATGTTCAGATTTTTCGTGTGTCATCATTTTTCGTCTCTAACAGGGTTTCCGCGTAAGGTGTCATTTCTTAAAATACACACGATTTCAATTAAATAAGTAAACGTGGGAAGGTGGAAGTGTATTTTTTTGTTACTACGTCGGGTCAATTGAGTGTACGATTATGTTGATTAAAGCAGAGCTTCCTTAAAGCCTTTAACAACAATCAGGTTACACGTGTAGCGTTAACATATTCTGGAATCCGAATAATCACTTTCCATTGGCACGTTACAAGAATACCACCCACCTGGAGATACGAGTACGAAGCTTTTGTGATAAACCCCTTTCTAGTTTTCTATTTGTGGGCGAGTGGATTTAATAAGTGATAAATTCGGTTCTCGCCGTTTTTTCCTCATGAAATATCTAGTATCTCGGTAACGTTTGGTTTGACCATTTTTCGCGGCGCGTCTTCATGGTAACGTTAGTAGGTCGGTCGATTCAACAAGTAAGTCGGGCGCGGCGCCTGTTGCGCGGTGGTGGGTAGTGGGTAGGGGGGAGTTAGGTAGTACCCACTACCCAACCCCCCCTTGCCTGTTGCGTCTCGGAGACGCCGCCGCCCACCGTAACGCCCGTGCTGCCATACTGGATACTTCTGACCCACTTATTTACGTTACAGCTCGTTACAGGAACTATCCAGTTATAACCGAGCACTCGCATGTCCAATTGAGTTCTGCAATAAAACGCTTTATTTAGCTCGAAGACCAACGCTCTGGTGAGCAGTGGACCGTAAGGTTTGATTCCAACTATTCTTCTGCCTCTTTAACTCTGAAGTATTGAACAGATACTGAGTCAGTCGTCCGCATATTACTTATAGTGACAAAATAGCTGTTGATGCATACCTTCGTACTCTTTACAACAACACATATGGGGTTATATGTTACTTCGATGAATCATGTAGAGCTTGAGATAAAAGCTTGACCGTTCTCCTCCACGCAGAGAATGAGAGTTCATGATCGATTGGAAAATGATACAATCGTAAACGAGGCACTCGTTAAAAATATTTACACGCATATGAAGTCGCAGGTACCATACATCTAGTTAGTACACAACCCTTATGTCTGAGAAATATCAAACGAAATGAGTGTACACGTTCACTTTGAAGTCACAATTTAACGACTCATTGTAAGTGCTCGCAGATTTGTTTGCGTTCCTACGATAACGATTTGTATCTCGCGTTTGATAAGAGCAAATATGGTGTTTGTAGACGTGGTGTGATTGTTCACTTTGTGGCTTGTGCACATCATTAGGCCCCGTCCTATTTATTTGAACTTCTTTTGAGCTGCCTCAAACTCAAAGGCTCCATTAGGTTAAATTATGAAACGACGAGAAAATGTATTGCGATATTTTTAGCTAGCCGAGTATCGTTACAAAAAATCGCTTGATACAACGTTATTGAGTTACTTTTAGTGAAAATATTTTAACATTATACGTAACTCGAGCAATTTAAAAACAATTTCGGATACAAACTTAGTTTTTATGTTTAAAACGGCTGCAGAATATAAATGGGCTAGTTATACAACTGTTTACAACAAAAATATTATTGAACACGGTCTGTACTTGTAAGCAATTTCAGGGGTAATTTACATTGAGTATAAGCAAGCAACAGCTCCAGTATTTCGGCGGGTAAACAATAACAGAGCAGAAGGTCGAGTCGCTGCCAACAAAAGGATTGAGTTGTGTAATTAGGCTGTTGGTATTATTATTAAAGTACCCACCTACAGCTAAAGCCGTAGCTATAAAATGTTATTAGTGTAAACATAAGTGTACACTGTAAATAAAAGTATCCCGTGAGCTACCGCTATTGTTTTGCGCAAAATGTTTCACGAGTAATAATACTGTTGCAGTACAAGTTGGATAAAACGAAGGAACTACCTAAAAAAAACTACTGTAAAATGTTAACTTCATTTGTAAATTTAAAACCTTGTACATAAATAAACGTCTATAAAGTATGGAGACTACAAGTTTGCTCGTAGATATTCGCGAGAAACTACCACCACTTGCTCTAAAAAATACATTATTGATTTCATTACAAGAAATTGTTTTGTTTGAAACCGAACTCAGGCAATTTCAGCCGGAGATTTAAAAAAAACCTATGTCACTCAGATTTCAATCTTCTTTCAAGCTTCTGCCTTTACCACACAATCCTGTATCAACATTGTGAATCGCCATTATTGAGATTAGTTCTCATAGATCTTTTTGAAAATCCTAAATCAACAATCAACCTCTCACAACACTGAAATATGTAGTGAAATCAATACGTAAATGTGCTAAGAAAGATGACTCAATATTTAGGACCGTAAAAATAAAATTACAACGTCCAAAAAGCAATACGAAGGAGTCCGTTTCCGAAATTAATCGTAGGATATGCAGCGTTGTGCTAGAGGCGAGATTGGAACGTCTGCTGCGACGATAATTGAGTCAGACGTACCTGAGTCTGGGATACATCGTGTAATATCGCGGGACTCGTGCCGATATTGCATGCACGAAAGATGCGACATCTTGGTTGAGCTAGTGTGGAGGTTGAAAGTTACATGATGGAAGTATAGTAAATTAAAGTTTGTAGATTTAGGTACAGTCATAACTATTTGACGCTAACTGTACATGTTTGAACTACTCCTGCGTTAAACCCTTTATGATAATAGAGGTGTAGAAGCATCTTCTACTGTTTGTAATAGAGTATCTTAGGTAATTTTACACACCACCATCCACCTAGCTCCATAATTTACTTAGTTCACTTATGCTGTGGGATGTAGAAAGTTAATTAGAGCATACTTTATAATTTTTGCTATAATGTATCATATGAGTAAGTTTCTTAGCGGTCTAATTACGAAGTTACGATAGAAGAACAAGAATATCATCCGATAAATATGTTTTCTGTTATCTACCTACACTAATAAACATAAAGAAAGAAGTACCAAGTGCATTTTGTACCACGAGAAAACAAGTGTTTCGTGTGTACAAAACATTTATAACGGCACATGAAAATAAGTACCTAATTGAAGCCCACTTCAACAATTCAAAACGTTAGACGGAACAAATTATAATACTCTACCGTCTCAAAGTTTTCAAAGAAAGGTTTATTTTTAGGCGGAAGAGATTTAGTAATATGTCATCTTTTTAATTCGAAGTCCCCCCCAAGTTGTCTTCAGTCATTTCGGGTGGCTTACGAGTTTTAAATTTCAATCTGATCTCGGAGATGCTATCGCCCCCGTTGCTTGGAACCCTGGAGGACCTGTCAAGCGTGAAAACTTTTTGGGACGCACTATTCTGTATACTGAAGAAATTCATTAAAAGACCAAGAACATGCGAGACCTAATCTGACTTCAAGAAAGTTTAAAATCTAGTATAGGCAATTAGGCATACTTTTTTATAAGGGGCCAAAAATATACTTACTTAGGTACACAGCCATCTCTTGAAATTGTCATACTAGAAAGACATTGGTCTTATCAGAGCAAACGAAACACAATAATTAAGCAGTTCGAAGTCCCCCCAAGTTGTCTCCAGTCATTTCGGGTGGCTTACGAGTTTTAAATTTCAATCTGGTCTCGGAGATGCTATCGCCCCCGTTGCTTGGAACCCTGGAGGACCTGTCAAGTGTGAGAGCTTTTTGGGACGCACTATTCTGTATAGTGGAAAAAGACATAAAAAGACAAAGCACATGTGAGACCCAATCTAACTTCAAGAAAGTTTTAAATCTAGTACAGGCATACTTTTTTGTCAGGGGCAAAAATATACTTACTTAGGTACACAGCCATCTCTTGAAATTGTCATACTAGAAATAAATTGGTCTTATCATAGCAAACCTAACACAATAATTAAGCAGTTCGAAGTCCCCCCCAAGCTGTCTCCAGTCATTTCGGGTGGCTTACGAGTTTTTAAATTTCAATCTGATGCTATCGCCCCCGTGTTGCTTGGAACCCTGGAGGACCTGTCAAGTGTGAGAGGGTTTTTGTGACGCCCTATTCTGTATAGTGGAAAAAGTCATAAAAAGACCAGGCACTGATCTAATCTGACATCTGACCTAAATAAGGAACAAAATCGAGTGTAGGCATACTTTTTACATCAGGGGCAAGAAAAAATCACATGAACAAATCATAGGGAGCCAAACACTATCTCCAAGAGATGTACTGTACGTACCTAGCTCTAGTTATTCATTTTTAATGCAGAACAAAGCACGTTGTGATTTGACTGCAAACACACCTGATGTTAAGTGAGATACTGTCTAGAATTACACATTGGTACATAATATCTGTCCTGTATGTGCCTATCACTTTCGCCTTGAAGTTTTCGTCTTTGTCTGCTGTTTGAGTCAAGGTTTCTTTAATATCATTTATAGTCACTATTAAGTTAAGTACCGTTTGGTTTTCGCGTCGCTTTACATTATTTCTAAATAACCGGTGCTGAAAGTGCTCCCAATATCATTTTACAATAACGACGGAACCCTAAATCGCGTCTGCTGAAAGGAGATTAAACCCAATCCGTTCGCTGAGAGGTTCGGCATATTTAATAAGGTCTATTATCTACGTCACTGTCACGGTCTCCAGATGTTTCAAATTCAATTACAAGTCTGGACTGCTGACCACCTGAATCTGGTATTTTAAAACTATTTGAGCTTGGCCTTAATTATTGTATTGTTTTGTCAAAGTAAATAAATGATTTATATTATATTAGCCACTAGGATTAGAAATAGTTCTGGATCCCTGAATAGTCATAGATTACAGCTACACTGCTCTTATGCCGGCTGGGTTTCAGAGGCGATAGGTAGGTTATGCGATATGAAATAACAGTACGAACAAGTGCACTGTTTATGACATCATGTGACGATTGACGAAGTGCCTATCAAAATTGTATTCAGTTCCACGTGGCTTCGTTTTTTGATTAATAAAAGGAAATGAAACATTTATTTGTCTGATATCAAATGTGCTCTACATATCATCAATATACACCTCTCAGCTTTCATACACGTGTCTTTTCCAGATATCGTATCGAACGTTGTAATAATTCCAAAACTGAATGAAGGGTGGCAGATATTTTCGTCGAAAACAATAGAGCCCTACTATTTCTGTCGTAACGGAGCTATTCGGGCGTGTTTTGTTTCGGCCGCATCGCTCCTCACGCGAGCACGTACGCGATGCGTTGCGAATACTAATTGATTGGGTTGTCTTGCAACTGATGATACGATGATCATTGAAGCTCTTAGTTATGACTATGAGTCTGCGCGTTTTTTATGCGACACCTCCGCTAACACTAGGTTCCCCCGCGTGTGCTGTTCATACAAATTTTCCATACTAAAAAGCGTAGACCCTAAGTTGTCACTGGAATGGTCTGCTCTTGAAATACTGCCACATTATTTTGTTTTACCAGGTCAATAATATACTGAGTGACATCTTAAACATAATCGTATGACGATAGATTTTTTTCGGTAAAATAGCGGAAGCTTTATTGTGCAAAAACTATTATACAAGTGCAAGTACACTGTGTTTTTTCGAACGAATAAATTATTTCTTTCTATCGTGGCGTTCCCTAAAACAGACCTGCCGACTTTGGGCGTCCGAAAATTGGATTCGGAGTGCATACATCGGTGCAGTATTAACGTCGCAAAACAATGCCCAATCAAACGGAGTGCGCTCTCCGCTCCTGTATGAAATCTTGGATATTGGATCGTAAATCTGATTTAAAAGTATTGCATGAAATATCTCTCGATTCTGAAATAAAAATTAAAAGGCTTAATCAATTTCTGCCATCAGTTTGTTGATATGAAGTCATCCATTGTACAAGTTGAAAAATGACATTTTAAAATGACTTAATTGCCCCCTATTATTTACTTATTACAAGAAAATTTACGTGCATTTTCATATTTTAAGTTAACTATTCCGTTTAAAATTAAAATTGTTGAAATTCTTACAATTAAATTAACTAAATAACTAATCACCATAGTTAAATAGTCGACGAGACTCTTAACTGGCTGTCGTCAGATAAAGAAAGAACAAATCATAGTAATATATTTCATCCACACGATTTTTACGAGCTTAAACGAAAAAAATCCATTCCAATACGTAATCCAGTAATATTTTCAGTTTCAAGTGCTCTATTTGCAGGCTTTACTGCCCCAGTTTCCTGTTTTCCTACGCCCATACAAATATGCGTTGCATAATTATGCGTGTGCGCGCATTGACGAGTTATAATCCTGCGTTACTGTTGTCGAATATCGATAAGATAAGAATATCGATTACAGACCGATAATATGAACGTAAAAGTATAGTTTTGGACAAACGACCATTCGTAAACTGTCAGTAGGTATAGTCCAGTCAATAAAGCATTATAGATGGAAAACTGTAGAACACAATTTCTGACTTCAGGACTTTATTTAGACTAGTTAGGAGGTGAACATAGCAAAAGTCCCCGCCCTTAGCCCTTGAGACGGCGGGGAGAGGGGGGTTTAAAGGTGCCACTTTTCGGTTTTTCGCTTAATCCTCGGAAACTATGCGTCCTAGTGACATGACTACTTTGAACCAAAAAAGGCATATTCAATTTGCTACAGATGAGATAGACAAGTTTTTCTATAAATTGTATAGTTTTCGCGGCATCTGCTCTAGAAGGTCTGTAATATTGGAAATTTTATTTTTGTCTTACATGTTACCATCAGGAGAAAATCGACTAAATCAACATTGAGCAATCATTCTAGACATGCGGGAGCATGTTAAGCCTAGTTCCAGCGAGAGGACTACACCGTGCGTATATTTAGACGAATCACTTTGAGCCACTTTTGAGTCCTCATCACTCAAAAACTACTGTGCATTAACACTTCAAATTTGGCTCATGTGTTGAGACTTGCAAGATATACATCAGTTTCAAATTTCATAAATCTGCCTCAAACGGTTCTTTAGATATTGACGTCCAAAAATCTAAATGTCTGACCTATAGACCAAATTCTAACCACTTCCAGATGACCTCGAAGGTTCAAATTTGGCATCCAGAAAGGTAGTTAGTTAAATACAAAGAAACAAATAAAAAACCAGTAAATTTTAACATTTCACATGTGATAGATAGATAGTAGTGCTCTAAATATCGCTTTTTGAACGTCAATACCTAAATAACCGTTTGAGGTATATTTATGAAATTTGAAGCTGATGTACATCTTGCAAGTCTCAATACATGAGCTAAATTTGAAGTGTTAATGCACAGTAGTTTTTGAATGATGAGGAGTCAAAAGTGGCTCTAATTGGTTCGTCTAAATATACGCACGGTGCAGTCCCCTCCCTGGAACTAGGCTTAACATGCTCCCGCATGTCTATAGTGTTTGCTCAATGTTGATTTAGTCGATTTTCTCCTGAAAGGAACATGTAAGACAACAATAAAATTTCCAATTTTACAGACCTTCTAGAGCAGATGCCGCAAAAACTATACAAGATATAGAAAAACTTGACTGTNATCCTACTAGCTCGATTGATGGTTTCATTTAATTTATTATATACATGTACAAATGTACTCAGTGTTGCACTATCAAATGCAATTGAAGCGCCTCTATGCCAGGGTTTTTATGTTCCTGGTCAGGCTATACTTTAAAAGACAATAAGTGGTACGTTGAATGGGATTTGATAAAAACTGTTTATGGAGAAATGGACGTCATTATAAAAACTGGTTTTGAGTGTGTAAAACACACAATAAGTTTCTAACCCCAAACTCAGCTAAAAGGAAAAAAATTGGTGCTAGCAGAGCATGTGAGGAATGTAGAAGAGCTGAGAACTAATGGCAATAGTTACTTATTGAGTNTCGTTTTCTTTTACCCCTTCCACCCACTTCGCACGTTCCCAATACTGTCAGTACCTCTAGCATGAACAACTTTCGTCTTCTAATCGTTTGCGTATTCGACAAAATTCGATACTCAACCTTCAAATTAAACGATAACGTGACAATTTTGATCCTCAAAATAAGTTTCGTGCAACCATTTCTCATACAAAGTTCACTTTACGACACGTTCACAAGGGCGTTGTTGTAGTTTTCGTACTAAATCTATTGATGGCGATTCGAATACGCAAACGATTCGAACTCGAAAGTTTTTCGTGCTAGCCGTACAGTAGGTATTAAAATACGTTACGTTTGTAGATGCTGTCAAAGTTAGGAAAATCTATTATCAGAATTTTTGCATTATGATGCGTAACTGATCATATCTCAAATGTATGTATTAAAAACTTGAAAGTTCGTGGGTGCAATTCCTACAGCTTTTTCTATTCGGAGCTATTCAGATTGATAGTATTGTCGCGGTTGCTGTCCAATATTTTTGATACTACTTATTGATGCTTTTCTGCATTATGTATCGGACTTTAACTGCGCTAATAGAATCGATTCAATGGAGAGTATTATCGATGGAGTATCTGATTTTCGATTGAAACTATCGGTAGCCCAAACTATCGATTGTCCGTCAACACTAGTATGCGCTCGGTAATCCTAGCACTACGCCGGCAGACATGCACCTGCGATGTTTGGTTTGGACATCCGATGAATCGAACGCTCTCGATGCGTGGATGCGAGCGATTGCTTTTTGTTTGCGATTGCTTTTGGGATTTTAAAGTTTTTTGTAACACATTTACGTTTTTTCTTCTTCATTAGGTCAGTTATAGCACGGTGTTATAGATGACCCACGCTGAACTGTCCCACCAAACTCAATAGCAGGAGGGCGCTACCATCGTTCAACTATATGGTTTCTAACATGGCAAAAATCGGAACCAGCGATCCGGTATTGACGGTGGCGCCCCGCTGTCAATGTCATGGATAGACAGTTCAGTATATTGGAACTATAGCGTCAAAAGTTCAATCAAAGTTCCGTCATGTCTATGTTATAATGTGAATAAGATTATGTAGTCAACTTTTTGGCCACTTTGGGTGTCACGAACTATTAGACACTAACTGTACGAGGTACATAACAACGTCTGTTCCTTCACCAGAATAATAATTCCAATTATTATGCCTGTAATAATTATCTGAAATTATCAGCATGTTTAATTGGCAATATATTATACGAGTATTTTGACTGACACAGTCCCACCAACTATCCATTAAAAGTGTCCGCCTTATTACACTGCCACCACGAAGCTCGGTGTTAATTAATGTTTTCGAATTTAATTAATTGAAAGGCTCGCCGAATTTCACACGCTTAGCTGCATAATTTTCGCCACGGTATCCATTACTGCATCGTACGTACAGTATTATAAAAATACAGCCGAACATATTTTATAACCTCCTCCTTTTTTGAAGTCGGTTAATCACCCTCGTTTAAGCTTTTATTAAAGGAAACGGGAATTTAAAATGTAGTTAGAATAATCATGATAAAGCATAAGTAGCGAAGGTGCTTGTTTAATAAACGGTTACTGCTGTGTTTATGTGTTATTTCGAAAGCAATAGAAAAAAAACACCCATTTGACCCTTCAGTCATGCGATATTACAATTTCATGGGGCATCATGAAGAACCAGGCCATATGTTTGTCTCGAAGCGCTGGTAGGGCCCAAAAGATAAGGAGATGTGTAAAGTGCCCTATAAGGGCTACCTTTTCTTTTTATTGTTTGCTATATTTGACGATCATAAGTGCCACTTGTGGTCTAAACTGAATAAATATTTTTGATTTTGATTTTGACCATTACTAAGAAGTAGCGTAGCAGTAGTGATGACTTATACAAGTATAGCTCGCATTAAAAAAAATCTATTCTAGAATAGAGCAGCCTATTTATCTACATATTAAGAGAGCTAGAGATGCGGTTTAAAAACAGTTACTTTTATTCCCAGGTTCAGACGTAACTCATCAAGCTCACATATTTTGCACTGCCGAATAGTCTTATCTCAATATGTATTAATTTGCGAAATGTACCCAAAAGTATCGTAGCAGGGAGGTAGTCGCGCCACATCGGTTATACATTTCACAATTATTGGTCTATTTAAGGTAGGTAGAGATGCGGTTTTAAAAACAGTTTAAGTAAGTAACTTCTATGTCTATCTTCAAACATAACTCTTCACCAAGCTCACCTATTTTACACCGCCGAATGGCCTTATCCCCTCAATATGTAGATGCGATCGGTTATTAATTTGCGAAATGTCCGCAGAACCGCTCGGAAGCCCTTAAGCCTGCCGACCGAATTCCGCCGACAATGGACTCGATGTCGTGGATTACCAGCCCCTCCCCCCCTAGGTGTTCTGTGTAAATGGGGATTTAATTTCCCGTATCCGTAAACACAATGGGATACGTTTCGGTCGAGCGCGTGTCGGATGCAGGCCGTCGTAGTTCTTCCCGGTTTTCAGTTTTCGTGTTTTATTATGAGAGTAGTGAGCGTGTGCTCTACGTGTTGTGATTGGATTTGTTTGAGACGTGTTCGTTCATCGTATCATAGCTGTATGTATGAGAATAACTGAAATTGGTGCCTACCAGACACTATTGTCTTATAATTAGGTGCATAATTTCACATTATACATTAGATATTCGTTTATTGACGACATAAAATCATTGTCAATCGCTGTTTAAAACCATTATTGAAAACCTTTTTATGCAGGTTAATTATACGGTAAAATAATTAGAAGCATCCATGAGTATCTGTGCGGGCCACGGCATATCTACGCAATTATATTTTAGTGTTTCTGCTTTCTGTGGCCTAAAAATAAGAAAGTCGCAAATATAAATTCATTATACACGACCAAATATGCGTTGAAACAATAGAAGGGCGCATGACGTTGCGGCCACAGTGCCACAGGAGACGCGATGACGGCGCATTAAACGAATCCATGCAAGCACTAATCATCCCATATAGCTGTGTCTAAAATGATATGCGTGTAGGTAATCTATTACGAGCCTATGATAAAATACACTGGACCGCAAAGAAAAAGGGTCGATTTGAGAATCTTCTATATCTTCAAAAGTACCTGACATCTTTATCAAACAAAAAATACTCGAAAAACTACGCATTTTTATTTATCTTACATTAAGTAGTTTTTATTTCATAAAGATAGGTCAGGTAAGGTACTATTGAAGATTTTCTAACCGACCCTTTGTAGAAATTCCCGAAAAACCCAGGTTCATTATACGCGACCGTGTATACCGTGAAACAATAGAAGGCCCATGACTGTGGGGCCACATGAGACGCCGATGACGGCGCATTAAACGAATCCATACAGGGTGATTGATGAACGACGCAAACACGCCGCGCGGCTCATTCAATTTGCTGTCACCGCGACAGAATGCACTTTTATTATTCAGCTTCGAGTTCTTTTCGGTGATGCGTTATGATATGCTATAGGTGCTGTAATGGAGTTTTAAAACCCTTTTTAAGGAGATTATTTGAACCCACCTTTGAGGATAGCAGATTGTCGAATATGCTAGGAGTATATTCAAGAACTATCTTTGAAAATGTTCTTGCTCAATGAATAGTAGGTATCGAAACCTATTTTGATAAAGTAAGATAAGTCCTCTATTTATAAAGTCAGTGTCATTCATAAAGTAAGAACGAAAAACAGTCAAACATGTTTATACCTATTCTCGTAGACTGTAGACTCTTACATAGACAGTAGCAATTAACAGTGGACCTCCTCTTCCGAAACAAAAACTACCATAAACTAGGGATGATGAATACCAGCTCATAAATGCACACACTGCACATAAGACATATCGCTACAGCGTTACTCGAGCTGCCTTCATATGTCACCGTGACATATTCTAGAGTTGAATTTCGACCGGCTGGTACAGTCGACAGCAATTCAAACTGTACATTTTCGCACCTATTGCAACTGAATAAGATACCTTAATCTGTGCGTTGTATCGTCACGGAGACGTCAACGGTACGATGACGATGCGTCAGTGTAAGGTGCAGTATCGTGTTTGTCCATTCCAGCTGATCGATCTGCCAGTGACAGTGACCGACCCAGATATATTGGAAAACTTGTCATTGCAAGGATGTAACTCTTCATCATGTATGGATTAAAGTGAAAGACAGTCGACTTTTTGGTAAATTCTGAATAATAATACACCTAAAACCAGTGTTAAACGTTAGCTACGGTACAATATTGATATGCATATCAATCTCTCACCAATTAATATCACGCTGCAGCATCAAAAAATATCGATAAGATAAGACTTACTTACCTAGATGGTGTGCCAAGCTTGTCAAGTAGGAAGTAAATAATATTAAGTCCTAACTAAACTAAGCAAAAACATCTAATCTACCAAACAACGAATGAACTGAGAATAAATATGAAAACACTACGCACGTGAATCACTAGGCCAGGCAGCCTTCGAAAATGTCAGTTACTTTAATTGAAACGGATAAAAATTACGAAAGACATGATACAACGACATTTAAGCGTTGCAATAACTTTTTATAGTGTTACAAACTTGCGAATTACGACATGTTGAGAATTTAATTTGTCACCAGATCTCCTTGATGCGATTATCCCAGTGTGTGCTAGCTTGTCTCGCGCCTTTATGGCTCATCGCACTGCCGGACAAAAGCGAGTAGAATTAACCAGAGTGCATTTTTATTGCATTCAGGACGATTGTGGTCGGTGAAATAGTAATTTTGTTTCACACGTGTTTCGGTTGAAAAGGATTAGAGATATCAGCGACTGTAGAAGATGTTATGATTGGAAATTATGAGTCAAATATGTTTTCATCTAAGTAAATTAATTGGAAGTTACAAGCTACTTATTGAATGTCTCTACATTATCGTCGATAGAGATAATTTTTCTGCTTAAAAAACAGTCGATAGATTTAATTATCTAAGATTGAAAGTTATCAGTTCTACCTTAGTTTAAGTTAAGCCTTGTAATAAATACATTTTCGTACCCTAAACTTTACATAGCCGAAACCTAGTTTTCAGCTTAATTAGTGCTTTGAGTATCATGTATCTCAAACATTTGATCGTGTGCTCAGTTTATGAACCTATGCTTCAGTTGTGAAACAACTTTTAATAACTTAAAATTCAAGTACGAGTATTATACTTTATACCGTTCATCCGGGCGCACCTTCGGTAATTGTAACTTGATATCTCGCGCTCCTTATAAGTTGTGTAGCGCTGGCCAAGTTGGTAATAAGAGTTAGTGTCTGAATTGGCAACGGCTTAGTGGTGGCTAGGGTTGCCTGGCTGGTAATTATTTGGGAAATAACGACCGTAGAGACTTAACTAAATTTTTTAACCGGAAGGCAGTGGTGACTGAGTTTGGGTCTTTTCTTCTCAGGACTTTGCAAATGTTTATTCTCTTATATCTGACAAATTAAAAAAATACGAGACATATAAAGGCGTCTGCAAAAGTTGTCAATCTGTAAGTAAGTAATTAATTTAGTCCGAACAAATAAGGATTTTTTAAGTTTTGATTTGCTGAAATAAGAATTTAAGGTAAGCGCAGGTCTTAGTAAGCAGGTATTCACAATTCTAGCTAGACAGCATCTTAATTTAATAGATGGTGAAATTACCAAATACCCGCTTCTAGTTGATTAAAAATAACTGTAAAACAATAGAGCCAACCCTACACCGCCAGATGCTACTTTAAAGAACTTGGAGTCGTTTGTTTGATTCCTCCAGTGCTCCGATACTTGCGAGGGCCACTGATACTTTTATTATTTCCTTATGGACTTAGTAAGTTGGTAACTTGTTCCCGATAACTGGGAGTTATTGCCTCTGTTGCGCTACGAATGATTCCATTGAAAGCACCGTGAGATGTTAAGTACAGTTTGTAAAACATTTAATACTGCTTTGATAAAATTGTTTGTTTGTCGTACTTATTTCGTTGTATTGCGTCAAGTTTTTCCGTAAGTAGTGACAAATGTTTATTTGAAATCGATTTTTGTAAGATATTCGTTATGAAAAACGTTTGAAATCTTTTTTTTTTTTTTTTTAATTTATTTAGGAAAACAAACAACTGAACAATACATATTTTTTCTTAAGATAGTTCAATAAATATACAGACTAATTGGACAGTCAACACTGTTATCCTAGATTAATAAAATGAACATGCAATGTACGTACCCTACAGATACTTAATAAATTACCACTACTAATAACATATAAATGCGAAAGGAATCTTTCATAAAACTTTCCAAAATGAGTAAAGTAAAATAAAGATCTTTAAACCGAAAATGAGCAGTTACTATCAGTAGCGTTCATTTCCGGGTAAGCAGTACGATACTTTTCAAACTACTAAACTTTCATAAAACTCTTGACTACCAGTAAGACACCGACTAATGTTATACCGCATGTGCCTACTTAATCACAATCTAGCCCCAATAATTATACTTATTTTTATCAAATTATCGACATTGGATGAACGTATAAAGTAGACACGGAACGTAAAATCTCAGCTCTGTCGGAAATTCGACACCAACTTTTCAGACTTTACTCTGATAATTCCTCTTGCGGTTCTTTGTCGATAATCATATTTCTCTTCCGATATCTATCTAATGTCTGGCTAAAGTCTGTAATCCGAGCTGGTTCTTTCCTTCATTATTAATCCACACTCGATAGCCTCCGTCAGACGGCCCGCTTTATCGGGATGATGAAAGTATGAAATTTTCTAGAAAGTTCTTTCCGCGAATTTAATTGAGAAAACTTAATTTTACTACGAATAGTTTGAGATTAGATTGCTAGTGATGTAGAGAGAGATAGAGCGACTAAAGGATTTGAACTGACCTGTCAATAAAAGGTTTGAACTATGAATGAATAGAAAAATGATGCTGTAAAAAATAGATTGTTACTTGGGACAAAAATCTTTCTGTTTTTTTATTTATAGTCATTAAGTAATTTGGGACTTACTAATATTAATGTAAGGGGAAAAGATAACACAAATAACACAATTTTGGCTTACGAGCTTTCATTCATTATATGAAAGGTGATTAATTAATGTGTACTTTAGTTAGAAGCAAATGTTTGACGCCAACCTGCCATCATAAACAAGTAGGCCAACTCTTAAATTTATAAAAGCACAAACCTTTGTTCATTAGAATTTATTACGTGGCGCGAACGCCATTAACTCCTGCTTTAGTATTTATAAATTTAGTGTGAAGTGGAATTAAAAGCGTTTTGTTGGCGTCAAACAAATTTATTACACAGTAATACTTCCTGTTCAGTTTATGATTTGAGAGGTTTGTGCGTGCTATTAAAAATACTGTATGTAGGTATACGCAATTAAATGCTGTGACTCTTCTTTGAGAAGAAATTAGTTAAATCTTGAGGTAAAAGTAGAGATTGCATTCAAAAATTACCTTCTTTTAAAATTTCGGTAACTTTCTGGCAAAATTTGGCGTTTCAGTTGTCAAAGTAGTATTTGGTAATTCAGTTGTCAAAGTGGCGGTAACTGGCCACTTTACTGCTGCGGGTTACGAGCGCATCATCGGGCCCGCGATAATCATGTCGAGCGCTAACGCTGCTAATCCAGTTTTCACTAACGAAGTATTAAAGCAAATTTAGAGTTAGGTGTTATTAAGACAAAATAAAATACACCTGTTGTTACCTGAAATATACCCGCAGCCACTTGGCATATTTGGTAATTCAGTTGTCAAAGTGGCGGCAACTGGCCACTTTACGGCTGCGAGTTAGAGTAGGCGCACACCGTTGATTTTTAATTGGCCGATAGTTGTGCCCGATTTCAAATTGTATGAAGAATCGGCCAAATCAAATCGGCGTAGTGTGCGCACTCCCATAGATGCCCATACTGATCAACAGCCCGACTAAACTATCTGCCGACGAAAAATCAACGGTGTGCGCCTACTCTTACGAGCGCATCATTGGGCCCGCGGTAATCATGTCAAGGGATGTGCGACTTTGATATAAAATATACTTAATGTTACCTGAAATTTACCCGCAGAATCTGACGTATTTGGTAATTCAGTTGTCAAAGTGGCGGCAACTGGCCACTTTACGGCTGCGGGTTACGAGTGCATCATCGGGCCCGCGATAATCATGTCAAGGGTCGTGCGGCTTTGATTAGCGCTAACGCTGCCAATCCAGTTTTCACTAACGAAGTATAGGCATTTTAGGGTTAGGTGGTAATTAATACAATATTAGATTTCATCGTTCGTAACGTTACGTCACGAATTTGGCACGAATACTGATTTGGCACATTAATTTATTTGGTTTATCAAGGAACGTTTATGCTGTTCAATATTTTATTTAATATGCTTTAAAGTTGATGCACTTACTTAGAAAATATAAGTATAACAAGATTTAAAAGTGAATCGCACACACGTTAAAGTAAGTCCATAGTACCTAACCTTACAAATCCTTTCGATTCCGTTCTATGGCTTGAGATTCAAGGATTAATATTAATTAATGAGGATATTATGTTTTAATAAATGATTTCGTCCGTAACCAATAACATCTGACGGTAAAAAGGCTTTCAAAATGATAACGTTAATATAATTAATGACATTAACAAACCAGATTTGTGGTCTGAATCCATTTCATGTTAATGCACCTGTTCATTAATATTTTAATAACCATTTGTGACTGGCGATGTTTTTATTATTCCGTGTAAGTACATAAAATGATTTAAAAGATAAAATGGTAGTCTGAAACTGGGCAGATATTGCATGCAGGTTGAACAAAGTAGCGTAGCGTAGTTTAATCCGGTAACGAAAAATCTCACGGCATAATATCGGGGCGAGTTTCCGATTAAACCGTTCCAAGCCGACAAGGCAATAACCGGCGCTTTATGATTAAGTTAATTAGATAGAACATTCGTTCCCCCGAGCTAGTACACAGATGAGACGGCCGGTCTCCTTTGAAAAACGCTAAGAAATGAAACGAAAATCAACAGCGAGGCGCATGTAGCGCTGTACCGGCTAATAGACTAGGTTTTTCAGTTTTTATTAGTAATCGCATTTATGATATTAGTAGGATAATTTTATATCGGACACAAAATGTACAACCCTATCTGACATTAGCATGATATTCGCAGCAAATTATTTATGTTTTCACTGTGCATTTTTTCTTGATACAGTGACTTAGATACGCACTGAAAAAAATGGTTTTGGTTACTGCTTACAAAAAAGAGTGACTTGCGAACTGAAGGTTTACTACTAACTTCAATAATGATGAACGAAATATTGTGTAAATTCAACAAGTATGTTGTAGTGAGCTAAACCTGATTTAGTTATAGGTTAACTCAGTTCGCAGTCGCAGTCACTTTTTTGTGTTAACCAAACACTTTTTCAGTGTTTGGGGCGTTTCAGCAGTCGTACCTGTATTCAACTATTGGAAAAGGATTTGAAATCGCACAACTCTTAATACTTTCAGTCGAATATTTCTGTGTGAAACGGAATTCGAATATTTCTAAAATAAGAAACTTTGTTTTTGTTTAACAGATGTGGCAACAAAGATGATTAAAGTCTACAGCTTAAACTGTCTTTTTTTTTTTTTTTTTTTTTATCCACAACGAGGAAGCTCTTGGCCTGTATCTCACCTGATGGTAAGTGACGATCAGGCCGAAGGTTGAAGCGAGCTTCACCCGGAATCCTCAACCACGGAGGAACTGGCTATCTTACCTCTAACTGCCGGAACACAACAATGCTGTTAACATTATGTCTTAGCGATTTAAAGGCGTTATAAACGATATTAAGGATCACGCAAATAAATAAAGTTAAATATTAATTTTGTTTTGACACGCTTCTGTTAGGCAGAAGTTAAATTAGGCGACGAACACAAATTCCTGACACTTGAAATTCGTTAAAAGTTGTTCCATTAATTGTATATCTTTGGAGATTAACATTTGTTTTGTAACGCGAATCATGTTTGTATAATGTACTCAACAAATCTCATAAGGATTCAGGACTAGAAATACTTACATATATTTACACTCAGATTTCTTTGAATTATCTTATATTTAAAGGAATCATTTTTTATTTAGTCAGCGGGTGTATAAAGCCGAAGTAGATAAGAATAATTCTGGAATTAGATATTATATTCAACCATGCGAAATCTTGTCTAGGAAAGTCAAGTGTGCAAGATTTGAAAAAGTTTTTGTGTTGCCTATTTCTTTACCAACCGTAAAACCTCAGGTTATAACTTATATCGATGAACCGTCTCAACTTAAAGTTCCAAAATAGCAATTACACAGTTACCCGATTTGAAATCGCTTATCAAGAACACTTAAAATTAGTTTCACTAAGTATTGTACCCTTTGCGGCTGGACAAATCGCGTTGGAGCTAAGGCCGAAGCCACAACGGAGCTATAGTGCACCAGCCGATATGTTGGCCCGAAGTGGTGGTGGGGAAAATTATATTTGAAAGTTTTTAAGTGCCCTGAAAGGGCTTACATATTATGAAAAAATAGAATTTGCTATGCATGGGGGTAACGCTGTCGAGTCATCGTCATCAATCGTCATCATCCTTCCTATTTTACTCGTGCGATAATTATAATGTTTGCGGGGTTTATTTATCACTTAGTATTGATAGTATTGTAAATAATTTTTGGTGGTAATATATCGGTACCTAGCGTGGGTTTGATGGGCTTAGTAACTGTATAATAACAATAAAATTAAGGATTCCGAATAAATATGCAGGACGGAGATAAAAGGTTACATAAGCAATGCCATATCGAGACATCATAATAATATGAGTAGTAATATGGATTTACTCTTTTTCACATGGATCAGACCATTTTATCGTCTTCAGCATACATTCAAAACTTTAACTATTATAGCAGATCCGTCAATGTGTCTTGGCCCCAATGATTTTACCCTTTGCGGGCGGCACAAACCGCTGTGCGGAGTTGAGCGATTCATTTCAAAGTTGGCCAAGAACGAAGCGGCCGCCCGGAGGTATAATTAGTTGCCGAGACCGGTGCGTCCGAACTCAAACAGACACCGGACACTGTATGAGCCGGACACGCGTGCCACTGTAGTTAGGGGTGGCGATTCTTTGCGAATAAGATCTATTCTTTATTCGATTCTCAAAAAATGGAAGAACAAAAGATTGATTTTTTTTTATCCACAACGAGGAAGCTCTTGGCCTGTATCTCACCTGATGGTAAGTGATGATCAGGCCGAAAAGCGAGCTTTACCCGGAATCCTCAACCTCGGAGGAACTGGCTATGCTGTTAACATTGATGTTATGACGACAGACTTGGGTAAGATTGTGGTAGCTAGCCAGGCGGATTTAGAACAAGTCAACCAAACCGAACAGAAAAATCTGCCCCAACTGGGAATCGAACCCGGGACTTCTGCGTCTTAAGCAGGTGGTCTTACCACTAGACCACAGACAGAGGCGGTTAAGTACAATTTTCATTTTTACTCTTCAAGTTCGTAGGTATTTTATTTCATGAGACAACGTACGAAACGTTGTCTCTAATTAAAATTAAAGCTCTTGTTAAAATAGGCTAAATCCAACCTAAGTCCATAGGGGTGAAATATCGATGACTGGATCCATAAAGCGATTATCATTTTTTATAAACAGATTCCTTGATTAATTAATTGATTTTAGATCGCCATCCCTAACTGCAGTTTGTTATCATTCCCCGAGCCAGTACGTCGGTTGCGGATTGATTTGCTTTTATTTGGAGATGCTGACCGCGCTAAGTACATACGAATATATTGCGGTATTTTTTCTCTGTATAAAGAAGTTGGAACCAATATCTTTCTCCTATAAATTTTCACGTAGCATTCTATCGTATTCACATTACGTTTTTGTTACTTTATTGTTCTTTATGGAAAACATGTAAATAAGTAGATAAGTATCGCTTGTGCTCCATTTTGTTATATCCTACATACGACTACAAATTTTAAATATAATATTTATTGAGATAACACCTTTTTATGAAACGAATAAAAAAATCGGATTTTATCTCATAAAATTTATTGAAATAAAATATCACCAATTCAATTGCCTTGTATCTTTACTGACCTGCATCTCGTAGCATCAGCACCTTTCACCGCTAAGAATTAAATTAGTTTGTATAAATTGACAACATCCGCCTCCACCGGAAGTGAGCGACAGCGTTCAGAACCTTCAGCGGCTCTATATAGATTTTCTCACGAAGTTTACAAAGTGAAAATAGTGTTGAATATGACATTATTAAGCTTGTAGAAAAATGCAGAAATAGTGAAGGAAAAAACAAATGCAAATCGTTAAAAAAACTCTCGATCATATTATTGTCTTTTTCCCTACACCATGCCATGCAGCCATGGACTGCATAAATAACCATGCAAATCTAAAGTTCTGAAGGCTTCATCCGTTGTCTAATCCGTATTCATAATTTTTATTGCAGACTCCTTGGTATTTCGCCCGTGTTGAAACCTATCATAGTTTAAATCGAATTCAGCAATATTGCTCTTTGCGTCCCTCAGGTATCGTCCTGGTTTTTCATTTCGAAATGCATACAGTTTCCTTTATAAAACTAATATAGGAGTTTATTTATGACATTTGTTTTACTGGAACGCGGTCAGTTATAACATGTGCAGTATGGTTTTACAAAATGGAATTATCGTGTTATTGTGGTGAAGGGAGTTTGTTATTTACACCGAAGAAAATGTTCATTGTACACGAGTAAAGGTCAATCAATTCTTCTCAGCACTTGCCAAATGTTGGTCTCGAAGCGCTGGTAGGGTAAAAACATTGTGAGACATGTAGAGGCTCCTTAAGAGCAAAATATTTGACGATTTGTAAGTACTATTTATTAGTACAATAACTAATAATAATAGATAATTACAAATAAAGCAATTTTGACTTAGACTTTAATTGATATTAATACAATGAAATGAAATGAAATTAAAAAAAAAATACAACTATTTTTGGGCACAATAGAATTTCATCAGTTCTAGTTGATTGCTTCCGATTGAATAAGTTTATATTCACACTAGTACGAATGAGTATGTGATTACTATGTAGAAGCATCTCTTTGTCGCCACTTCGAATCTTTTTTTTAAATTCTCACTGATGTTACTGTAAATATCCAGGAATACCTGCAAGTTCCAATACCGCGCTGTCTGCGATGCGTTCGCAACATGCACTGCTTCGTTCGATCCGTCTCGATGTCTGAATATTCTCATTTCTCGATACAAATGCACGTCTCGGTATGAAAACGGTCTCGCGCGTATCTGTTTCCACGTCGCGTGGCGTTCAATTGCACGTGAGTTGCGCACGGGCCGCATTCCGATGTGTTCTAGGTTTTATTTAGCGTGTACGAATGTTACGTGCTGCTTAATGTTGACTATAGAAGTCGATTATTCATGTTAGCTTGGATATGAAGCGCGGTGAAAGGTAGAAGACAGTCTGATCCTGATCGAAAATTTTCTAGTAAGGACGCTACATGATCGCCCGTATTCACAAACGATGCCTACTTAAGTGAAACAGCAATTCGAACGCACAACGTTGAATAGAGCTCTGTGATTGGTTATGTCACCCTGTGCGTCCACGCGCACTGTGAGACCTCATAGTAATGTTTGTGCCAAAACATACTACGTCGGTATAAAGTTTGTTATCTAACTTCGTACTCGCCAAGTAACAAAAATCTAAAGCAAAATAAACCATGACATAGTATGATTATGATGCAACGCTAAAAAATGAGTTTCCCGCCTTGCTACGAAGCTACGAAAAAAGTAAAGTTGAAAGCTACGATGCTACGAGCTACGAAAAAAGTAAAGTTGAAGCACACGCGCAACCCGTAAACTTCACCGCCGTGTAAACACCGTTATGCTTAAGTGTATCAATCACGCCAGCTCCCGGGGCCCAAAGCGCAGCGTACTGAGAATATCGAATTAGCGATGATGGATTTAAAATTTTTGCCGGGCCAGAGACAAAAAGGCCGGCCAGACGCTGAATCAATTACGTTACGGTGACGCGCGGCGGTAATTCGATCCGTCGGCAAATGTTGATTCGGCCGGCCACGGTGCCACCTGGATAGCGCCTGCTGAATCGATTCTGATCGATCTTTCATCGATTTTCGCTATCGGTTTGTTAAATCGTGTCTGAGAGTCCTTGCCTTTTTGGAACTTGAAATCAAAAATTACTCATCTTTCATCTCATGAAAGAGTAAATCGATACTAATAAAATGCCCATTGCTACTAACCCCCTTATTAACAAAAGTTACACGCTCGTTGAACACATGTGTTTAATGAAATGTCGTTTAAAAATGAAACGTTATTTTAAACTAGTGCTCAACAAGTGTGTAACTTTTTATAAGGTTCAATCGTTATAAGTTTGACATTGTTAAGTTTTTTGTAATCATTCATAGAATATTGATATTATAGTCGATTACATCACTAGCCACTACCAACCTTGTTCGGCTCTAGCCATAGGTATATACTAGGCTGGCCTCGCTGATCCACTTTTGCCATTAGTGCCCGCTGAAACGCTGGCCCAATTTAGGGCTCACCCGTTATTTTCACCGTGCGCTACGTTCGATTCGTCCGAATATGACCCGTATTCGCCAAAGCTGTTCCCATTCGGAGTATTGGGAATTTGGTTGATTTTATTGTTGAAGGATTTGTGACCATGCAATATCGCTAACTAGATTGTGATGGCGTACCGTGGGATATTAATATTGCTTAGATTTGAAGCACTGAATAAATTTTAAACTTCACTCTATGTACTTATTTTCTACGTTGCGTGTTTCTTATAATAATGCGTCTACCATATTATTTGTACCAAAAAAACTTACGAAACATTAATTGCATTATGTTCTGTTAAATAAATGAACATACTTCGCTTAAAACGTCACTTAAAAAAACGAAATCGTTTTAATACTTATACATTTCATGGAAAGAAATGCTGTTTTAACACAGACTGCAACATTGTGCTGTATAAACGAACACACCATCATTGCCACCAAAGCGAGGCATTGTGCGCGCACTGTAATCTGCTCGGCAGAGGGCAGAGAGCAGGTTTTAGGCGAGTGCCAAAGCGGATTACCGAAATTAACCTCCTCGGCGGGTAATGATTGACTCTTCCACCCGGCAGCCAGGGGTTGGCACGCCAATAAGCTGAATTACACGATTCGCTTGTTTCCAGGTGTTTTTTGAATGTTTGACTTTGAAATGGTGAGATGCTGAGTCGATAAAATACTCTTTGCTTTTTTATAGCTACTTGTTTCGTTGTTTTTGTGACCTAGTCTTGTTTTGTGATTATTAATTATTGTCTTTCCAGCATTAGAATTATGTTTTATTTACAATGGTTTTAGTTTTATTCATTGGCCCGTTTTCTCGGTTCAATAGAAAATAAATGAGCGTTGCTAATTACCGGCCACTTTATCTGTCAGATATATCTATCCATCCGTAACGTGTGTAACCAAAAATTATATTTTGTTTGATAAGCAAATGGACGCTTTCATCCATTTAATTTGATCTAAATGAGGCAATATTTAAAAAGGAATTACATAAGCTTATTCGTTTTAAAATTCAACTCTTGTAAAATGGAGGTCTTATTTCTTTATGGAAATTGAGATGTATGGCAAGGTACAGATTGGCCGTCTCGGCCGCGGCTAATCTTGTGCACGGGGCGGCACAATGGGCTCTATTAACATGCATCGACCTCAGGCCGGGCTAGCTGGTTACCGAGTTTGTAGACGCCTAAACTGGGTGCAGGATTATACTTATTGTAGTGTATTATGCGAATAATGGTGGAAGATAGCCTAGAGCGAATAGACATTGGCGATTGCGGCAAACACTTGTCTTGGGAAACACAAAAAAGCCGTTAAAAACTCTTAAAAAAGTCAATCTCGCACAACTTCTATCTTTTGGTCCATAAGTTACCCCATCTTATAATGTAGAGTTGTAAGACTGTAGACTGTTCTAACTATAAAAAGTTTGTCGTCTGCCTAACTTAATCCCTTACTTGATTATGAAGATTACTGGCATACACAAATTACGTGCATTTTTTAATAAACCGATTACTTCAGATTATTTATTTTACAATTAACCCGAACTTCATTGAAATAAACCTGCATTTGTCCTACAAATTGATTCTGATACAAAATAAGCATATTTAACTATCGTTGTTTCCCTCTCGGCTCGGTAACACCTGACAGTGTAACGTTTTATCGATATTGTAGCCATATCAATCCACTTTTCAGTACCTATTATTAATTTCGTACATGTTATATTCGGCATGCCATGGAATGTATTCCATACATCCCAAAAATGTTTTTATATTTAATTTCTTATTGAAAATAGTGCTGTAGGTACATTTTTAAGCTGGTATTTTAATTACTTAAAATTTCAAATATATAGATCTAACTTTTTGGCAAACATATAAATGAAAACATCTCCGTCTCGTAATTTTTACTTGACACCCAAATAGAAATCAATAAAATGAACCCCCTTTTCGAATTCGAGTGACATAAAATAACTACGCTCTTAAATTAGTGTCTCGTCTTTCGCCAAAGAGCAAATAAATTAAGCAAAATCTCAGCACGTCAATCGATTGTACTTGTACAGGTCACGCTAAGGTTTAATTTTATGGGTTCAAGTCATTGAATCACTCCCTTAGGATCCGGATCATTAAGTGGGTAAATGGTTAATGAAAATAGAATGAGCACTAAACATCGGAGCGGAATTTCGCCAGTCACCTAGCCGTCGTTAAATGTTGTTATCGTCGCGATTAAGTAACAAAACAACTGGGCTGAGGGCCGCGGGGGGTTCGGGGAAGCGGGCGGGGGCGTCGCGAATAATAATCTCAGTTTACGACGGCAGCCGAGTGAATCAATAAAAACACTAATAATGCACAGGCGTAATCCGGATCGTGCAGCGTCGCGATTACGCGCTAACGAGGTCGTAAACGCGGATCACCGATGCACGGCTTAGCCGAAACTCGCCGCGGGGCGCGCTAGTCCGCGCTAGTTCGCGCTAGTTCGCGCTAGTTCGTCACGCCTTTGTAACATGCTTATGTAACACACAATTTCAACAGTCTGCTGGCATTATTTCCTTACGCGTTAACATTGTAAACGCAGGCACATGCCACGGCTTAGCCGATACTCGCCGCCCGCGTTAGTCTTTGCTAGTTCGTTACGGTTGTCTAGTTTACATGCTTATGTAACGTATGCACAATTGCACAATTTAACTGTCACCAGTAGCATTTCCTTGCTTGCTAACGAAATTGTAAAGGCGGATCACCGATGCACGGCTTAGCCGAAACTGGCCACGGGGTGCGCTAGTCTTAGTTTAGTTTGTCACGCTTTTGTAACATGCTTATGTAAGATACGCACAACTGTCACCAGAGTTGCATTTCCTGCAAAATTTAAACCCTTTATGAATATACGGAAAAGTATGTAATTAGCGGCCAAATCTCTGCAAGAGGAAAACATAACAGATGAGTTTTGGTAACGAAATAAAAGCTCTACTTATTACTAAATATTAGGTATATCAGGCTTATCTCTTTTATGATAAGTTTTAAGTTTAAAAAAATGTATCTTCTGATATTTCAGTGTCTATAGGAAGATGATAACTTACCATCAAATGGCCTACGCTTTGACTACATTTCTTCTCTATAAAAACATGTCAGAAAACATCGCTTCTGCTGTCATTTCCTGTGGCATGTTGCATTGTAATCTTATCTTCCATCACAGGAGTTATCAATGCTCTAACGAGCTGTCCATGTCCAACGGTAGTGTGCTGACTACTGTCTGAAGGTTATTTTTGTTTTATAAATGCTCGAAAAAATATATTCCCTCGCAGCCTTTTCATAGTGAATATGGAGTCGTATTTTGTATAGCATTTTCTTTCGGGATAGACTACAAAGAAGCAAAGAATTCACCTTTGTGTATCAATGCATATTTCATTTACCTAAGTAATTCACGTCGTTACTTACATGCTAAGCAAAGCATAAACACAATCGTCTGGTAAAAACTCCATCCAAATAAGTACAAAAGCAAAACCGTCATTAGATATCCCTTAATATTAAACAGGTTAAAGTCTAACCTTTAAATAATGGAAGTTCATAGCTGAAAAAAGTACCTACTAAAGCCAAAATAACACTTTCGTGAGAAGACTAACATGCAACAATAAACACAATCAACCGCCGAAAAGTTGATCCCTTTAGATAAGAAAGAGCAATCGCGCTATCAGATCTGCCACAACCCTTAACCCAGGGGTTCCCAACCAGTAGTCCGCAGGACATCCCTCCGGGTGGCATAGCAGGGTTTGAGTAATAAGAAATTTTACTTTTAGGATAAGCTAAGCTGCAGCCAGCTCGCACTAAGCGTATCGATGACTCTTAAAAAAAAACCACAGTTGTACATTTTTCTGTAAAATCACATTCATACATAACTCGATTGGGTATTTGATTTTCTAAATAAATATGTCTTGCTTATTTTTTATATGGCATGGTCTCTGTGAACATTAAAAAAATCAAGTGGTCTTTGGTCCAGAAAAGGAGGTATTCTTTGAAGCGCACCTATTTTTAAGGCGCTCCTAATTAAACGCACTTAAACTATTCATACAAGCGCACCTGTTTACTAATTTAAAATATTTTAAACTTTATGTTTACTAAGATGAATATGATATACCTGGGCAACGGGGAGAGTCCAACATAACCCACTAACTGACTGTCCCTATCAGCCAGTGGGTATGCGCAAAGCATTTCCCGACGCAAAAAAAAGGTAAGGTACGCTTCGAGCAATAGTTCACGTGCGCCTCAAAATGGGTGCGCTTTGAGGAATCTCCAGATAGAAAAGGTTGGGTGTCACTGCCTTAACCGGTGGCGTCCATTATTCTCAATTTGCACCGTCCGCGCACCGACGCGGCGGGTGTCCCCCTTGATTAAACCTAGCAAGTGGAAGTAACAATTTGTGTGCGTCTTACAGGCCCGGCTTATGCACTGGAATTGCACTGCACTGCTATAAATGTACAGCACGTCCAGCTGAACACTGCATCTTGTGTAGTTGGGATAAGTGCTGTTTTGCTACAAAAATGCATAGCCTGATGTGCTGTCGGCTGTATACTCTACCTGGACAAAGAACAAAGTACCTTACTCGTATTCGTTGCCAGTTTCGTTGGTGACTTCCAAAAGTTGTTGATGATCTTTTGTTTGTTATTAGGAGAAAATATTTTATGTATATTTTTGAATTGCTTGCACTCGTACAGAGATTCAGGAAGCAAAGAGCAAGTAAACACGAAAATAAGAACATAGTGTCAAAGCAACGCTGCAGACTCAAAATTCATTTGTACACAGGCCATTATTTTTTGCTTAAAATATCTAGTACGTAATTTATAAATATTTCAAAAATATTGCGTGTTGAATTTACATTGTAACGCACACAAAAGTTGATTTATTCAGGCATATCTTATAAACATTGGCAACATGTTCCCCCGTCGGACACGCGTCGGACGCAGCGGCCCGCGACCACCTGCAGCCACGCCTGTTCCTGACTGATGAAATGTATTCCGTTTTCCAATTACCTCAGAGATGTCGGATATCCAGGTTATTATTACCTTATGTTTGGGATAAACGATAGCTCATATTACTTCACTAAAGTAGGCAGATAATGGGTATTGTGATTTGTATTTAGTTGGTGCCTGAAAATTTAGGGAGCCTATTAATTTAACTTAGTTGTTACTTAAATTCAAAGTGACTTGCGTGTTATTTAATACTATGATAAAACTGGTACCTAGCAAAGATTATAAATGAACAAAAAAGCTCACAATATTTTTCTATTTAGGAAATGACAAAGATAACAATTAACCAAATTGGATTTGTTTTTGAAATACTAAAATAGGTCATCAATGTTTCCAGTGTGATGTTATAAAACTGCCTGATGAACGAATGTTTCTAGTTTTAGTATTATATTTTCAGTACAATAGGTACTTGTATAAACTAAGTAAAACATCCTTCTATAGATAGAATTAACAATTGGAAGCCTAGTATAATCTTTTGACATCTTGTAGACACAATTTTGCTCAAAATAAACTAGTTCAAGCAGCTTCTAAAGCCGTTTCTCGAACATAAGTCCAGGCGTTCCCGATCGGCATAAACTGGGCCGATGCCCTCAATTTGAATATAGTCCTTAACAGTTTCGCGCGTGCCTCCCGCCCATCTTCGGCGATCTTCGTCTAGCGCCGGTATCATAATTATTGGCACAGACATACAAGCTATACTTATTTGTACATACTATATTATACCAGCAGCCACTTTATACTGACCATTTTGACGTAAGGTGCATACTCATCGGAGCCTTCGCATCAACAGTAACATTGCAAGATTTGATTCTGAGCTTTGTCTAAGCTTTTCGAAAATCTAAATTTCAGTCACCTGTAGGATTTCATTCCGGTCTTTTCTGAACTAACAGACTTATGTTGACTCTCTACGATTATCATAGAGCTTAAATGGTGCCACATTATGTCCCTATAAAATGTGTATTTTTCCGAGCGTGTGTTATGCATTAAAGTCTATAGCTCGTTTTTAAGATACCTTAGGTACCTAATGGTGATTGCATTACCTATGCAATAAATTTTTCTCACTGCAATCTGACACGTAAAAACGTAAAAATCAATACTACCAAATAAGTCCAAGTAACCCCCGATTGCTGCAAACTGTGCCGATGACCTCTGCTCAATTTGAATACACTCCTTAACAGTTTCGCGCGTGCCTCCCGCCCATCTTCGGCGATCTCCGTCTAGCGGCGGAATTAAAATTAATAGCGCACGGTTGTCGGCACGTCGCTGGTCCGACCCGCCGGTAATTTGTTTACTCGACTCACTCTGGATTACGTCGCATGCTCCGCTGAATAGGTAACCGGTGACTCCTGGACGTCAATGTTGTTGACTTTTCGTCGAACAGTTTGAGGGAAGTAAAGTTTAGTGACGGGGTTGAATGTGGAATGTTGAAATTAAATAGGCCAACTAAAAACGTATCGTGCACACTGCACACATTGTACCTTACAAGTTTAACATTTGAAAATACATACATTAAGTAGGTATCTCACAAAAAAGATTTGACGTAGAAAAACTATGGTTCTTAAAAGAATAGGTACTACTACTAAAATTATATAGAAATCACGCTTATTATAGACTAGACGCAACTAGAGGTAGTTGTCAAAGCAGGTAGAAAACAATATCTTTGTTATGTTGGAAAGTTGATTATTTATGTTTTGTGAGATATGTTCAATCCAATCACAACCATATTACGCATTCGAGTTCTAATCACCGCCCGGATTGCATTGGGCATTCGGCCCGCAAGTTGTCTCGATTTCATTCAAAATTTAGGCGTTGAAATTTCGGAACATGAATATCGTGCGGGGTATAACTCAATACGGGCTGTCCGGCGCCGCGGCCGGCCTCATTTGCATTTTGATGAGGACAGCGACACTGATACAATAAACACGTTACCCGATCGGAAGTCCGACTCGGCTCCGACTCCGGCCCGGCGACGTTTAGTCGTGTCCGCTCTCCTACACTCAATTAACTCCTGCTTTTGAATTATGACCAGACAGCTGCGCCGAGAATATGTAATTTGCTGCGCTTGACACTTAATACGGCCGGGTTGTACGGACGGAGTTTGAGACAAACTTACTGTTAGATAGCGTTATTCTGTGTCCTTTGCGCCCTAAAAGTTTTTGAGTTGTCCATTCAAATTCTTAGGATGTAGACAGAGAGAATGAAGTTTTAGCTGTGCATGTACAAATTGCGATTTTCAATAAGTCTATTGGACCTATGGGAACTTGTTAAAAATAAGTAGCAAGATTTAACCTACTAAAAATATGAAAAAACAACAATTAAACAAAAAGCTTAGAAAAAGCTTTTATTAATAAAAAATAGAGCTCAAAATTCGATCATAGGTTTATTAATAATATGACTTGAGACTACGATTGTTACTTAAGTATCATTTGAGTATCATCTAAAACTGGAACGAATTAAAAAACATAAGATATATCACCGTCCGCGGAAGCCGACGAGTTAAAACCAGCGGGTCATGTGTGAGAGCGACACCGCACCGGATCCGGCTCCGGGCTTCGGGCTAATTAGGTGTCGACAATTACGCGCTAACGACCGAAACCTGAACCGACCCGGTAGAAGCTTATTATCGCCCGCCGAGCGACCCGACCGATTCATTCCGCTCGGTCGCGATGTGAGATACGATTTATAAGGTCTGCTTTAATGCAGTCTGGAAATAGATTTAGCCATCTATTTTAGACTTGTTTTAGATCTTTTTGACTTTAAATTTTGCAGATGAAGAAAATAGTCTCAGTTGTAAATACCACTTTGAATTTAACCCTAACTATAACTATGATCGGTGTTTTTGTATGGTGTTTGACAGACTTTTTGAAGTTTTTTTTTTGTGATTTAAGTAAGATGGTGCAACCCAGCCTAAGTGTCGACAATGCTTTCGTTAAAACAATATAACGGACCTTGCTTTCATTTCATTCGTTTACAAAAGTAATGAAAAAAGTACTTATTAGTTTTATAATCTTCAAACAGCTATTTAAGTAGAGCTAAACATCGGTAATATCTTTTTAATATAATGTTTAACAAAGCCCAAAATATTACTACCGCTGCGCTCAACCGAACAGCGAAATGATACACACCAGAGATTCACCAGATATGTATCTTGAGTGAACCTAATTAGGTGTCGACACTGCGAACGTTGGATCCTGAACCGATGCGAGCTTATTACCGCGACGACCCGACCGATTCATTCCGGAGATGTGCCGCTTATTCGCTCGAGTACCGTTATCGCGTAATGTGATACGTCTGCACCTTGTCTCAGACGAAATCGTGTCTCATTTTCGGGTGCAGGGTGTTAGCTGCAAGATTATAAGCAATGGTGGGTTGTATGCAAGATTGTATGTTCGGAAAGATTAATTAGTTCTTCCAAAATAATCTCAACACAAAGATATGATATTTTTCGTACATGTACTCGTACCTTAGGTATGTTTTAAATATTTTAATGGTAAAGCTATCCGTTTTTCTATCACATACTGAAATTTTCTTAATAAATGCTTAAAAATCACAGCATAAATTGTTGTGAATAACGACCTGATAATAAATCTAATTACATATTCATAAAATAACATAACTTCTTTAAAAACACTTCATTATAACCCTGAAAAGGTTGTGAAATTCGATGTTTTGCAGGTTTGAAATCAATAATTAAGTTCGCGTGTTGATTATACGTCATAGTCCCTATTGTGATACGTCGGAGTTGCATTTTTGTCTACATTATTCTGACGGAATTTCTGTTTGTCCGCAGGTATGGAAGCCATCATGTCGGAGTTTTTCAACGACACCACGACGGCTTTCTACATCATCCTCATCGTGTGGATCGCGGACCAGTACGACGCGATCTGCTGTCACACTGCAATTGCTAAGAGACATTGGCTGAGGTAAGTCTTTAGCATAATACAGACATAATATTATCTTCATTACTATTATGAGTCTTTAGTGCCGGACATAGGCCGTTTGCATTTTCCGGGTTCCCGCAACCCTAACTAGGCCAGTGGTTTTTTGCGACGCCGACACAGTTCGAGCGGTGGTCACTTTTAACCATTCTTCCACACCCACTTCGTACTTTGCGTTTGCCCTACCAGTAGCACTACTAACTAGTGAGTGGTATCACGGTCAATCTTTATTTTACCGTTGTATTACTAATTAAATATCGGTAGTGCTGTGAGCAAAGTGCTATGAGCAAAGCGGGCTTCCAATAGAAATACCATTTCAACTTAGCTAAAAACTGTGTAAAAAATCTGTAGCTTCGAAAAACGTTTTCGTCGCATTATTTTTATGAGTAAATACGGCAATACTTAATTGAAAGCGCATATACGCTTACATAAAGTAGTAAGTATCGGTTAATTCCGGCGTTATTAAATGTTGCCGTCCCATACCGTGTAATTCTTTTCATATTCGCCATGAATGACTTTATTTCAATAACCTCTGATTATCATTTTGTCCGCCGTAGGTACACAGTTAATTACACATCAAAAAGCTTTTAAATTCCGAAGGATAAATTGCAGTTTCAGACTGGAAAACAAAATGGCTTCCAAATTAGTGGGAAACTGTGATAGGCCTTCAGTTTATTGAAAAGCACACCGATATTTGGCACGTGAAAATTAATTTGCTTATTAAAATGTTATGGCGCCAACGTTGGACAATCTTGTTTGGCCAACATTCGTTATAATATATTTCGTGGCCTTTTAAGTCGTCATTTATTTTCTTTAAATTCTGATGTCAACTTCCGAGTAATACTTAACCGCTACTTGGGTTTAAACCATAGCTTATCTGGAGGATTTANGCATAAAATGCGAACATAACCATGACCATAATAAGTCTCCACTGCCGGACATAGGCCGTTTGCATTTAGCGGCTTCCCGCTATCTTAACTAGGTCAGTGGTTTTTAACCATTTACCAGTCTTCCACACCCACCTCGTACTTTGCGTTTGCCCTACCGGTAGCACTACTAACTAGTGAGTGGTAGCATGGTCAATCTTTATTTTACCGTTGCCGTTGTATTACTGATTAAATTAAATATCGGTAGTGCTGTGAGCAAAGCTTCCAATAGAAATACCATTTCAACTTAGCTAAACACTATAATATGTAGCTTCGAAAAATTTTTTCGTCACATTATTTTTATGAGAAAATACGGCAATACTTAATTGAAAGCGCGTACACGCTCACATAAAGTAGTAAGTATCGGTTAATTCCGGCGTTATTAAAATGTTGCCGTCCCATACCGTGTAATTCTTTTCATATTCGCCATGAATGACTTTATTTCAATAACCTCTGATTATCATTTTGTCCGCCGTAGGTACACAGTTAATTACACATCAAAAAGCTTTTAAATTCCGGAGGATAAATTGCAGTTTCAGACTGGAAAACAAAATGGCTTCCCAATTAGTGGGAAACTGTGATAGGCCTTCAGTTTATTGAAAAACACACCGATATTTGGCACGTGAAAATTAATTTGCTTATTAAAATGATATGGCGCCAATGTTGGACAATCTTGTTTGGCCAACATTCGTTACGTGAAAATTAATTTGCTTATTAAAATGATATGGCGCCAATGTTGGACAATCTTGTTTGGCCAACATTCGTTATAATTTATTTCGTGGCCTTTTAAGTCGTCATTTATTTTCTTTAAATTCTGATGTCAACTTCCGAGTAATACTTAACCGCTACTTGGGTTTAAACCATAGCTTATCTGGAGGATTTATGAGATGTTTTAATAAGTAAAAATTACATTCTGACGACCACTTCGCATTTAAGTGGCACATAAACACTTTATCGGCGTACTTTGGCAAAAGTTAGTATTCATTATTTTCTTTGAAGTTTACTAAGCTGCTCAAATATTAAAATGTAGTCCATCCAAATGGAAAATAAAAATATTGTAAGTAGGTAAGTATGTAGTCAAAGGTTAATATTATTTGTGATAAGCATCAACAGTTCCAAAGAGATTTTTAGATAAGCATCTAAAAATCTTTTTGCCGAATGTTGTGGCTAGACTTGTTCTTGAGAAATCGCACATTGTCTACAGACTACTTGTTGTGACAAAACAATTATATTTATCTACATATACGCTTTTAATTAAATCATGTATGCTTCATTTTCAATTGTCAGTTAGCATTTATTCTAAACGTCCGTTTTATTTAAGAGAAAAGTTTTTTGGTGATTATAAATGAGCTTTTGGTTGAAATATCTATTTAGCTATTAGTTCTAGCCATTGACAAAACCGCCGCGCGTATTTCACGTCACAGACAAACCGATAGGGACAAAAACCTTTGTCCCACAGCCCCTAACAGCCATAATTAAATTAATCGATTTGTCACCGTGACACAATGATCGCCGACAGACCAGCAGTGTTGACACATGCGGTAACACTGCAGGCTCGGTCAAAGCAACGCGTGCAGTCTGCTTGCATGATGGCGATGCAGGCCTAGCCGCCCAGGATGCGCGCCACGATAAGCTTTTATCGCGCCATTTTATCGATTTTACACGATAAGTCTAAAATCATCGATAAGATTTTATCACGGCGCGCATCCTAGCCCGGCAGATGTCGTGTATGAATTTGTAGCGATGAGTTCACATCAACGCGTCCTTTCATTGTCGCAGCGATCTATTGCGCAGTGGTCGTCAACGCCATCGCCGACGCGTTGGTTTGGCCGAAGCTTGAATGAGCCGTGCACCACAAATTGTACCTGTACTTGTACCTTTGCTTGTTTACATAATATCTTCTACCATGTTTGCGCTCAGCTCATTATTTCATGTGACGTGGATATTTGTTTACAAGCGCCGGCTGTGTGCCACTCTTTGTTTACTGTTTGATCGGTTATATGTGAAATATTTGGACAATAAAATCGATAATACTGGGGCAAAGCTTTATTGAGTCTTATTCAAATGACGCGTTTTGTTCGGGCACGTTTTGACTTTGGATATTTGATTTAATTCTGTAGGTACTGCGTGTTGATAATAATGACCGTATTTATACCACAAAATATAATTTGTGTACATACGTTGATAGAAGCACATAATAGTAAGTGTTTCGGTTCGGTACGTAATGATCAAAATATTATGTCGTGTTTACCTTGGAAGGTAGGTACTTGTGTTCATAACAAAAACCCAACGCCAATCGTACAACGACATACTATTATGCAAATATGTCCAACGCACCTTAGTATTTTTAAGTGCTTTCTTCGTATTTAAAAAACAATAATGAAATCGATCAGCAAAAACGGCGACCCATCGGGATGTCTCACTCCAGCAAACACCGGGCACTTTGTTTTTACGCCTAGTTCCGTGCGGCTTCTTAATCAAAAGGCGTCCAGGCACGAAGCAATTTGGCTGGTCGCCCGTACGGGCAATAAGGAGTGAGCGCTATTAAAACAAGCGCAAATAAAGCAAATTGAAAACGGCACCGTTTTACCCCTAAGCCGCCTTGAGGGGGCTCCCGCCCCGGCCCGGCCCCGCAAAAACAACGTCGTCTAGAGACCTTTGCTGCGTCTAAACACCACATAGTTTCTAGAGTTGGATACACAAGACTCGAGTGTGTCGATGCCGATATACCTATACGTATTGGGTATTTTTGCGGCGGCACTAGTGTGACGAGTTCGATTTGGTTTACAAAGTAGTAGGTAATATACGATATCCGTTACAATAATTCTAAGTTGTAATTGACGAGTGATATTTCATTCTAACATTATTAGTTTTGAAGTCGTAACTTGCTATTGATTGCTATATTACCAGCTACTCCATGCCGTGTTACATTTCTAATTGTCACTGGGGCTTGGCGACATCTGATAGCAGATTTTAATCTATAAAACTTTTGTGCTATAGTTAAACGTTTAATGTATAAAACCTTTTTAAAACATACCCGTTCAAATATGTATAACTATTGAGCTCGCTTTGAGAGCTTTTTATGTGCCCCACAAGAAATACAATTTATATGCATCTAATAATGTAGGCTAGAAAAGCCATGAACATGCACTCTTGTCTTTAAAAACCAAATTAGATAGGAAGGAGACCTAGTTCCTTACAATTTACTTAGTTCCCTGTGAACTTTCTCTTTGTGGAAAACATACTCTTTTCCTACCTTCTCATGTGACATAAAAAATATGATGTAATAAGAACACGAAAGGATCCAATATTGTATGCATAAGACAACGGAGAAATGATTAAATTATGTACTAAGAGGCTCATATAGGCTTGGAGACATTATAAAGACTCTATCTATAACCTTTTATACTTTAAATATCTTTGCATAACTCTATTTCAGCAACGAAGATTAAGTGTATTTATGTAGGCTGCTACACTAAACTCTTCTTAGCTATTATCGCTTAGACCCTAAGCCTTAGAGTACTAAATAAATATAGGAGTCATTAAGAAATAGAAAAGTAATTAAAAAATTAAAGCAATGAAGAAAAAGATCCGTTTTCTCAGTTAACAAATCCAAACCTGTATACGAGCATTCAATGTCTTTTACTGCTTTTAATGGCTGCGTTGACATACAGGAAGAGTGACAAGTCTTTTAATTTTTATTGCAAAATAGCATGTATCACAATTATAGACATAATATGTAGGCACATCATGGTAAACGTCTACCTAATTGAATTCTTTACCTACTTGTAATGTGTGTGGTAAATTGTTGAATGTGCATGGAATGGGCGCCATGTGCCATCCTCTGTGCAACAGCATCTTAGTCATTATCGACGTTAAAATTAGATGATTATAGGTCCTTAACCTTAACTGATTCGATGCCTGGGGTATGGGAGTGGCATGGCAGGGGTGACAATGAAACAGTATGACGTGACAGAGTATACACATCTGAAGGAGATCTGAAGGCTCACTGACGTTTAACCGTCACAAAAACACCCTCCCGTGCCGCTCCATAAAGGCACTTACTCAGTGAAGCGCTTGACCTACCTATAGTGACACATTCTGGTGGACTGTCACATTGTCGTAATCAAGTACTCGTGCATGGCCATACCTATCTGATGCCCTTGCCCAGCAATGAAAATTATCCCAGCACCTTATTTAATCTGACCGAGACCGCGATGTTTGCGGTCCGTATAGGTGATCCCGCAACACTTTTCGGGATGTGTTAATAAGTGCCGGGGCGTTGTTTGCGGAGGGCCCGATCGCGGGTCGGTCGTGCGGTCGGGAGATCGCCGCGTGACGACCGGCGCCCCGCATAAATCTCGGCGACCGCCAATTAAGGCCCACCCCGACAGTTTGTCTACGACGCCGCCCTGATTGCTTTCATTCTGCGACGGCTGATCGGTGATACATGGATGGGAATAAGAGACGTGATGCTGGAGATGAGACGGGTATAAGATTCAAATAGACCTCGAACAAATATCCCAAGAACTTTTGGCCATTGCCAAATGTGAAAAAAGAAATGATCCAGCTTAATTAAAGGATCTTCAAGGGTCCTAGCACATGACTCCAAAAGGCTATGCATTAATACCTACTTCTGGCTAACACATTCGCTGTCCAAGATGACGGCCAGCCTATTAGAAATAAATCACCAGTAGCCTGTTAGAAATAAAAACCTAACAAAGCTCTCGTCCTACGAACCCGTGGTGTCTACAAAAAGCGCGTTAACAAAAAGCTCCTATTATATTGAGAGCTTGATTAAATATAGAAGATAAGTTATAAATATTAAGTAACAACGCCAGAGTAAATAAATCGATTGATATTATCGAAATCAAATTGAAACAATTTACTAATAGACTGGCCTACCCCGAAGAGTTTGCATTCAATTAACTCACCCAACTGCTAAAGACGCGGGTGTCTCCAANGTCCCCGACTTTATTACTTTAAAAATGCTAATCCAAAGTAATACGTGCGTGTTTTATTTATAAGAAAGCATCGAAGTGTTGACGGGGCGTCGTTAGGGCGCTACTCGTGTGTCATTTTAAGGATGTGCCAAATTGAAGGCTCCGCGGGGCGTCATCGCTAGGGGAGCCTGATTTATGCCCCGGGCCCCTCGCCGCGAGTTCGATTAGAGGGTATATTCACTCCGAGGTCAGTTTTCTTATGTGCGTGCCCTAATGTCAATGTTCTTATTATAGCTGAAAATAGTTCGCTGATGTTCTGGGTTGTCGTACCCTTAATTAGGATGATGGGGGAATGATACGGCGTATCAAATTGCATATTACCGTATAATTTGCTAATTGGATTAATTAGGAGTTGTATTATGAGTTATGATATACTTAATGGCCGTTAAGGTATCTTTAAGGTGCCTACAATAGCAATTATGGAACCATCGTCTTTGAATTACGGTAGATTTTGTTTATACGGTCAAGTACATTAAAATAGCAATTCAAATAAGTGCAGAATTCGAAATGACTTTTCCAGACACAAACATATACTAAGACTGGATTGCACCATTTTCCTTTGACTTAAACAAAATTCTGTTAAACTCCATACGAAAAACACTGGTTATAATTATAGTTAATGTTAAAGTAAGATGGTGCAACTCAGCCTAAATCTATAGTCAAATAGCACAGAATACTTGATAGGTGTAACTAACAGTTCTTATGAACAGCCAAATGCCGTCCACTATGGACAGAGGCCCCCAAAAATTTCCACAACTAGCAGTTGCCAATAGTTCAAAATGATTTTTTGCCATGTCATATTATGTGTGTTTGTTCATTCAACCGTAATAACTCGCTGTGACAAATTTCAAACGAAATTATTACACATAATTAACTTTTAAAAAAAATAAAACCGACTTCAAATGCGTGAACACAAAAAAATACTAAAAATTAAAAATATTGCGTATAAAAAAGTTCATCCCCAATTTTCCACCCTTGGGGGTGAAATATTTTCTTCAAATTCGCATGAAACCACCCTTTTGATAATACCTATTCAACAAAAAAATAATCGTTCAAATTGATTTATAATCGGCGGAGATATTGCGTATAAAAAAGTTCATCCCCAATTTTCCACCCTTGGGGGTTGTTTTTTCTATTATTAAATTTAAATGGGACCACCCTTGAGGTATTACCTATACGCCGAAAAAAGATTTGTTCAAATCGGTTCATAATTGGCGGAGTTATCGCGTAACAAACATAGAAAAAAAAAAAAAAAACATACGGGTCGAATTGAGAACCTCCTCCTTTTTTGAAGTCGGTTGAAAATTAACATTTCACCACCTTCAATAACTTAATAACGCGTGGTTGCTCATAAACAACGTCATGTTCAATGGACCATGTGAATGTGCTTTGACGTTTGTCGCGAGCACTTGTTACTCAGTGTTTGTTTAACCTTAGTAGAGTTCATTTGTTAATCCTTGGATAATTACAAAAAGTAATCGCACGCGCGTAGCGGTAGGCGTGTCGGGCGCATTCGAGCGTGACGATGCGCGGTGACGGCTGCTAGCGAGCGTTACTCACGGATGACCGAGCGGCGTACCTGCGTCTTCGTTCGCAAAGATAAATAAATTGATATTTTATTGGATACACTCTCGGGTGTTTGGTGGAGAAATAAGATGGTTCTAATAAGAGTAGAATTTTAAGGGGTGAATGGATATGTTTTGAGCCTAAACTGGTAGAGCACAAAGAAAAAAGGATTTTTGACTTTCATTAGCGATTAATTTTGTAAAAAATATCTTTCCTAGCAAATGTTTGGCTGATTAGAATTGCGAATTGATTTTAAAAAAATTCACCTTCCTTTCCTTCCTACAAAAATGATAACTTCAATCATTAAAGCGATTATTATAGACCATTTTGAGAAAATAAATTAGGAAATTTTAGGAAATATTACTTATCAAATTATAAAGTTCTTATGCCTTTCTAAGGGAATATTTTTAAGTTTCCATTCCTCGAGATTTTAAGAAAAGCCAATGTAGACCGTGGGCGTTATTAGCACTGCACATCTTTTACCATCCCAGTGTATTCTCGTCGAAGACAGCTGATATTCCAACAGCGCAGATTGGGCGGTGTTCGACGCCAGAAGACGTGGCCCGCCCACTTTAGCGACCTGTAGTGCGACTGTTGGTCTCGTTTCTTTCACTCACTTCTAGTTTTAAAATATCTCCGGTCTCACTTACTTAGCTATTAAAGTAGAAAAGGGCAAATTACGATGATTGATCATATTATTGATCATCCAGATTAGATTTGTCGCATGTGATTACATTTCGGGTATACATTTCAATTCTTGGTCATGCTGGCGAAAAATTAAATATTGTAAATTTTTCATTTTTCGCCAGCATGCCAACTATAATCTACCCATATACAATAAATTTACAGTCCACGTTATGCCAAACTACGTACACTTGAGGCAAGTAATGATATTTATACTTTACAAAAACTTTTCAAAATTGGTTTGCAAAACAGTTGCTGTTTAATTTTTGATTACGCCTTTACCTGGAGCCAGCCATCCTGATCATATTAATTCTAATCTGAATTAATATGACGCCAAATATTAACATATTGTTTACGCGCCCAAGACACCTTGTGCTGTCTCAATTCATTATGTTAGTTCGTTCAGCGCTTCGAAAGCCATTGAATTTGTAAAGCCTCGGTTGACTCGCGCCGTGACGCGTGACGGCGAGATGCAAATGATGGCAGGCGCCGGGGCGCCGCGGCGGCGTCGGCGCCGTCTAATCGCTGCTAAGAGCCCGCGCACACGGACCTTTGATCGGATGATGCTGGGCTAGATCTTGATTAGTACCTACATGTGTGACGGTGGAACTGAATGAATTAGCAGCCCGTTGAAAGTCTTTTGTGCGAGGGCTCTAAGTTCCCTTTTTCAGTCATAGACTCAGCCCCAAGTTTCGTATATTTGGTTTTGGAAGACTGGTCTCCACGACACAGGGAATCCTAGTGTGGAGTCCAGTGATGCTGTTAGTACTTACTGTATAAATATAAATTGTAATCCGTTTTTATTCTGAATGTAACAGTAACCAGATAATGTACTGTAATATTTTTGGACTAAATAAATATCATTTTCATTTTCATTATTGCAATACAAACAATAGAAGCCTCGCTCTACCTATACATACTTATTAGAATCTAGTTTTGTGCTTTGTTCTTGAAATTCAAGAAGTTATTATACTACTATGCTTGAGATAGAATCGAGCTTTAAGCTTTGTTGTAATAATGAGTCGTCATAGCTTTTCCACACAAAGCCTTTCCGTTTTTCAGTCGACCATAATTTCTGGAAATATCCGGGAAAGAAGCAGTGTAACATTTGGATGAGAAGCGGTCAGGAAATTAGTAAATTAGTTAATCCAAAATACCTGGTAGGTATTCAAGACTCAAGATAATCACAAAGGTCGTTGTTAAGGGCACCGCTTAGGGCCGCCGAACATGCCGGCGGATTGTTTAACAGCACAATTACATTAGGTAACGTAATCGCCCGCGGGCTGATGAAGTTAACCGTGTTACCGTATCTGTCGACGGATCAGCGCGCCACGCCCTCAATTAAAATCTCATTATGGGTCCGCCACACTATTCAGGCTATGTCTCCCGATGTTGCTGAGAAAAACATGGGACTTTTCCGCTATTAAAAGTGACGTCACTTGAAATTCATTCTCTTAACGTCATTCTAAATGTGTAAATAGTTTAATTGTACAGAGAAGCCAAAATCTTTATCTTATTGAGTCCCAATACTTTTTGTTTATTGTGGTCTGACGGTCCATAAACTGTTCCAAAATGTTACCCGCCTTTATGTAGTCCAAATAAATAAATAAATTAGTTTTGAATGAGTAGGTACAGAAAAAGCATTTTCACTTCAATGGTTTCCTTATATTTAGTCTTTCTTTTTATTCGCATCATTAGCATAATTCTGTTGTGCAGTTTCGATGGAGAAATATCGCAACCTATTGAATAGGATTAAATGTCAGTAGAAGTTGAATCAAATAATACCTGAATTGCCTCCTCTAAATTCACAAAATATTACTGTAGGTTAGGCTATTGCTTCTCACAAATAACTGATGCCCGAAAAGCCTGGAAATATGGGTACCCATTCTTAACGCCCTTTATTCTCAAATAAAGCAAGAAATATGCTTTCGTTCCATAGAGGATGATCGCTGGAGTGTTTGTAAGGCGCGGCACCACGCCTGTGTTTGCGGCTAGTGTTTGGCCGCCTTCTTTATGGCGACCGGACAGACGGCTCACGAGTTACGGCGGGGTACGTGCCCTTAGTTAGGGCTTGTTGCAAAGAAAGGTGGTTTATGCTATTCGCTTAGCTGTGAAAATGCTATAGCTGTAGCGCTTAACTGAGTGTATTTTATTACGTCAAATGATTTGATTGCTCTGTCAATTCATGAATTCATTATATGTCAAAATCACCCCTCCCGTGCCGCTCCCATACCTCAGGACGTATTTCTGTTAAGCGCTAGATCTATTACTCAATTATTTCTGTTTTGTCAGCTTCGGTACTGTCAATAGCAGTAGTAACTATACAGTTTAGATTACTAGACTACACTGATATTATAAAGAAGAAAGATTTAATTGTTTGTGTCGAATAAGCTCTGAAATTAATGGACTGATTTGCAAAAAATATGTCACTATTTGAATCTTACATTATATCTGATGAACACAGGCATATTTTAGGCGGTAAGAATTTCGCCGAATCAGCTAAAAACGTACATAAGTATTTACTACTATATGTCTTTGAACACTACCTTTCGAAAGATACATAACTTTAAGTGGCTTAAGCACAAATCTTGTCTCATTTTCTCGGAAAAGCGTCTCTCTAATTTTAGTTCCTATAGGTTAATTACTCTCCAGACACTTTAATTGTAAGTTTGTAAATTCCGAGATATCATTACTCTTCCCGTACTAATTTAGATTATGAGATGCCTTTACAAATTCTAGGAAATCCGTCGAGTTGGCAATTAGGAATTTACATTTCGTGATTGCTAGTGAATACAACTTGTTAACTATGGTACATAATGCAATTAATGTCACCAGAACTTGATATTCCGTGTGACTGTTCATGAAAATATAGCCCCTGCGTTCACTTGCATTTCAATAGGTCACGTTTCATATTGGCGTGAAACAATATTCAATTGAGATGTATGTTAAAAAGATACAAATGAAATTGAATTAAAATTTGCGAAATCTTTATTACTTGCATATTTACTTTTTTCAGAGCATATCTGTATGTATGATCACATTAATCGCTCAAAATCATCAATCCCTAAAAAAGTGAGTTGTTAAAGTTTCACAAAAAATCTTTATTATCTAAGTAGGCCTTTAAAAGCCACTACGATTTCTTTTGTCACTCCGATAACTTTATGCCTCTTTGCACACAGAACTAAAAACATAATATTTTGCTCTTAGTTGTAAGCTTATTATATTCGAAGAAAAAATGTTTAGCTCTGCCAAAATAAGTAGGTATTTGAAATATTGTTAACTAATGTATGTTCCAGAAAGAGACATGAAGCGAAATTGGCAAAGTAGGTCTTCGACTTACCAGCTGTTTAATGTCCATATAAGTCGCTCGAGGAAGATGTTATTCATTGTAAACGAATAAGTACTGAAAGTAATCAGCAAATGAACTAACAATTAATACTCTACATTCGTTAAGAGTTAAGAGGAAATCAATTTGTATAAAATAGGAAACTATGTGTAACTATGAGCTTAAAACTTTTTAAGTCAATATCTATTTCGGTTGTGTAATACGGTATAGGTACTTACGAGTATAATTTAGTTCGCCAGTCACTTTTTCTGTAAAAAGTGAAATTTATTCAGCCTCATAATTAAAAATTTAAGATTTTTATCGATTATTTTTAAAGTTATTATCTGTTTCTAGCACAATATTTTACACCCATCTACTTACTTTAAATTCACAGTAATATAATTTCGAATATTTTATGAGCTGTCTTACATTATAAATGTGTAATACTCTCATTATTTAATACTACACGATATAAGCTGCTTTAATTTTCGGGCAATGAATAATAAGATGCTTGTATTCATTTTGTTCGGCTTAATTCCCTTTTAATTGTTAGTCCAGGAGAAACGAAACAATGTTCATATATTGTGCTTGAAGTGTTTATGTTACGGTAAAATATGTGATAAATTGAAAATTATTCTAATNACGTTTTCTTTACAATAAGTAATTGCAAGAAAAAAAATTCTATAAAAAATTAAAAAAAAAACTCAAAAAATTTTTGACCTCTTTTTTGTCGATAAAAATAGGTCTAGTTTCATCTATTTTCATATGTACACTTTAACGTGACTCACACTGTATATGACATTAATCGCTCAAAATCATCAATCCCTAAAAAAGTGAGTTGTTAAAGTTTCACAAAAAATATTTATTATCTAAGTAGGCCTTTAAAGGCCACTACGATTTCTTTTGTCACTCCGATAACTTTATGCCTCTTTGCACACAGAACTAAAAACATAATATTTTGCTCTTAGTTGTAAGCTTATTATATTCGAAGAAAAAATGTTTAGCTCTGCCAAAATAAGTATTTGAAATATTGTTCACTAATGTATGTTCCAGAAAGAGACATGAAGCGAAATTAGTAAAGTAGGTCTTCGACTTATATTAAAAACCAGCTGTTTAATGTCCATTAAAGTCGCTTGAGGAAGATGTTATTCATTGTAAACGAATAATAAGTACTGAAAGTAATCAGCAAATGAACTAACAATTAATACTCTACATTCGTTAAGAGTTAAAAGGAAATCAATTTGTAAAAAATAGGAAACTATGTGTAACTATGAGCTTAAAACTTTTTAATTCAATATATATTTCGGTTGTATTATACGGTATAGGTACTTACGAGTATCATTTAGTTCGCCAGTCACTTTTTCTGTAAAAAGTGAAATGTATTTAGCTCTCCTCATAATTAAAAATTTAAGATTTTTATCGATTGTTATTATACTGATCTGTTTCTAGCACAATATTTTATACCCACCTAACTTACCTACTTTAAATTCACAGTGATATAATTTTGATTTCGAATATTTTATGAGCTGTCTTACATCATAAATGTGTAATACTCTCATTATTTAATACTACACGATATAAGCTGCTTTAATTTTCGGGCAATGAATAATAAGATGCTTGTATTCATTTTGTTCGACTAATTCCCTTTTAATTGTTAGTCTAGGAGAAACGAAACAATGTTCATATATTGTGCTTGAAGTGTTTATGTTACGGTAAAATATGTGAATTGAAAATTATTCGTAATTATCGGTCATTATGAATAGTCGAGGTAAAAGTTATAAATTAATCACATTTATCAGTGATTATTTAATAATGTAACTTTAGTACTAACAAATATAATAAAAGAGAACTTTTTGATATAATCTCACTAATCTCATTAAGTTTGGAATATTTCTTGGATAAGTAATATTACTTTGCCATGATGCCCTTAGCATATTATTTTAATTTAAAGTTAAGGTGCGGCGGGGTGGCCCTAAGTCGCCTATTTAGTTACACATACATATTAATGATTTTATATTAATAACATTTACCAAATCATGAGGTAATTACTCATAATAACCGGTTTATTAATAATTTTCACATTTACCGTAACATTTACACGTGGAAAGTATTAACGTGTTCGGATTCGTTATGATTTCAAATATTTTGTTATTTCGAGAAATACACGGCTCATTTTACTCGGCTCTTTACGAAGGTAAATTATTGAAGAATTTTCTCACGCTCTTTCCAAAGGTACAGTACAGTCAGCGTGAAATAGTTCGTGACACCCAAACATGCCATTCAAAGTAGCCAAAACGTTCGCAAAATGTCGTTACAATAAATTGGAATAGTGTTGCCAACTTTTTGGCTACTTTTGGTGTCACCAACTATACTTACGAGCAAAAGTATGGAATCACGCCATTGTGTTTGGTTTCGAGCCATCTTAAGAACTGAATGAATATGTATGTATCTGTACTTCTGTAGTATCAATTTAGAGTATAAAACATTACCTTTAAAATGGTATAATTTTTATTTGTCTTCTATTAGTAATTTAGTTCTTACGAGCGCTCGGAACAAGTAGGATGATTCCATACTTTTGCTCGCAAGTGTAATTGACGCTGACTGTACAGAGTACATCAGACTTTACGTGTTCGTTGAAAAAAAAAGCGCCCTAAAAAGTATGTTTTCCATACTTACATAATTTCATCAATAATTTAAAAAATAAAACGTCATTTTTTGCAATTCGTATCTAAAGCGATGTTTCTACAAACACTACTATTTCTGATGCAATTCCACTTCCAATGGAACAAATGGAAAGGACTGGAATTGTTTCAATAGATCACCAGTGCCAGCCGAGGCTTTTCCTCGAAAGCCTTCTATAGTGAACAGTGTTGATATTTGGTATTTGGCCGGCTCTCTCATATTGTATTTCGTGCATTCATTGTTTTGCGAGAGCGAGTGCAATTTTTCACAGTATTTGCGGGCGAGGCCGAGCTCCGCTATGATTTCATTATTTGCTTTCAATCAGCATCGTGAGTAGGGTGACCATCATTTGAATATTGCTCGGACATATCCAGACTTTTTACTGTACGTTCGGATTCTTTCAGGCTTTTGAATATATCATGTAATGGCTTAGCTACATAAACTTCATTGACGCCTAAAATAACAAACATGAATATTTGTCCAAATATCTATATGAAATGTCCGGTATTTTGTAAAGACTTGGCATTTCTTGATGGTCACCCTAATCGGGAGCAGCACTGGCACACTGGAACACTCCGAGCGACCCCCGCCACTTCATCCCGAGCAAATTTTTGTTTGGTTTCGTTTTCGGATACTGTTTGTTGTTGTGTTTCGAAGATTTTTTCGGTATTAAAATTGCTTCAAATTTATGCGTAAAACAACTTTTTACTGAACAAAAAACATCCGTTCTGTGTACCCATCGAAATTCCCATCGTAACGTTTTTAAACGTCGCAGCAGAGAGCGTTTCGACGAATCGAGTGCTAGTATAAAACCTCTTGAATATTCAACGGTATCTTGTGATTTCAAACGCGATATTACGTGAAATTTTATTGCAGATTTTATATTACTAGTTCTTCAAGGAACTCCTAGCATTTTTCAAATACACTCGAAGCAAACGGTTTATGGGAATATCAGATAATATTAGCGGATGTGCGTGTGCAGTGAGGCGTGTCGCGCTTTTCGTTAATATCGCCTGCGAACGCAATAACACATCCAGGTACAGTCGACGGCACATCAGACTATCTATTTTTGTTGCAATATAGCTCCTATTACAAATAAGTAAGATGCTCGGTAATTGCCTTGATGTGCTGTCGTCAGGTACAGATCCACCATATTCCTCTCCGCCATTGTTGAACTATACTCATATCGTGTAATTCTTCACAATATTCTCACTTTAATATGTCCCGAGGAGATTCTTGAGATGTTTGATACGATATTTATTTGAATACTAGGATGTTTCCAATGATTTAATATACTAACATGTTTCAAAAGAATTTTATCGAAGAAAGATTATATCGTCTACATACTTAGTGCGTATTATTTCGGGGTACCTACACCAAACTACAGATTTTCATTAATCCCAACTAATATTATAAATGCGAAAGTAACTCTGTCTGTCTGTCTGTCTGTCTGTCTGTCTGTCTGTCTGTTACGCTTTCCCGCTGAAACCTCGCAACCGATTTTGATGAAATTTGGCATAGAGATAGTTTGAGTCCCGGGAAAGAACATAGGATAGTTTTTATCCCGGTTTTTGAAACAGGGACACGCGCGATAAAGTTTTTCTGTGACAGACAAAATTCCACGCGGGCGAAGCCGCGGGCGGAAAGCTAGTAAATCTATATTTGCGTTTTGCGAGCTAAAGCTTCTTATAAAGACTTAACTTATACTCCCTGTTACTGAAAAAAAAAACAATTCTTTATACATTATTATCATAATTAACGCTTGTTTATTTCATACATCATTATACCTAATTAAGTTAAAAACATACCAATATTTCCTGCTACGCTTATACAAAATGTTCGTAGCAGGTCTTACGCAGCGTTGCTTTCATTTCTATATCCTCGAAGAGCATCTTTCTTTCTTCTCGCTCCAAATAAGAAAACATCTCAATTAACAAGATCACGATCGTTATACACAGGATGCTTGCAGTGGAGCGTATTACCGGCTGACTCCAATTATCTACGGATGATGCTAGTTGTAGCTCATATCCGATATCTCGATTATGATTTGCTTGAGGAAATAGCAAACTAACAATGTTTCTGAGTGTTTCTTTGAGATGTTCATATAGACATTTTATTTTACTAAGGTCTATAAACCCTTGAGCCTTATCGAAAAAAAATTAAGCTGTCACAATACGACTAATGACTGATAATGCCAAAATAAATCCTTATTATTAACACACTTTTTTCAAATGTGTAATCAATCTTTTTTTTATTTATTTAATTTGTACCAAAACTTGAAAACTGTCTTAACTTATTATTGAAATACATATGCTATGGTTTTTTATAAGTATAGCTATGAAATATTTTCCTTTAACGGAAAATTTCACTACGACAAATTGCTACAGCTCAGTGGGTTTCAATTTCCAATACGGCTAAATTTAAAGTGGCCGACTAAAATGTCGACTTCGCCATAATTCCCACTACTCCGAAACTTGGCGAATATTGAGTTATTGTAAGGTCGGAAATGTTTGATATTGTTGTGCCATGGCAAAGGCGAATCCGTACTCATGCCCGATTGGTATGAAACCGTGCAAAGTGCGCTTTTTTACCGCCTTTTGTACATTAAACGTTCAATTCTGCGGCGGAGTGCAGGTATGATTGAAATTTCGCAACGGCTATTTCGGGCTTTTCACTGCTACATATTTTGTGCTTCATTCGAATGTAGGATTTGAAAAGTTTATTACTAACCATGTATTCTCATCATCATCATAGGCGCCAAGTCAAGGAGCGTTTTAAAGTATTTACACGTAGATTTTTTTAAAGATAAGCACACGTGTATACTTATCTTTAAAAAAATATCTTTATTTTAACGATATTCAAAATCGTTCAGTTCAGCCAAAAGACATCCAAACTAAACTAACCAAACAATGTAGTTACCCTAAAAATTATGCTGAAACAATCTCAAAGCGCACTGAAACTAAATTGGCGCTCATGCCCGTAATCCAAACTCTATTATCCGTCGATTTTATACCGTCTGCTGTTAACCTGGCCGTATTCATAAAATGCGCTTCCATTAACGGCATACAAGGATTGTTGCCGGTTAAGGACCACTGCCATATCGGTGTTATCGTTTAGCGTTATGCGCCGACAAGGAAAAGCTCTAAGCGCGCCCCCTGGCGGCGTTACTGCCCGCCTTCGGTGTTCGATGCCGATGCACTTGAGATTTTTCAACCGTTATGTATTGGCTTGGCGGTTATTGTAACGATATTGGGTGCGCTTTTTGAATATGGGATTTAGTCATGAAGTGAGAGCAGTGTTCGACCAAAATTGTCATTGTGATGCTGCAAGAATTATTAATAGTCGAAAAAATAATATTACGTTTTTAATTCTACCAGTTCTCAGGCGATCAGTTCATTGAGAATTAGGGTTTTCTTTTAGTTTGACTTGTTGTTTTTTTCTAATAAATAATAATAAAAAACATCGATAATCCGTTTAAGAAACTGGTGCCTTTTCTGAATTTGAAAATTCATCCTAATCTGTTAATTTTTGATTTGTTTAATTGCTATAATGTTTCTTATGGTTTTGGAATATTCACCCCGTTTGAAAGCAAAACCCGGAACATAAATCTCTATTCCTTACTCAAGCCGCGCCGCATTTTTCCAAACTACAACCCCTCTATTTGCAAAGAAACCGGTGCGAAACGTAATACGCGTGTTTGCCGAAATGATCAAACCGAAGGCGGAGCAGACACCCGGTCTAGCCGGCGACAAAGCGTTCGCAGACTGCCTGCAGCTAGCTACGACTCGTGAATGCCTAATTACGACGTTGAGTAAATAACTTTTCTATTTGCCCGGAGCGGGTCGCGTTCGGTGGAACATTAATCATGATTGAGCTAAGTGGCTTAATACAGAGGGGTAATGAAGGCCGATGATGGCCGGCGGGGGGCGTCGGCGCGGCGCCTCGCTGTTGGACGCCATGACGCATGCAGAGTCTGTTCCAATATAGCCGATCGCTCGACGATTGAGTTCAATCGAAAACTATTGAGAGGCGATGTGGTGTTTTGGCTTTGGAGGATATTTTCGCGTTATTTTTTACATTATTAAGTAAAGGTGCAACATTTTTCGAGTTCAGAGCGTCTTGAGACAGCAAACAGTCTACTTATGTTATGAGTGAAATGATACGTAACCATATCTAAAGTCGTAGCGAATTGGGTACGAAACAGATTTTGTATGCTGACTTTGCGAAGGGATCACGAATTTGAATCTTGTCACAAATGTTACATAATTTTACAGTTATTTATTTTTAAGGGCTGAATTTCTGTTTTCTTGCAACTCGCTTAAAAAATTTTTGTAGGTACTTAGATTTTGTGCAGATGACATATTTTTGCTGCACACTTTTAAAATTGAACAAAGCAAATAGTTTCAGGACCTCAACTCACGTCGCGAACACTCGCGGCAACTTTAAAATCTTGCGGTATCTTTTTAAAGTTGATCTTAGTTTGGGGCAAACAACAGTGAGCCGCGGGCGTCTCCTGTTTGTGTTTTCATTTAGCGGCTGCACTCGGGTTCCTATGCCCGGATGGGGTTTGGCCGTTCTTGGGATCAGAAATCGCTATTACGAGTATATGTCTATCGTTAGTTTGCCAATAGATAGATAGGTATGGGTAGGGTTTCCAAGCGTCAAGATAAAGCTGGATGAGGATGGACTTTAAAATTTAAATTGTACATTAGTTACACATACAGATTTTTCAATCAACCCTCTGGTAAACTGGTTAAACGTGGGTTCAGGCTCGGGGTATTCAGTTACTCTGAAATTCTGATATTATACCCGATATCTATGGACAAGTCATTTTAATTCTGAAATCACTTCACTTCAGCTTTTTTCACGATACTACTTCGCTCCATGAAGCGATTGCGAAATTGAATCTGTCACTAATGTTACATTGGGATTGGTAACCCTAGTTATGGGTATGTAAGTACTACATCGCCTACGGGTCGCTAATATTCTGATTCAGTTTAGTGGCAGCAACTTTGGCTGCACTTGACTTAACGGTTTGGCAAGACCAGTTGAGATGAGAATCGATGGTTAGATGTATATCACGTTAGTTTGAGTAGAGAGTTTGGAAGTAAATTGGCAAATCATTGTAGCCTTCGGACATTAGTTACATTTCTCGTTTGGTTTAAAACGTCTTTTTCAGTTTTTCACAGCTCATTATTCTTGAATGTCAGTAATTAACATAAATAATAATGAAGTCTATCCAAAATGGAACTGTTTCTGACTTTTTTTTAACCTCCGGCTGAAATTGCTAGAGTTCGGTTTCTCGCTAATGTCTATGAGCAAAGTTGTAGCCTCCATGTTAATAACATTATTAATTAAGTACTTATTGTGTTTTATCACAGCGATGCGACATCAATGCTTGCAACAATGCAATTCCAATAACTCCCAAACCAAGGTACCCGAGTAACAATGCACACTTGAGGCTCCAACGCCCGGATAAGGCCAACCACCAATCTCCGCCAGCTTACTGTTATGGTATACTTCAATGCTTCTATGGTCACGTTTGGTACTGCCTCTATTTCCGATTGAGGTTTGGCCATCTCCTTACATCTAAGATGCGATCTGAGAGCAGTGCATGTTCTATTTGTTTATATGTATAACCCGATACACCGAGATTTTGCAGTGGCGGGCACTTAAAAATTCAAACTATTGGATTTCATTGATGGAACACAGTTTGCCAGGCAGGTAACTTCTTGTTACTTATTCTCACAAAAGCTGTGTACTATATCGAATAAGCTTCTTAATATTATGGTGGTCACGTTTAGTAAGTTCCAATCAAATATAGTCAATAAAATTGAATCAAATATAGTACATAAAAACTAAGGGGTCTTAAGACAGCAGAAATGTGCTTTATTTAATTACCATCAATAAGTCTTGTAAACAATGAAGTGAACTCGATCTGCCCCATTAGTGATTAGGACTGAGAGAAATGCACTCATTTGCTGAGACGTACGTAACAACAATCCTTAAAGGGTTTCGCATGTCGGCTAATTAAAAGGATTATGGCGCATGCTACAGGTAAAGTATCTCGATGTCGCTCCCGGCGGCAGCGGGCTATGTAATAGGGATGTTTCCTGGGTAAAAAAAGCAAGAGTTTGAATTAGTGCGTTGATTAATTTATCAAAAATACTCGACACATATTTTTCACTTTTTCAAACTAATGAAAATTGAAACAGATAAAGCGTGCCAAAGTTCAAAGGTATCTAGAGGCCCGTGACGTCAAGGCCTGCATAAAAGTGTAGCACTTTGTGACGTCACGCGGAAATTCAATGCATCATAACTTCGTAATTACTTGTTTGATTGACAAATAGAAATATATGAGTCCAATTTTTTTGATAATGTTATTGACGGATTAAAAGTTTTTTTTAGGAAACTAGCCTATTGTGTCTGCTAGAATAAACTCCGCTGTTGAAGTAAACAATTCATAGTGTTGTTTGTAAAGATAATGTATTTCTAGAGTATCAGTAAGTAATCGCTGAAGGGTGTCGCTTATCGACTAATTAAAAGGATTATGGCGAATGCTCCAGGTAACGTATCTCGATGTCTCTCCAGGCTGCAGCGGGCTATGTAATTGTGTCTGCTAGAATAAACTCCGCTGTTGAAGTAAACAATATACTTAGTGTATTTGTAAAGAAATGTCTTTCTAATAAGTAATTTTAATTCAATTTGTCTTCTGCGTTTTTTGTTTGTTTGTGGGTCATAATATGAAGTATTGTTCCTAGTGTGTTACTTTTATCTTCAGGGCGTCTGAAATGGTACCAATAAAATTGAAGATTCTCCCTATTATGTACTAATTATAAAAACAACTTGTTGTTTTTCATCCTAAAATTCATCCTACACTTATTCAGGAATTATTGTTTCCTTGAAAATCTTTTAATGAGCTTAATACAGCCCTTACCTTGTTTACGAACGGTGTATCAATTAGTTTGTTTTTTACCTGTTTATTATCGGATTGATCCTTAAGCTAATTAGTCCGAAGATGAGAAAGAAAAACAATATCTTATTTTGTCTTAGTATCCATTATCGGAAATGGGATTAATGAGGAAAAAAATAAAAAAGGGAAAAAGGATCGTTTGTTTTTTGTTGCAAAGTAAACATGATTGCGTAAATAGCTGTTTATTAGCGCTTTAAGGCTGCTTGTACACGCTAAGAAAAGTCGTCGGGCCTACCCAAGAATTCGTGACGTGTCTACACACGAACCGTGTAAATTGCTCCGGCGCTGACCAAGAAATAATTCCTGTTTGCGCTAGATACGGCGCTACCTCGGCGGACGCGCAATCTGTGACTAATTTTCGTAGCTACGAGTAAGTCCGACGAAATTCTTGTCTTGTCTGCGGCAGACACGGTGNATATGGTGAAATTTAAGACACAAGTGTACAAGAAGCCTTAAGGTATCAACAACAGCGCTTTGACGGCAAGAAAGTTGGCGGGTGTTGGGGGGTGTTCGCCAGTTTGGTTATTCAGCTGTGTCACGTGTCCCGCGGACGGCCAATTGAGTCTGGCACATGGATAATTTAATTAATCGTGTACCTTTCGCGCGCTCTTGGCTGTTACAAGCGACAAGCGGAGAATTTGGCTTCAAAATACAAGGTGCTTTGTGGCGCTCCTTGAGGGACTTTTATGTCCACTAGGGACATAGGCTTAAATGTTGAAAAAAGAACAAAATGGGATCAAGGGTGTCGCATGCCTGGCCAAATGCCATACAAATGACAAGATGTCGAAGTGCGAGGACAATTAACTTTTATCCAAAGAAGAACGGTCACGCCCTATACAAAAAAAACACAGACCCGACAGAAACGAGACATACCTCAGTTTTTTTGTCACGTCTTAATTAGTTAAATTATATATTTTTTATATTCGAAATCTATGTATAACACCAAAATATTACCCTTTGTTCAGGCGTTATACAAAATCTAATACAAAATGCCTATTTATCACCAAAATTGGTAAATGTATGTACCTAAATAGCTGCTATGGAATGTATCAAGGTGACCTGGAGATACAGCCGGATTATACAGGGTGGAAACGAGAAGTTACAAAATCCAAAAGTTCTATGTTACCAGTTTTTTGTATGACGCCGGAACAAAAACAAAGGTTAATAATTTGGTGTTATACATAGATTTCGAATATAAAAAATATATAATTTAACCAATTAAGACATGACAAAAAAACTGAGGTATGTCTCGTTTCTGTCGGGCCTGGGTCACAGATGACCGTTCTTCTTTATTTAATTTTAATTATAGTTAATCGCTAAGCTTAGTTCCGAAAATCATCAGTGATAGATACTTGTACTCTGGTTTCCAGGCAACTGGATGATTTTTTTCTTTAAAGATGTTATCTAACCTACTGAATGTATCACAGTCCACCTCCTTTAAACTTTTCTAGCGTTAGTCTCAATTGACAATAGATGTATGAAATATCTAACAGGATCCAAGACACCCGTCGCGCCGCTGCGAGCCCACGAGAAATCCTCAAAATCCTTAGCTCGCGCGCAAATTGATTTAAACGATCCCAAAATCCGCTGGCGCCGGAGCAGTGAGCGGACCGTGGCACGTACAGCACGGTTCATTCACGTCACGAACACGCTCGTTTTGTTTGCATTCTACTCGCTTAATAGGTAATTTGTTATGAATGCCACGAAATTGGCACACGGGCCCAGCCGCTGCAATTGAAAACGTATCAAGTGAGCCACTACAACGTTGCCGCATCGTGCGACGGCTCAATGATATGCCTCATTTTGGACGTTCATTTGTTTTGCGTATAGGTTTTCTTTTGTTTTTTGGGGCTCGGCACTTACATTTCAATTGGTGTTCTTCGGCGATTGAAGATTCTACGAAAAATATTCATGTCGTGACGTTATCGTTATACAAAATATTATTTTGATCAATTCAATTCAATATTCAAGAAATCAAACAAGTAACGTATTTAATCAATTTAATTTAATCAAATAACTTATTCGTACATCATTAGTATTTATTTTTGTACAAATAAATAATTTGCTCTCAATTAAGTACCATGTTTAAGTAATTACTGCGTGGGTAGGGTTTCTTTGGAATGATAAAAAATATTCATTTCTGTAGACTTGTTTTTCTCTTTGAGAGTGTTTGTGTAACTCTTTTCAGCGTAATTAGTCTAATTCATAGCAGACGTTAGTTAATTGCCAGATATTTTTAAAGATCAATTTGCTTTGACGAAACTACTTACTTTGAAATACTGAGATAAACATTCTAGTGATTTAAACTGGAAATAGAATGAACTGGAATAGTTACCAGTAGGTAAAATTTGTTAAAATTTAATTATTGAGATAAAACTCGGTTTATAAAACAAAGCACAATCAATCGAACTGAATCAAACATACAACAACTGAGTCACGCCGCCGCCGCGCTCGTCGTGCTAAAAGGTCTTGAAATATTTTTAAAGACCTCTCGTAACAGTGTACCGGAGGTTTCTACACTACATTCGATTTAATATCGCAGATGGCCAATCGGTGGCCTGCAGGCTGGGAAGTAGCAATTACAAATAAAACAATCGACTGTAGAAAAAACAAACATTATTCTTATGCAACCAACACGGGTTCATAAACAAAACACAATCGCCAATCTGTGCCGCGTAGCGCCTGACATATTTTCGATAGAGCCCATAACAGTGCACCGGAGGTCACTACATTCTATAATAATATCGCAGACGGCCCCTCAGTGGCCCGGCTCGGAAGTAGCAATTTTTCCACGACATCCGGCCCCCGCTGCGATGTCCGTGCCACGCGACCCTCTCGGATCTCGCTAGAGTCGCTACTTGTGAGAACTAAGTGTACGATACTCTTAGTAATGCTTGGTGATTTGATTACTAAATTACGATGGAATTCTCTAATAAATTCGTACTTTTTCTACAAGGCACATACCTAATCTTAATGGGGAACGTCTCTACTAACGTCTAATAAAATCGTGCTTACCTATTTATTGTAAGTGAACGAAAGTTATCGTAATACCTACGATAACTTTCGTAGCAAAAAAGCGTATTAATAACATTTTTCTTTGTTCATTGACAACTGAAAATAGTACCTATTTGAAGAAAGTTCGTTACTCGATGAAAAGGGAAATAAATGTAGGGTTAAGAAATTCGTGGAAATTCATTTGCCCACAAAACGAATGCTGCCGTTTCAAATTCTATTAGAATACTTTCGATTAATTTCGCTTGTTCGACAGCTCGCTTTAATAATTTACCCCAAATTGTGTTGACTTTGCATCGGTAAACGGTGCATTCACCTATTTAATGTCGGCTCTAAATTGACGAGTTAAGGTCTACTATTCTTTGTCATTCTGCGTTTCCTTTTAGTTAGTTTTTGCGAGGGTACGCAGTGGTGTAAATAAACAAGCGTACTACTGACTGTTAAGTAACTCTCAATGGACAAATTATTTTCAGTGCCGGCATTAGTAACGGCTTCCGAAAGCGATTCAATAAAGGCCTCCCGCCGAATATCTACTTAATTCACTGTAATGGGTATTAATTTGCTCGTTAAATTATTATTTTCATCAATATTATTTTGTAGTGGCTTTGTTAATTTATCAAGGGCCAACCTCATGGATCAATGTTCCAATTAGGACGATTTTTCANTTTGTAGGAATTATTTCCGATTTAAAAGCTAATTCTACTGGACTATTAGTCAAATAACTTATTCGTACATCATAGGTATTTTTGTTGTACAAAATAAATAATTTACTCTCAATTAAGTAGCATGTTTAAGTAATTACTGCGTAGGCGGGATTTCTTTGGAATGATAAGAAATATTCATTTCTTGAGACTTATTTTTCTCGTTGAGAGTGTTTGTGTTACTCTTTTCAGCGTAATTAATCTAATTCATAACAGACGTTAGTTAATTGCGAGATATTTTTAAAGATCAATTTGCTTTGACGAAACTACTTGGAAATACTAAGGTAAACATGCTAGTGATTTAAACTGGAAATAGAATGATAGGTACTATTTGTTAAAATTTAAATAATGAGATAAAACTCGGTTAATAAAACAAAGCGCAATCAATCGCCAATCTGAGTCACGCGCGCCGCGCTCGTTGTGCTAAAAGGGCTTGAAATATTTTTAAAGACCGCTCGTAATAGTGTACCGGAGGTTTCGCAGATGGCCAATCGTTGGCCTGGCTAGGAAGTAACAATTACAATTATAAAACAATAGACTGTAGAAAAACAATTTATTCATATTAATATGCAACCAACACAGGTTGATAAACAAAACACAATCGCCAATCTGTGCCGCGTAAAGGGCCTGACATATTTTTGATAGAGCTCATAACAGTGCACCGGAGGTCACTACACTCTATAATAATATCGCAGACGGCCCCTCGGTGGCCCGGCTCGGAAGTAGCAATTTTTCCACGACATCCGGCCCCCGCTGCGATGTCCGTGCCACGCGACCCTCTCGGATCTCGCTAAAGTCGCTACTTGTGAGAACTAAGTATACGATACTCTTAGTAATGCTTGGTGATTTGATTACTAAATTACGATGGAATTCTCTAATAAAGGTGTCTTATAAATTCGTACTTTTTCTACAAGGCACATACCTAATCTTAATGGGGAACGTTTCTACTAGCGTCTAATAAAATCGTGCTTACCTATAATTTATTGTAAGTTTATCAGTGAACGAAAGTTATCGTAGGTATTCAAAAAAGCGTATTAATAACATTTTCCTTTGTTCATTGACAACTGAAAATAGTATTTGATGAATGTTAGTTACTCGATGAAAAAGTTTTTATTTTTGCAATGTTACATGCCATGCAAAAGGGAAATGTAGGGTTGAGAAATTCGTGGAAATTCATTTGCCCACCAAACGAATGCTACCGTTTCAAATTCTATGAGAATACTTTCGATTAATTTCGCTTGTTCGACAGCTCGCTTTAATAATTTACCCCAAATTGTGTTGACTTTGCATCGGTAAACGGTGCATTCACCTATTTAATGTCGGCTCTAAATTAACGAGTTAAGGTCTATTATTCTTTGTCATTCAGCCTCTCCTTTTAGTTAGTTTTTGCGAGGGTACGCAGTGGTGTAAATAAACAAGCGTACTACTGACTGTTAAGTAACTCTCAATGGACAAATTATTTTCAGTACCGGCATTAGTAACGGCTTCCGAAAGCGATTCAATAAAGGCCTCCCGGCGAATATCCACTTAATTCACTGTAATGGGTATTAATTTGCTCGTTAAATTATTATTTTCATCAATATTATTTTGTAGTGGCTTTGTTAATTTATCAAGGGCCAAGCTCATGGATCAATGTTCCAATTAGGACGATTTTTCAACGTAAAAGCTGAAGCCAAGTTGAATCAGCTTATCATCAATTTAACATTGGTAAGAGGTTCTAAAGCTGTTATCATGTCTTATAATTTTGTTAAGAGGTTGTTACAAAAATAATATTTTAATTGGAATATACTTTAGAAGAATTATTCTGGGGCTTCGTTCGAATCGATCCTGTAATTTCCCCAAATGGTAAAAAAAATACACAGATGATAATATCATCCACAGGTTTCCAATTGCCTGATTTAAACATATTTACAAAGAAACGATAATTTTTACCTTTTCATGATGTTAGTATAGATAAAAGACATATTTTCCTTTAACAAGCAGTATGTAAGTGGAAACTTGGGTGGGATATGGTTGCGGCTGGCGCGGATCAAGGGTAGCCATGGCGATGGCGCACGACCTCTCGCCTCTGTTATTAAGCTCCTCTCAAACAATATGCCGCAAATTGAGTTAACTCACTAATAATGGTATCGCGACTGCAGAGGGCCCGCCATTGAGGGCGAAGGCAATCTTCCCTCTCTCTCCCCCGAGCCTCTATTACCTTTTATTCGATTTGCCGAGATTAATAGCCAGGACATGTGTATGTAACCGCAAACGCGACGTTATTTGCCGACGATCGCTGATTGCGTTTTTTGTGCGAGCTCGTTTGAGATCCCGGGAAGGGGTTTGAAGAAGTGCGCAAAGGAAGCTCGCATAAAAGTTTAGCGCCGAGGGCGGGCATATCTGCGGCTTCTGCATTACTTTCGTTCCCCGAGCGAGCTATGATTTCAATTATTGTTTGATGTCGTTATTTCTCCTGTGTTTGCTCGGGCCGCGTTCCTCCATTTTTTACTTCACCCTTCCTCCGTATTTGCTCGCAAACAGCGGCGAAGGTGCGTCGCGTCTCCGTAACTGATATGTTGGCGCTTCGCTGAGGTGTTTGAACAGCGGCTGCCATCCGAATTGGATTGAGTGCAGTTACTTTGAGCACCGCCTCGTAGGTTTCGATTCTTGAAGATTCTTGGGAGATGCTTTTTGGAGTTCAAAAGTAACTCTTGGGGTGACAGATACTTAGAGATATCAAAATATAATTTGTTGATACGAAATCGGGAAAATGACAACCATCAAAGTGTACCAATGTTTATAAAGGGTATGTTTGCAAAGCCTGGATTTCTTCTGGTGGTCATACCTTGATTTACCAAATACCTAGAGGTAATGAAGTATGCTTTAGAGTATCTTTATTTTGTGGTAAACTAAATCCTACGCGATTGGGAAAACGAGTAGAGCTGATCTAAACTTCTGTATCAATATAACTTAGCGTATTGCACTTTTAAAATATGTAGTAAAGAAAATCTTTTTCTCAATACATGCAAGGCTTCGGCAATTTGCGTACATTTCCCACACTAATCGAACGCGCAGCAGTGGAGCCGCCTCGTGTTCTTTGCATACATTTCTTTTGAAAAGTCTTACACATTTTCTTTTTTCTTATGTCTGCCGTGCTGAATCAGTTAGGAATATCTGTTAGTGATTATTTTTTATTTTCCTAGCATATTAAAATGAAGAAATGTCTCGAAAAAATCACATGCTAGCAAAATTTTTGTGTGGGCGAGTTCGGAGATTTTAATATTGCTTTGATATTGAAATAAGTTTTGGAATGAATCATAATTCAAATGGGAAAATCTTTTTAGCATAAGTTAAAGTAAATATCGTTCTTGCTTAGATGAAATAATTGTAGTTTTTTTTTTGGATATGAAGACTGACCATTAGTGACCATGGAGATCACATATTTCTTTTGTTACCACAATATGAAAAGAAACTTGATTCGGGTTCCATTAGCGCCGGGGTTAAGTTTCACCATAACACCTTTTGTTATGAATCTTTGATTAGCACTCAGATAAAAGAGAACAACAAAAGATTGGCGTCGCGTCGTCGCGGCGCTCACGCATAGCCTATTTGTCGCGTATTGTTCTAGCCCAAGAACGGTATCCATTAGTGTATCCAACAAAGACATCCAGTAATCCGGGTGCTCATGTTACGACAGGCGTCAGTCGCGCCCATTGTCCGCCATCGAGAACTTAATGGGGCCCGCACTCGGCCTTACCTGGAAACATGTCACCGCGACCGGGGTGACCACACTGTATTAATAGAAAAATAGCACGAATTGAGTGATGACTACCCGATGGTAAAGGCAGTGAACATCTGAATAATATTAATTCATTTATTTCCGATCAAAATGAATACATATTAGTGTTAGTATTAATTAGGGGCTTCGCTATTTTGATCCCCGTCGATCGTGAATACATATTAGCAATTTGTCAACTTTTTTGTTTTTATGCAGAACAAGGCAGGTATTTGACCGCAATCGCACCTGGTGTTAAATGAGATGCAGTCTAGAATGGTACACTTACTGTCCTGTAAGTGCCTATTAACTCTCGCCTTGAAAAAGCCCGGATTACTAATTAATTAATATCAAAAACATTTTGGATAATTAGTCACACTGACATTTCTACAGAAGTTAATACGTTCAAAAGATTGTCTAATCCTCAAGATCAAACTAATTAAATTTTGCATCGATCCGTAGCTACGGCACTCAAGTTACTCAGCCAAATTGCTCCCACAACATGACTTAAAACTTATTAGCAGCTTTGCTCAATATAGTTTGCGTCTTCAGTGCATATTCGCACCTCCCGTTGGAATGCTTCACACATAAGACCAACTGTGTAATATAATAATATGGAAGTGTAACTTCCACAAATGTGATACTACGAAATTAGCTACGAAACCAAAGTGCTACGAAATCTACAGCGCTACGATGGCTACGAGCTACGAAATCTTTGGTGTTACGAACTACGAAATTTATAGTTACGTAGAGAATGCGAGTGATTGGCTTGCCTCTTTAAAAATACTCGTACTTAGATTGTGTAATGGAATCTCAAATTAGAGGTAAAAGAAAATATGTACTTTGTTTGTTAGGGCTTATTCGAGACAAAAGAAAATACTTTATTAGGGCTTAAACTGTCCTAACCGACCCTTTTAGTTCCACGAAATAGCTCTTAATGCCTGACAGACAAAAGATTCTAAATATTTGTCTAGACTTTTCTGGGATTGATAATAAAAAGTGTTCCACTAAATTTAAATGAGAAGGTATTTTAAAAAGTGCTTTCTTGTAGTCGAAACTTCGTAAGTGATATTTCAAAGCACCAATGCAGTCTTTTGTAATCATGATGCAGTGAGATCTATTCTTTTATACAAGGCACTAAGTGTACAAAATAAGTAACAAGATATGACAAGCTGAGTGAGCCAAGATATATGCGGCGCGTTGCAACTGCAACAGGCGTGATTCAAACCACGGGTTTGCCGACACCTGTGTCTCACATCTATTGCTTCCAAAATCAGCTTTAAGTTATGAACACACGGTGCATTTTAGCTTGGCGTTATTACGCTCAGTCAAAAACGAATCCCTAAATGGACAATTTCGCTTTCCTTAAGTGGGCGCCGTAAGGACTATTTTCGCGCTCTATGCACTTGAAATGCAGCACAATATTTCAGAAGTTGTAAGAAATAACCGTGCGACGCGACGAAAGCATTGTGGTGCAAACTAGCGTGGCGTGAGCAGTGCTTCATCATGGCATGGGGTTGAGAGGAGCGAGTGTACTGATGCCGTACTTCATAATACGTCTTCTTTAAATTGCGTTCAGAGGTTGTGTCGGCTGGGTGCAAGATAATTTTGAATTCATTAGAATCGGGGTAGCATTTTGACTAAATATAGAAGTCGATTTAGCCGTCTCAGTTGTCGCTCCGGCAACTGGGGGGTATAGTGGTTCAATTCAATACAACATCAAGGTTAACTAGTGTCTGGCAGTTGTGCAGTTAGAACACTCCTAAATCAACATACATGATGCTACGACACATGCTGAGTGGCTCACCTTTTCAGTATCTTGTGTATGTATTTTATTTTTTCCAAAATTTTCTAAATGATGTTGTACCTATGTGTGATAATGAATAAACATGTTATCTTTCTTTCAAAAAATCAAGATTTGGAAATAAAATCAGTAATATTTTTTATTGTGGCGTGTCGAAACAAGCTCTAACATAAGGACCCCTAAGCCCGGCTGGTTTCCTTTCACAACTTTTTCGATATTCCCACATTTTTCTATTTAAACGCCTTTGTGTTTGACAAACTTAGAAATACTTATCGAACTTCAATCAAAGCTCTTTCATAGGAAGCGTCTCTGAATCGAACTTCAATGCGGACACGTCTTGATACTTTGGAATTTAAAAATGAAACAGCTAAGTACCACACAATGGCCGGGGGTGAAGTTTTGTAGAAATTTTCAAAGTTGGAACACAATGGGACGGTACTGATACGTAAGCTCTCGCAGGTGTCGCCTCAACACGAGCTGATGTGGACCGTGAGAAATTGAACCTGGCAAAGTACTGGAACGTTTTTGTTGAGACAACTCAAAGTAACCCCACACTGACCCGATGATAACGCTCAAACTGTTTTGAATGCGTAATTTAAGCGGTTTTTGAAGATTGTTTTATACAATACATTCTCACGGAGAGACTTTTAGACGGAAATATCATACATTTTCTATACTACCTGTGTTAACATCACAGTATAATGTAAGTATCTACGTAATGGGTGTTTTGACCAAAATTCCATTATCATACTCCTAATTTTTAAAGTAATCTCAATGTGATATAGAAAGACGAGTTCTAAGAATAGAATTAAATTATATTAGGAAAAAATGCACAAGTCATACTATGTGATTTTACCAATACCTACGATGTATCAAACATTATATTAGTCCTACACCGAACTGTTTTCGGATCGTTATTTGATTTGTTTTATATGGATTGGTTATATTATCTGATATTCAGTTATCCAAAATACCGTAGGCAAACGAAAATATTATGATAACCGTCAGAGGAATATGAACCTTCCATCGAGCGATGCCTGGTTCATTGGTTAAAGCATTGGTTCCCAAAGTGAGGGGCACGCCCTACAGAGGAGGCGTAAAGACCTTTAAAGGGGGGCGCGGGAAATCTGTGTACTTAAGTATAAAAAACCTGCGACCGCTGAGAGAATGCATTCTAGACTGCTCGATACGACCAATAAATAATCTTAACTGGAGGAGGGGGGGCGGAATTTTTTGTATGGTAGAAAGGGGCGCGGCTCAAATAAGTTTGGGAACCAATGGGCTAAAGTAAACAGGGATTGCGTTTCATTTCATTAGTGGTCGACTTACATACATCTGTTCACTTCATTAGCGCTCCCGTAATAAGATTAAATTGTTTGCATTTCATCATAACAGCCCATTTTAGGTATTTCATTATTATGCGATTAACAACGCGTTGGTTTTAACGTATTATGTTCTGTTCTACCGTAATTCTCTTTTGTTTTTGGGAATGTTGTAAAATAATCTTCTTGTTGATTTAAATATACGTTAACAGTATTTTGACGGTCTTTATTCGCAGTTTCGTTCACGTAAGTAAAATTTCGGACTGATTAAAATTACACTAAGTGATTTTTCACCTGAAAATCGAATCCAAAATCCTCAGATCGAGTGGGTCCATAACCACTAGATCATGAAAACTTTTTCTTTATTACTAATATTGGTTATTGTTGTTGTTGAGTGAGCTTTATATGTTTCGTGGCTTAGCGAGCCAAACGAGAGTTTTCAAACGTTTTGACACGGTTTTGATAGACATTACACTATCGTTATGTGCATGTACACGTGCACACACAATAAACTCACCCACCTTCGTGAGTTGCAAGAACTATAATTGTAATTAAATTACTCACAAAAAAACCAAAGCAATTCCTCTCCAACATCGGCCAAGCCACTCAACAGCGTGGGATATCCGGTGGCCTCTGTAGGGCGCCCCGCCTGGGAAATAATACTATTTCCGATGGGGCCCCGCGGGACAAGCAACGAGGTTAGGGCGCCCCAGAAACGCTGCGCAAGGCCAGGGCACGCGGCATGTGCCACCGCAATTAGACGGTGGTCTAATTGTATTACTTGTGGATTTAATCAAACCATCAAAGCAAAAAATCTGCTTTTAAAAATTGGTAATAAAAATAAAAGAAACCCTAAATCCTGGAAGAACTACTCAACGGGTTAAAATTTGTTAAAATTTATTACACGAAAGTTACAGTAACAAAACAAAAAAACAAAATAGTATAGCTTTTAGGTAAGGAAGGTGGTCCAACTGCTATAAAAGATTTATACAATTCTACTGAAACAAAATAGTATGTCTGCATCTCAAAACTTTCCTTTTTCATTTCATGAAATTTAAAAGCACAGTTTAATGTAGTCATTATTCAGATTCAAAAATCATAGAGCGCGTTTTGAATTTCACGAATCCGCGCGGGCACGTGAGCCGGCGCCGGAAATACGCTAAAAACGTTCCCTGATAGCTGGCACGTGACCGCTGAATAACCGCCACAGCCTGATGAAAGCAAACAGTAAAATGCAGAGTCTGATACCTAAGTCTGTCGCCGTAACATCAATGTTAACAGCATTGTAGTGTCCCGGCAGTTGGGAGGTAAGATAACCAGTTCCTCTGTGGTCCAAGATTCCAAGTGAAGCTCGCTTCCACCTTCGGCTTGATCACTTGTGAGATGCAAGCTAAGAGCTCCCTCGTTGTGTAAAAAAAACTCACTCTTCTTGGTGATCCATATCTAAGAAGGTAGCAGCGAGGTTTTAAGTAGCGAATATAGCACTAGTACGCACTGGAAGACGTAATACAGGCAGGCCTCTTACTTGGTGGACCAAAGACTGAGCGTGAGCGGTCCAAAAGAGAGCGAAGTTCCAGACACGCAGATTCGAAGGTTGTGGAATGCACTTGCAGGCTGGCAGCTAGGACTGATCATTGTAGAAATACGAGGTGACCTATTCATGTCCAGTGGAGAGACATGAAGTCTTTAGGTTATAAGAAGACGATTCGCAGCGAGTAGACACTACACACAATATAAAAAGCCTGTTATACTGTTGCGTCTCTAAAACTTTGCTTTTTATCTCGAATTCATGCAGCTTCCTAAATTGTAAGTTGAAAAAATGTTTAACGTTGACTGCTTGCGCTGTTGCGTTGTGCTGTGGCACGATCGACATCAAAAATATCATCACAATGAAAGTGCACAATTGATATCTGAATATTTGATATAGAATAGTAGATAAGTAGAATCATAAAAAAGTCTTGTATTTTTATTTAATTTATGTTACAAGAGTAAGTAACTATATGAAACCTACACTAAAAAAAAATATTTTTCCTTGTTATTACTTTCGGCTTTGTCCCGCGCAAACCTTACAAAGTCCAAGGAGTCCAAGAAAAGAAATTTCACAATCAACCGTCCAGTTTCAAAAATTACAAACTTAACGGGGAGTGTGGCAACATTTCCTCTAACTCTTGCCAAGTTTGCCCTTCGAACTCACCAGAATAGAATGGGCCCCGAAGTTGCTTCTTTGTCCCGCCGGCGGTTGGCTTCCTCGTGGAAGACCGCCAGAGTCTATTCACGCTTTGGGTATTTGCCGACGCTTGTTTTGCAACTGTGAATATTTTTAACCCTGTTGTGAAACAAAGAACACGTTTGTAGGGTATTGTACTGGTTTTTTAAACGGTTGCCCAACACTTTCCTTGCCCGAAAGGTTGTTAGGCTTCGTTAACTTTCTTTATGGCTATATTTTTCAAAATTGTAAATATTTTTTTAAAAGATAAAATACACAAGTCGATTTTTAAATAATATGCAAACTGTATGCCAATTTTCCTCTATTACAAAACTTATTCCAAACTACAAAAATAATAAAACTTTTCAACAACCTGTACAAAAATATTTAGATCATAGTTTGAATCTGTGTATCAAGACATCTTGCGGTACCAATTAATACTCTACCTTCTCTATAGTTTACAGAGCAAGTGAAAATACTCACAGAAAAATTGTACGACACTCATTGCCCATCTTTTTATAAAGTTACTTGCACATTAATAGAAAATGGAAGTGTGCCTTGTTTTGTACAAAAAAGTCGTACCTCGGGGAAATTATGTAGCCTGTTTCGGATCTCCTTCCACTCAACCGTCATCACTCTTGACTTGTGGTATTAGTACATCTAATCCTGTAATGTATTTTGGTGACATGTAGAATATTAAAATAATATCTAAACTGAACTTGGAGCGTATAAAAGTAACTTCTAAAACTGTCATAAAACTAAAACAGATACTAAATGACAAAAGTGTATGGAGTTTAGATGCCTAGCGATGTTATCCCGAAGTTGTAATAGCGCTAGCTACATATCTAGTTTGAATAGCGTTTATATAAGTGCCTAAAAGAGCCTGTATATTCATGTGTGTACTATTGAATAAATACTTAATTTGAATGTGTGTGACGACGTCAAAGCATCGTTAGATTATTATCACATAGCTGCGTGCATATTTTCTCTCCAAAGACCCCTCTGCTCCTATTTTCTTTAATTATATAGTTACGTTATCAGACAGACGGTAGGCGGCCATTATTAGAGCTTATTCAAGACTCAAAATGGCTAATGACGTACTTTCCTCCACGGGGCACTTCAACGTCCAATCAAGATATTTATATTTCATATTTTTCGATACAAAATTATAGTTAGATCACGTAAACACTTATCGCCCACATATTGTGTCTCGCTTCGTTAGAAAGCACTTGTGAGAAAATGAAATACAAAATGGAAAATGTATTTTGAAGCTACTTATCTATCTACAGGTTCATTAGTAAGCCACTCAAACATAACAAGCGTATTACAATATAAATTCTGATATTATTATATTTGAACAATTTTGTACTTACTCGCTCTCGTGATTCTTAACATTTTATAGAACTCAACAAGTATTTTTTCATGGAGCCTTTATAAATATTTTTGTTGAAATTGTTTTGTATTTCAACTATACTGTTTTAAGATCTCAGCTTTTTTGTAGAGTAAATAAATAACAACAAGTTTCGCAATTATGTAACCTTTATAAAAAATTCTATCTGGTTGGTCGAATAGAATATGTCAGATGCTTGGAGCTCCTTATAATGTCTTGCATCAGCCCCATTTGTTAGGTACTATAAGTACAAGACAGAAAAAATATTTAATTTTCTTGATTAAAAAAAAAATACTAATAGACATTACACCAATAAACTTAATTCCGAGTTCAAATAAAGACCAGTATGATCTGGCACAAGTGTAAAGGCTTGTAAAAATTCAGTGTCACCGAGCCCCGGTCGGAGCCAATCGTATCGTGCGTTACATCCTAGAGTGTCCATTAGGTTCGTTATCTCCTTATTTCGGTGGATAAATTCCCGCGTTAGAGGGCTGGCGGCGACAAACATGCCCGGAAAAGGGGGAATGTCACCTCGTTATCGGGATTGTTGCAATTTTATTTGAAATCGATATTCACTGAGACACACATTTTTCTTCGCCGTGTGTGTAAGAGGACGCCGTTTGTGAAGCGACGGTTGCACTCGTTTGCGACGTTTGTGTTGTGGTGCTTGTCTTTTGTTACCGATATACTATTCAGGGTTCAATTTAACGGTGTCCTATAAAAATACTTAGGAGTATACTTAGTTTTCTTTCCGTGAGTAAATCTTTTTATTTTAAAGTAGGTACTTAGTAGCAAAACATGATTTTCCTATACGCTATTAAAATTGTTTCTAAGTAACATTACTTCAAAGTAAAATGAAATACGTTAAACAGCATACTCGTACACTTACATTACATTAAATAATGAAAAGGCTAGATAGAATGAAATAATTATATAAAATCAAAGCGGGGCGCTTTCTTTGCTTGTATTATTTTTAATCAAATGGAAAGGGTGAATTTAAGAATTAAAATCCAAGAATCATGTTAGCATCAACAAGTTGGTCTTTACAAGTATTACGTATTCTTTGAAATTTTATTTCAGCAAATACAAAGCAAGAAATAAAGGTTTGTTGTAAGTATAGGTTGGCGTGCAAATTAAAACGAAAACTTAGTAGTAAACTGTAACAAAAGTCCAAGACTAATCATGATTCATTTAATAATTGATTTGGCAAAAATAATTTCATTTACTTCTCACGACGTATCAAACAGCGAAAAGGTATAAAAATTATTAGAAAAGCATTCGCATAAAAGATTCGATTTAAAAAAAACACTTCTTCAAAAGAGGGTGGGCCTCTGTCCAGCAAAGCGGCTTCCGAGGCGTTGAGCCTTTGAGCGACATCAAACGACGCGAGATTACTTACGCATTAAACATACACGCGGAAAACAGCTAAGTGGGAGCTGGTGTTGATGGGAGTTTCTTACACAGAAGTTCTTGAAGTTTTTTAGAAGTTCTTGAAGTTTCGTTAGAAAATCAGCTCGTTCGTTCGTTCGTTCGTTTCAGCCAAATGACGTCCACTGCTGGACAAAGGCCTCCTCCAAGGTTTTCCACAATGAACAAAGTATCCCTCTTGTAGAGTAGAAAATCAGTAATCAGTTCTTGATTATACTCGGAGCAATAATGCTAGAATAATGTTGTTAATTTTCTAATGTGATTACTTGCGCATTAAACATACACGCGGAAAACAGCTAAGTGGGAGCTGGTGCTGATGGGAGTTCCTTACACAGAAGTTCTTGAAGCTTTCAGAAGCGTTCTTGAAGCGTTCTTGAAGAAAATCAGTATCCCTCTTGATTATACTCGGAGCAATAATGCTGGAATAATGTTGTTAATTTTCTAATGTGATCAATGTGTAGCAAACTTTACTTGCGCATTAAACATAGGTAAGTTAAACACACGCGGAAAATAGCTAAGTGAAAGTTGGTGTTGATGGAAGTTCCTTATAAAAAAGTTCTTCAAGCATGCATCATCAGTGTCCGACTTATTGCCTGAATATTCAGGAAAAGCCGAAATTTTGGCGTCAAGTTTATTTATTACGAGATCCGTGAAATTATTGCTTTCAGAAAGGTGTAAGAAACGAAAACTATTTTGTCTACTAATTCTTACTTCTTTCATCAATTTTTTTTAAATATCTCTTTGTATCTCTCTAACCACTCTTTCTTTCTACTCTGTTTTAGACAAATAAATAAATTAACGGGCAGACAAGATGTAGGTATTCCTATGGCTAAGAGATTCGATTAATTTAGAATATTAGTTATTCTTAGAACCATTTATTACTAACGTAATTGAAAATCTAAAATAATTTGCTATCCCAGCGTTTTTATTCGAAACAACAGTATCCTAAAGCGGAAGCGGCATTTTGTTAATGTTATTTTGTCCATAAATATTTTATCACAGTAATGGGAAAATGTTAATGACGTCACAATTGTCGGCGTCCGGTCTCTGTAAATTCGAAACTAAAGAAAATATGGGTGTTGTTGCCTCAACACACGCGTATTATGACAAGAACGGAGGCTCCAATTCGATANGTAAATAGTTTATCGTGAAATACTTTGCCAAACAATAATTTGCGAAACAATAATATGCCAAAAACGACATTTGCGAATTAAAAGTTTGCAATAAGTTGTTTAGCCAAATGAGAATTTGCCAAATGAAAATTTGCGAAACGTTGTTTGCGATGTGATAATTTGGGAAACGTTTTTTGGCCAAACATTAGTAATCCGCTAATTTCACAATAGTCGATATAATAGTTATATTAGCTAAGGTTACGAGTCCATAAGTGTGCATGGTGACACCACATTGCATACTTTATTTACGTATGAGGTTAAAAAAATTGATGAAAACTGCCAAAACTAAAAATATTTTTTCTTTGTTCGCAGATTCTTTTACCTCTACCACTTTTCGTTCTACGCANAGAACGCCGTGCGTCTGCAGGTTGGCTTCCGTCCGTGGCGAGGGTCGATTTTAAGGTTGGTGAAGCTCAGATTACCTGTCTCTGTGTTGCGAGGACTGATCTACCTTTCATCAATTTTCTATTATAAAAAACCTATACAGTCCACTTTCAAATCAAATTCCCTGAACCAGCGTAATAAACGCAATTTTCAGTGCGACATACGCACACAGGGTATTTCATAAAGAAACAACTTACTTTTTTATTTATGCTTCGGTTTTTGTTTAGGTGTAAATTAGTTCATTCATAACGTTTTTAACAAATAGGGGCTTATTAAAAAAATGGGAGGCTTATTAAACTCCCGTTTTTTTCTTGTCATTTAGTATGGAAATGACATTTTAAACCAATGTTCAACGTGTGTGCTGTGTGTAACTTTTTTGTAATAAGGCCCTTGATTGGTTGTTCAATATTTCCGTGCCTGTATCAAATTGAGTTGGCTAACAGTTTGTCATAAGAAGCAGTACATTTTACGCTTAAAGGAGTTTATTGAATCTCTTAAGTTAGTCACGTGCAATAATTCCCATCATTATAATAACGTGTAAACACAAAACTGGAGCAGCTCGTATAAATTATAAAGAGTCGAAATGCCCATTTACAAATTCGGCTTATTACATCAAAATTATTCAGCAGCCGGATAGGTGGGGGACGAAACTGAATCCTGTTGAACTAACTCAGTGCGAAATCACTTTCGCCTTGCCCTTTGATCTCGAGTGCGCAAAGGAATGTTATTCAGTAAAAACATGCAAATTCGATAAAGTATAACGCAATATTACGGAGACCGGCTGCCGGCGCCGACAATACCGAGCATCGGAAATGCCATGAATATTATTTGCCGGTGTCGGAACCTGGACCCTCCAATACAAGACACAGATTCCGTGTTCAAATAGACAAGTTATTTTTGACGCTTAGGCTATTGGTTAAAGTACTACTTTTATTATGACGCAAAATCTAAGGCTGCATTGCACCATCACACTTTAACTTGACAAACGTCAAAAATCTGTCAAACTCCATACAAAAAACACCGGTTATCGTCATAGTTACGGTCAAAGTTAGGTGGTGCAAATCAACCTAAGTTATCTCTACGTAAAATTGTAATTCAAATGATCGATTTTCATTTCAATGAAAACAATTGATTGATGTCTTATTAGAAAGAAATGTTAATTTCCCGCGGTACCAATTCACCGAAAACCAACTTACCGATGCTTCATCATCAATCATCAACAGCCCTTTACAGTCCACTGCTGGACTATGAGCCTCCTCCACTATAGTGGAGGGTTTTGCCATAATCTCCACGCTTGGCAGGCGGGTTGGAGATCGCAGTTTAAAGGATTGATGTTTTTCAGAGAGCGCTGCTGCCCATTCTCTGTTTGATGTGTAGTCCCTAAGTCGCCTCTTACGACACCCGCGGGAAGAGTAGGGGTTGGTGACAAATGTATTCTACTCTGCCGTCACCACACGGCTTATATTTCGTAGAATGTAAGATTTCACTGATAAATACTCTACTGAGAAAAGTTACCATAAAACTGAATCTCATATTTTATTATTTCTCAAGCGTTCAGAACTTCAACTACTTAATAAGGGTGGTAGGTATTCTAAATGTTACGAAAAAATGTTTTTCTCAGTTATACAAGATTATTAATAATGTAATTTCTTAGATGTGACGTTAAAAGACGGTCCGCTTTAAGTATATTTTCATACATTTTCGTATTTAATATGTATTATTCCGTTTTGTGAATATTTTATGATCTCGTCTTAGCATGTGATGGGTTGGAATATAAAAGGATGAACGCAATTACCTTACAAGCTTGCTTTCAACATAAATTGAGTTAAGTTTAATAGCTTAATCCTAAATAAGTATCGCAGAATAGAGAAGCTCCATCAAAATGATGAGACGAGGTCACCTTAAGAGCCTTACGTTATCCCACGAGAATGTAAATATAATGCAAAGTACATAATGCTGAGATGATTAAGTAAATATTGTTTTATCTCATGTTAACCGATATATTAAGTACATATATTTATTTTGATCTAATAGGTTTTCTAATTTAGATATGTGATACATTCACGCCTCGATTCTTATTATTCTCATCTTAAAATACTTGAGATGACGCTAATATCCTATTCATACTTTAAAACACCGTTTTAATGCTTTTTACATTCTGTCAAATGTTAATTAAACAGTGTTTTAGTTAAAACAGTTTTGTTAAAGGATGTTTCAGATAAAGTATATGAATAAGGTATAATGGTATAGTCATATCTAAGTTTACAGTTACTTTGACCAGACATTAGACGCTTACGCTGTAAGCCAGCTTCATTCACATAGAAAAAAATATCTGGATATTGACGTTGCATTATGATCTATTATTTTAAATGTACAATATCAAATGCGCACATACTCGTATACATCGTCCCGCCCGAGTCCGAAACAGCTGGAATCCGCAACCCGGGCGAGTCGCTAACGAAATGCAATTCCGCGGACATACCGTCGCGGTTTCACACGCGAGTATGACAATTTGTACTGACAAATGGCCCTGCGAATCACGGTAGTAGTTCAATGCACTAGCACAATAATTTCAATTCTATCACATTATAATTTTACGCGCTGTGCGTGCTAGGTAGTTGATGATGTGTGATAATGTGAGAACTAATTGAGAGTACATTTTAATCTTATGTTCACGATAAGTATTTCGTACTGCCTTTTAAAATACAGTAATAATGATAGATATTTTATCAGATAATTAAATTTGTTGGGCGTGTGTGAATCTGACTAGATTTATTTCGGAAGTATGTAGGTACTATTGCGATGGAATTAGATGTACCAAGGCACAAGTTACACTGAGCTAATCGTGCTGATGAGTTACCTCCTGAGTGCGGTCGAGAGATCCGACTCGGTTCTTAACTTTACGAAACCCGTTATTAGGGGTACAGTATTCTGTGCTAATTTCGGTATCCTTCCGTTTGGCCAAATTACTTTTCGCCAAATTTCACTTCGCAAACAACTTATCGCCAAAGTTTCATTTCCCAAATGAACTTTTAGCAACTGTACTTTTCGCAACTAATTCATTTGGCCAAATTTTACTTGGCAAATGTTTATACAGCAAATGTTTTATTTTGCCAAATATTATATCCCAAATAATTTGTTTGGTCAAATTGACACTTAAAATATACATAAATGGGTTTACCCACCGTTACCCACAAATCAAAGCATAAGGTNAAGGCAGGATACTACATTTTTGATTATTATAAAGACTGACTTTAGTGTCATACAATTTAAGTCTTAAAACTTAATTGTTCGTTAAGTTTAATGCTACTGTTATTAGGCTTAAGAAAAGTCATTATAAATTAGTAAAATTTGTTTTAATAATAATATTTTTTGTTTCAAAAACTTGCATATTTTTATAATGGCAAAGAAAAATAAAGAGTTTGTTTACTTAAAGAAAAATACTAATTGTTTTTGTCCATAAAACATTCCCCTGGGTGGTTGCAACAGTCCCCTGTCGCAGTTTTGCGAAAAATCGCCAATAACTCAAAAACTAAGGGGAAAATGTGTGGGCTTTTTTAGATATGTATTTAAATTACTATTGCCCTGAATTTCATTAGCAAAATTTCTCAACAATTAATAAAATTACTTCAGGACAGTCTTGTATGGACGATTTTCCAAATAGCAGAGAAACACCCATTTACGTATGAGGTTAAAAAAATTGGTGAAAACTGCCAAAACTAAAAATATTTTTTCTTTGTTCGCAGATTCTTTTACCTCTACCACTTTTCGTTCTACGCATACCACTACCGCTTCAACGGGCAGTACAGCAGCCTGGCGCTGGTCACCTCATGGCTGTTTATACAGGTAACACCCATTTATGTATATTTTAACCGACTTCAAAAAAGAAGGAAGTTTTCAATTCGTATTTTCATGTCCACGTCTGAACTGATTGGAACCGTCTGGAAAATGCTTTTTTTAAAGGGTTTAAAAAAAGGTAAAAAGGTATGTCCTTGTCGAAAAACACACTAGTTACCACGACTGAGTTGTACCACTTAACTTTAAGCATAACTTTAACGATAACCGGTGTTTTTTGTATTGAATTTGACAAATTCTTGACTTTGTCAAAGTTAAAGATGGTGCAACCCAGCTATCTGATATGCGACCAAAAATACTGTCCATAAACGTCGCCAGTTCCGCCCAAAACTCATTACCCTTGCATATGCAGCCGTATCAAAACCGTAATATCGTATTAGCTCTCAGCTTGTGTGTTTAACAACACACATTTTGGTTTTCATCTGACCCCAGCATATGGTCCAAACAGACACTCTTTGATATCCCGCGTCCATTTCGTTATGGGAACTTATTACAGGCGTATTTAATGTTTAAACGGGCGCGGACTCTGGCATTTTGACGGTAGGCCCCGGGCGGGCGAGCGCAGTGTAAGTGTAGGGTAGTAGGTCTACTGCGCAAAAGGTGCACTTGTGTGTTTTGATGTTAAGATAAAATATGGAGGGAGAAGTTTTATGCTTGTTATGAGACATAATTATTGTAAAGGGACTACTTTTGAATGGTTTTCACGTTTACGTCATTTAGAGAAAATTACTTGAGCATCTTATGGTGCTGAGAAGAAATTGTGTAAAAGTTACGCATTCAAATAAAAATAAGTTCATATACGACACGAGGCGTCCAGTACAATAGGCATTTCTGCATACTAAAAGAAATGGTCCCACTGCATTGTGCTTCTGTTGTAGTGTGTATTCGCGTATACTTTGTATAAACATTTTGTTCCGGTTCACATTAATGAGAGGACGCGAAATATCAAACAAAGAATAGTCAAAATTGGGAATAAAAACTAAACAAAAAAATCTGTCTTTAACTTTTATATCAAAAGTTCTAATTTATATTTATAACTAGCTTTCCGCCCGCGGCTTCGCCCGCGTGGAATTTTGTCTGTCACAGAAAAACAATATCGCGCCCGTATTTCCTCACCGTTTAGACCTACCCTGGACTACGACAAACATTTTAAAACCAAAATCAGCTCAATCGGCCCAGCCGTTCTCGAGTTTTAATCAGACTAACGAACATCAATTCATTTTTATTTGTATAGATTATAAAACGTATTCTATTTTGTCATTTGTGCTTATTATTTTGTTATCATAATACCGTATTTTCTACTTTTATATCAACTGGAGTTTGAACACAGACTCACATTTTCTTGAAAGTTAAACTTAATTGAATAAATATACAGCTGTGCACGCAAAAAACATGTCATCCAATTAAAAAGCCAGGAAATGTTCCCGCTTCAAAGTTTATTCTTTAATTTGTGTGCCTTGTATCTTAGTAAAAATTATTTATATTCCTCTTATTTACATTCCATATTGTTTTATTGACAAAAATGTTTATAATATTGCTCTCGAGTTTTTTACCAATAAAGATCATTTAATAACTGAAAATACAATATTTTTGTCTTATTAACTTTTTATAACTACCAATATCTCGCTTCTGCACTGTGATAAGACCGGCAGCGGGTGAAAGCCTAGTTTTCTTACATTGCTTTGTAGGTATCGCTCCATATTGCTCATTCTGTGATTTGACAAAATTGCCATGCGATTTTAATAGACTCTCCAAGCGATCCTCAAACTAGCATAAATAGATAAATACATCCGTGCTTGCCGAATCAATTTAAAAGTTGGGTGAGAGTTATATTTTAAATAAATGTCCTCAATAAATTATATTTTTATCGTGATTCACAGAAGTGTTATTATTTTTAAACTTAGAAAGCTCCTTACCGTAGGAAGAGGGCTACCCCGCGAACATTTGTCAACGAATCACGTTCCCATACGTTATTGTGACGGAGTCGCGCTGACAGTAAGTACCCCGCAAAACTCAACTTTGCCCTCTCTGATATAAAATAACATACAGGCTGTTCATGAAGCTTGAGTTAAAAACAATTATAGGGGGCATTTAGTCACAATCAGGTGGCCTTTAGTTTTAAATGTCTTGAAATCAGCGCAACATTTAACACAACACAACAACAACATTGCGTTGGAATAGAAACTGTCAATTTTAGTACATAACAAATAAAACGGATTAAGATATCAAGCTGTCTATGTGATTGCAAACTAAAGTTTGATTTCTATTTGAGTCGATTTTTCGTTTCTGCCGAATGACGTCCACTGCTGGACAAAAGCCTCGTCAAAGGATTTGCACAACAATCGGTCCTGGGTCGCCCGATTTTTATTATACTACATTAACAGAACTCAGACTAGTCAGTTTCTGTTGGCGCGGACTATACTATGTCTCATATTCATAAACAAACATTTAATTGCACACCCTATATAACGTATGCGATACAAACTAGTGTGGGTGGCAATTTGATACTTCTCCACGTGGACACCGCAACAGCGCCAAAGTTTGTCAAATGTTTTCCGGGGCAATTCAAACAGCATTCGCGTGCGTAATATTAAATCCTCATAGCCTGTAGCGAATACACAAGCACATGCCTAGTTCAAAAGACGAGTTAATTCACTACCACTACTAACACATTGCACATGCTAGTTCAAAAGTCAAGTTAATTTTACTATTATTACTACTTATCCTATCCTACTATTATTATAAATATGAAAATTTGTGAGGGTTGATGTATATTACTGTTTCACGTAAAAACCACTGAACGAATTTTGATAAAACTTTACAACGCTACAATTTATAAAGATCTCAACTAAATTTCACACGGGTGAAGTATTCGATAATTTAATTCAATTGTTAATTAGATTACATCTCGTTAATTAGACAGCTTCACTAATGAGCTGACTCGTTTATTAAGAGAAAATAACCCATAACGGATGCAGGATATCCGATAAAAGTCAATTAGTATTTTTACACTTACGATATTTTACGTTAGGCAAGAGCTCCAAGTTCGTTTAATTGATTTAAAGAGATATTATTATTTAGGAATAAAATACTGGTATGTATATTTTATTTTAACGTTTATATCGAAATACTAAAATGTCTCTCTCAGACGTTGCCATACTCCATTGATAAAGTTCCCAATGTTGTACTACAATTATGTAATAATAACCATCGGAAATCAATATGTCTCCCAATACCTATCTTTGTACAAGCACGGTACCCAGTGATGCCCGAATGTTTATCGAAGTTACGATACTATAAGCCCGGAAAACTCATCGACATTATTTATTCGATCTTCATAATAAATTTAAACTATATTTGACTGTGAACTTTGTCATAAATGAATGAAAGACTATGAGGCACAAGTCCCAGAAATATTTTTCAGGAACAGGTTTCATTTGAAACAGAAAATAGAAAAATAATGCTCCTGAAAAATGAAAATATTTGTAATTAGGTACAAGATATGTGCTGCTCCCGTAAAACCACGGGTAACCACCCTGTGTTACGAGAGTCAAGCTTCTTCTCAAAAACATAGACTAAAGTATTTTTGCTGTTAGTCGTTTCATCTTGTCAACTTTCAATTCATTAAGCGATTGAGTCCCAGACGGCATTAATTAATGTCATAACAATTGATTATCTATTGTGTCTAGAATCGCGGAGCTTGAAGGATTAATACAAGTTGTGTCAAAAACTAACATTAGCGTAATTAGGTTATTGGTGCATATTGCTTGACCCTGTAGTTAATTCTATAATTTAATATTGTTTTTTCGGTCGTTTCAGCCAAATGACGTCCTATGCCTCCCAAAGATTTCTTCAACGATCGGCCCTGCACTGCCCATTTTTAAATATCTTATCTTTTAATTGTAACCGGCAACTATCGATAGTTGACTGCCATCTAGCGTCACTAATAGATGTATTTCGCCGGTTCGCGAACCCCCCGGAATGTTTGGCCTCTTAGTTTATTCTATAGCTAACAGAATTCGTATGCCCGCCCGCGGCGGTGCCCGCCTTATTATTACCAACGGATATTTTTCTTCGATCTGTCCCCATGATCGCATGTAATTCTGTGAATTGTTGTGACATTTTATATTATTTGTTTAACGTAGCATAAGGTGGTAGAAGAGAGTATAATAGTGGGCAGCTATTTTGTTCGCAATTAAAACAAACCCTTTTGCCCACTACGTGTACGCATTCAGGCTTGAGAGGTAGTTTGTTCGTTTATGCGTAAAATGTAAGTAATGTAACCATTTACTTTCTAAATTATGGACGCTTTGACTAATTTTATGGTTAGATACAATTTAGATACAACCTAGGGTAATGATTCAACAGCGATACTTGCTTTTTACGATACATTTTAGATAGGTGTTATAGTTATACGAGGGCGGCACTGAAAATTTCGGGAATCAAGGAAGTGAAACAACATTACTATTTAAAAATGTATTTNTGCAATTAAATAGATTTTAATATGACTGGAACAGTGGAAATATTCCATTCCCGATACTTTTAGTGCAGCCCTCGTAGTCTGTTAACAGCCATCTGAGAAACTGAACACCAGCAAGCACCGCAGTTTGCACTTTTGTACGTATAAATGATAAACGACTTAAATAAAAAATATTCACTGCTTAAATATGTATGTAAACCCCTTTGCTTTTACTTGTGTCTGTCTTGTTGGTTGTCCTAAATAAATAAATAAAATATTACATAAAACTGATCGCACGTGCCTCTATGCTGCCACAGAACGAATACGAATTCAACAAAGTAAAAGTATTCCCATCAGCAAGCCGCTGCAAATTCAAATTGTCGCGAACATATTTCTATGCATTTAAAACTAAGTTCGTAAACAGGGGCACAGTAACATAATAATGGAAACGCGCTTGTTAGATTAAAATACGGCGAGCATTCTGCGTCGGGAGCGAGCGCCCCGAGCGACTGTAGGCCTTCGGATTATAGGCGACGTTGAAAAACAAGGGGCCCCTCCGGAATGCAAAGTGGAGGCTTATCTTATAATCATCGAGCGTGTCAAGTTATTAATAAAAATCATATTTCATGAGGTGGTCCCGCTGAAGACGCGCTCCGCATAATACAGCGCCGCCTTTCAACACTCGTCACGTTAATTTTAAAGCTCTAAACTTGTTTGCAACTCGCAAATTGAGCTGATAAATTAATTTATATTATGTATGTAATCATGGTCTCATTTTCACGCCGTATGTAGAGACATGTAGTAGTAGTTTTTTTTTTTATTTCTTCAATAAATATAAATATCTTCTTTAAGAGACAGCCTGGTAGCTCATGTACTGGAGCTCTGTGCCAGCAGATTTGAATCTGACAGAAGCTATAAATTGAAATAATTAGGTACTTTTTTATACTTGTAAACCAAGTACTCGTACCTACCTGTTTAAATATAAGCTCTGATTAGTTTAAAGTAAAATTGGTATGATTTTTGAAACATTTTTTTTTATTATTTGCATATTATTTTTCTAAGTCAGCTATATGTTTTCTATTAGTACTTAGTTACCCGGTAATTTGAAATTATCAATAGCACCTTTTTAAACAATAGAATAATTTTCACCAGTACAAAGACTAACATTTTCTGTCCTATCGCCGAAAGGGCGTCCCTAATAGCCGTGCCCTAGCTAATTTCTGTCAAGCCCTAAATCAACAAGGAAAGGGCCCCATCACGGCGCAAAGTGCTGTAATCTTGCAGATCTCTTGCAAATTATAGTTGGGCAAGTCAAACATACTCAGTGTAACCGTTACAACCCGTAGTCTTGTTTGTGGTTAACTGTGTACTGTGTGTGGAGTTTTCATTGAATATTTGATTGAGGAACTGGAAAGCTACTGTTTTTGCATCTCGTAAACTTGACACACAAATTCACACAATCCACTCAACATAATACAACATATACAGGGTGGAAACGTTAAGTGATCTCACTCGATTATTTATGAACTATACAAGATATCGAAAAACTGATTACTGATTCTGAAAGTGCTTCACAAGCTCTTTCAAACGGTACCACTAATAGGTTACAGAATAAACTGGATCCATTCGAGATTTCAATGTTTCCAGCTTCCATACATTTAGTACAGCCACAGTCATGGCACTCATGCCTTGTTAATATTATAGCAAGTAAAGCCTAAAACCAATGTTTTCCAAGAATAATTTTAAATAAGAAAGCAGTTTACGAGTTCATTTTAAGTGTTTATTATTTAATAAAAAAAATTAACACTTCTATTATTGTTTGACTGGCATACATTTAGTATGGAGGCTGAAAACATTAAATTTTCGGATAGATCCAGTTAATTCTGTAACCTAATATTGGTACCGTTGGATAGAGCTTGTGAAGTACTTTCAGGATTAGTAATCAGTTTTTCGATATCTTGTATAGTTTAGAAATAATCGAATGAGATCACTTATCTTTTCCACCCTGTATAGGCATTAAGAAATGAACTTGATTACGCATCGTATGTATATAAACTTGTGATTTCTGGGGCTACTAATGTGTGCTGGCAAGTTTTGGTTTTTGTTTAGTAGAAAAATAATTTTGATCAGAAAAACGCCTCCTGCCAGTCTAGTGGCTACTCAAAATGCCATGTTTCATTCCTATTACACATACCTATGGTGTCAAGATCATATGTTTTTTTCCAGTGTGTGGTTAGTAAGGTCATTGCAAAAGAAGAGGAATAACTCAAAGTAAAAAAGACGCCACTTTTTAAGACTTTAGATGTAAGTAAAGCTCTATCTATTAAATAATGTCGTATGAGCAACATGGATTGTATGTACGAGTAGTAAGGTATTTAATGCTAACTCTTTATGCAATGCTGCAACGTTACATATTTGCACTAACGGATCTTTGATAAAAAGTGTGCAGCAAACGTTCTTTGTCAACCGCCTCTTTCAATTCATTCAAAATTAATTCCAAATTCATTTTAACTTCACTGTTTTAGCATCTAATTCGTAAACGAAGCACCTCTGCTTGTCTACACCGGGATTAGTTAAATGAAAAGGGACTCACTTTTTGAGTAAAAACATCCCTCGTCCGGCGGGGTGGACCGACTTCGAATGTTTTTAGGGTTCCGTGCCCGAAGGGTAAAAACGGGACCTATTAGTTATTAAGACTTCGCTGTCATTTCTGTCACCAGGCTAGTACCTATCTCATGGGCTCATCCGGGATAGCTAGACAGTTGAAATTCTCAAAGATGATGTATTTATGTTGCCGCTATAACAACAAATACTAAATTCTACAGAATGTTTATTTGATTGTGTATTCACTTTAAAAATAAATAGTTCGATTAAAATAAAATAAATATTAAAGGTTCGGAACCCATCGTGCGTGAGTCCGACTCGCACTTGGCCGGGTTTTTCCTTGCATTTTAAATCATAATAAGTTCACTTTCGGCGCCGCTCTCAGCATAATCAACGCGTAAAATGTTTAAGACATTTTTGTGGCGAAACTTATCATCACAAAGTTTCCGTGGCCTTTGAAATGTTAAGTCTGCTTCTGGCCGTTGTTTTAGCTGCAGTTGTTTTATAAAACGACGCGTTTAGTGCTCGCTCGGAGACTGCAAGTCGTTGCACTCCGTGAAAATATATTGTACTACTACAATATCTCACAAAATGAACGAATAATTTTACGAAGTGCACTCATGTTGGAGTTTTCTTTCAACTCACTTTCAAACAGCTAAAAGACACAAAAAATATATCTTTGTGTAAACCCTGACAACATTTATTTTAATCCTGATATTTAATTTCATTTTGAGAGGTTCGTCCTTTTATAAATCAGAATTTTGCTATCAAACACCAAAAATCTGCGGATAGGTATCACAGCACAAACGTCGGCGACGTCCTTTGAATGGCGATTCCCACGTCGAGCCTAACAGTATCTGGCTTGTAATCTGCTACAAACGATCTGAAAATTGATAAAAAAGCCCTCCCGTTTTTTATTCGTATCTAACCGTTCGGGTCAAAGCGGCGGATTTTAATGGAAGTATAAAAGGGCATCATTTCTGTCCATTAAATGCCTTTTTTATATTTTAAACGTTTGATCCTTTTTTATATTTGCCGTGGCGATGATCCGCGCAGATTGGCCGCTCGTGTTAATTACGACTGTCGGTGCGTCGAGTCCCGGTGGCCCACATTTACAGCGAAATTAACTCATATCGATTGCGATTTCGGTTGTAACAAAGATTTTATGTTAACAAATTTTCATATGAAACGAGTTCGAGTCTACTCGTATACACGGTGAATGAATTTGATGTTACATCAATGGTTATATCAATTATTTGTCGAATAAATTGTTAATGAAATATTTAATTTACAGTTTCTGTGGAGAAGTAGTACCTATTGATTTATCTATATGTATAAAAGAAAGTCGTGTTAGTTACACCACTTATAACTCAAGAACGGCTGAACCGATTTAGCTGAAAATTGTCAGGGAGGTAGTTTAGAGCCAGGAGAAGGACATAGGATACTTTTTATACCGTTCGAAATTAAAAAAAAAGTCTGCTTATTTATTGCCATTAAGGCGGAACAAAGTTCGCCGGGTCAGCTAGTTATTTATAACTAAGACATTAGAAATAAAAGTCCAAAAAGCGAACTTAATGCCAAAAGTAATTCTCTCCTAGTGAACCTTTAGATGAAATAGAGAACCTATAAGCATATAACTCTGAAATATGCTGTCGATGCTGATGGTTATAACCTGAAGCAAAAATGAAAGGGATTGATACAAAAATCTTTCAATTATCTCACCGGCGGGGCGCCCTCAATAATAAATCACGGAGGTGTCGCCAGTCGCAACCCGTTACACGGCGACACTCGGAAAAAATCAAAACGAGGGGATCACAAAATATAATTTCAAATAAAAGTTCAGTCGGCAGCGGTCACAAGTTTCTTAATTAAAACTTACGTCGGACGTCGCAAGGGGAGCGAACTCTGACCCAGAAATAAATAAATAAAGGCGACGAGCACGAGTCGCTCATTTATTTGTCTAAAGGAGTTTCGCTCAGTTCGACGGACGTGTCTCATAACCTCGCCGCTGCAGCCACTTCCCGCCGCACCTCCGATACCCGACTTATCTCTTTAGCGTTTATTTATTGCTACGTGCTACCCCCACAATGTGTAATCATTCTCACAGGTGTTCGTGCGGAACGAGAATCAATATATCGTTTTTGTTTCAGCACTCCATGCTGTACTTCTTCCATCACTACGAGCTCCCGGTGATACTACAGCAGGCCCAACTACAGCACCTGTTACTGAGGACGCATCGAGGCATGGGTATGATGGGTCTCGCCAATATTGCCGCTCTCGCCAGCGGAGCGGCATACCACGACGCACCGGGTGGCACGGGCACTGGCACGCAAGCCACACCCCCCACAACCCAGTCCACTACCCAAACTGTTCAAAACACCGTCCAGTCTACTACGCAAACGTCACCATCTGTCTCCACAGCTCAAACTAACACCACTCATACAGGTGACGTCATATCATCCAGATCAACCTCGACTGAAACTGTCGCAGCAGGCACAAACACAATTTCGTCCGTCGAAAGCGATGACGCGCCTGCTGCTCCTACGATAGATAGCAGAAGCGACAAACACGTTGCAGCAGTCGGTCAAGTTATCAGAATCGAAGAAATCGCAACATTAACAAACCCGAAGGCGATCAGAGAGGGTTCTACCGGCCATTCCACTAGTGTCGGCCTTGAGAATGAGCAGGTCCATTCCTCAAGTGCTGCTCAGGCCGTGAATGTAAGTCCAGTTGAGACCCTGGACCGCAGACGGAACAAAGGCGTCGGCACAGACCAGGGTGATCCCCCCTTACTGCCAGAGCCGTCGGACTCTAGCAGAATCGCTCCCAGAGCCTCGCCCGAGGCCGACGACTTAGATTAACATACAGTACTTCTAATCAATAGTTGCATTCAATATCTATGTATTTTCGAACTTTTGCAGCTTATGTGAAAAGTTATGACGCGTTAGAGTGAAATATTCTATAATAGATACTTAAAACATGGACTTATCTAGTTAAGGAAGATTTGTCGTTAACGTAAGATGGTGGAATCGTCACAATGAAGAATTATACAAAGTGATTTATGTTCCGTACGAGTTATTTTGTAGATAACTTATTTCTGAAAGGTGATTGTAGTGTTTAAGACTATTACTATGCTGCCATTGTAACAGCAATATGTAAATATTTATGTAACAATAAATAAATAATAGAATCTTAAATTGTGTTACATAGAGTTTGTAATATGTTATTTTCATATGCTTTGAGCGCAGACGTGGCAGACTCTTCAGTGATTTAGTTTATTGCAATAAAATATTTTTGTTCATTAATAAGTTTCATTTTTTACCATTTTTTTCTATATTGTGTAGGAACAGGTTGTTAAGAAGAATTTAAGAGAGATTCTTGCTTTCAATATTAAATTCGAGTTTTCCGAAATTAATTTCATGTGTTTTTCTTTGTACTCCTCATACTGAAAATTTTCTTCTAATGTCAGATTATATCACAATAAGTCACAGAGCTTTATTCAATAGTTGTTCAATATGTTGTTATGATACACTTCTCATGATCCTAGGATGTTTCTTTCGTCCCTTAGCGATGTAGCATAGCGATATCGAAATCGCATCTACTATTATTATCTAGTGTTTACAGCTATAATTATGTCAACCTTAGCTGTACACCTTGTACTAAATATCTACATAATATCATATCATGGGTTTGAGTCCCAGCTGATCTCTGAAGTACCTATAGATTTTCTCCAAGATAAAATCATTTTCTTGTCACTACAAGATATCAGATACTACACTCGACATCAAATAAATCGCACCTACCGCGACAAGCACTTTCAAATGTATGCATCCCCACTTCCCACCAATATTGGCACCATTTAAAAGCTTAGTTCTAAACTTCATTTCATTAAAGGAAAGGTTTTTACCCCAAAATTGTGTCTTTAGAAGGATCCAGAGTCACTTCTTCAAAAAATAGGTAGTTACGCTTGAGTCAACTTTTATGGCTATGAAACTGTTAAGTTGGGATTAATCGCTATCAATCTGTTAAAGAGGACACGTGAGATCATTATTTGGTTTTATAACCATAAAAATTGGTCTAATTGATCCCAGAGGTGAGCCCAAAGTGAGGTCTCTTTTCAAGTCACATTTATGGTATATGTTAATCGCTTATTAAGAAATTAAATGTGTTTTTCTTTAAGGATATTTATAGGGCTTTCAAATAACACCAATACTGTTGGGGCACTATGATTGAGTCAGAAGAAAATCTTTAAAGTTCGTGTCGCGGAAGGTGCGGTTTATTTGATGTTGAGTGTAGATCATTTTAGCCACATGATGTCCACTGCTGAACATAGGTTTCCGGGACAATGATTTTCAGATTGGCCGGTTTTAAGAAGCGGCCTATCATATGTGGTGAGTATTGATTGATTCCAAATATATTTTTAAGATAAACATTCTTTTTTATGATTTTGTCATTTTAATATTTCTGTTGTCCTTATGTTTCTCAAATAATAAAAAAAATTGGTGGCATCCAGTAAATAATTTCAGGAAAAGAAGGATTGAAATTTCTCAAATAGCTAACATTCCGCTTAGTGTTGCTTCGGGGCTGAAGAAAAATGAAAGAGGTTTTTCTTTTAAATATTTATTACATTTTGTTTTACATACATTTTATAAATGCCAGACATAACAGTTTTGCTCGATATGAATCTAGGCAGATATTTTTATAAGATTAATCATCAAACAGTGAGAAAAAATTCTGCTATTTATTTTTTCTGACAAAAACAATTCATTTATACAATCTAAATTTAAGTGATAACTTAGTTTATTCATTTATAAGTGTTTACAAAACAAGGCGGTATTACTTTTAGAAACTTTAACATTCTGATAACGCTAAAGTAAAAAAAAAAGGAAATTTTGATTTATGGGGTGTAAACGGAGTAGGGGCTTGAAGGCTGCTATCCAGACTGCTGCAATTGATGTCACCGCCACAGCAAGACAGCATCTGGAAGTAAAAAGGTATTAGTATACAAAAATTAGGTACCGTCAGGCCTTGGCTTCAGTTAATTTTCATTTTACAAAATACAGAATACATTGGAAAGTTAATAACAGTTCAAAGATTTTCTTAAAGCATGAATATTATAATCACATTTTTATTACACATCAAATAATTATGTAATTTTAAAATTATTATTATTTTATAATTCAATCACATATTAAATTAACTGATTAACCGAGTCCTGACTTATTTGAATGAGACAATACATAATCATCATTATTACTTATCAGCCTCCTAAGGCTGTCACTAAAAGTATCAATCAATATAAGTTTAAATATTGGAAATTACAATCACAGGCTTGAATTTATGAAGTTTTTTAAGTGTGGTTTCAGAATACAAACCTTACCTACTGCTAGAACACACATCGAACCTAAACACTTTTATGTACGTATCATGCAGAGTTATTGGTTACAACATTTCTAAATGACACTACCTTTTACTTAGGCTGAGTTGCACCACCTAACTTTGACCGTAACTATAACGATAACCGGTGTTTTTTGTATGGAGTTTTACAGATTTTTGGCGTTTGTCAAAGTTAAAGTAAGATGGTGCAACCCAGCCTTAAATATCTATTGTTAATTTCCAAGATAGGTACATTTCTTCAACTGCTAGCAGCATTCTCTGGAACCCTATCATTCATCCGGAGGTAGTTCAGCAATATTCAATTATTGTGAAAAAAAACCGGCCAAGTGCGAGTCGGGCTCGCGCNATTTCCTCATTTCTGATTCGATCTCGCAAAGAAACACCAAGCATAGCCCTCTCCATAGCACGCTGTGCAACTTTGAGCTTCTGTATAAGGCCTATAATGAGAGGCCACGTTTCCGAGCCATAAGTTATCACTGGTAGCACACATTGATTGTAGACTTTCGTCTTCAGGCATTGGGGTATTTTGGACGAAAAGATGTTAGTTACGTAGATAAATACCTATCCTATACTAGATCATTTTAGCCACATGATGTCCACTGCTGAACATAGGCTTTCGTGACAATGATTTTCAGATTAGCCGGTTTTAAGAAGCGGCCTATCATTTGTGGTGAGTATTGATTCCAAATATATTTTTAAGATAAACATTCTTTATTATGATTTTGTCATTTTAATATTTCTGTTGTCTTTATGTTTCTCAAATAATAAAGAAATTGGTGGCATCCAGGAAATAATTTCAGGGAAAGAAGGATTGAAATTTCTCAAATAGCTAACATTCCGCTTAGTGTTGCTTCGGGGCTGAAGAAAAATGAAAGAGGTTTTTCTTTTAAATATTTATTACATTTTGTTTTACATACATTTTATAAATGCCAGACATAACAGTTTTGCTCGATATAAATTTAGGTAGGCATTTTCAAATAAGATTAATCGTCAAACAGTTGCTATTTCTTTTTCCTGTTAAAAACATTACATTTATACAATCATAATTATGAATATTTTGTGATCTATACTAATTTTTAGTGTTATACAAAACAAGGCGGTATTACTTTTAGAAACTTTAACATTCTGATAACGCTAAAACAAAAATAAAAGAAAAAATTGATTGATGGGGTTTTGACGGAGTAGTGGCTTGAATACTGCCGTCCAGCCTGCTCCAATGGGTGTCACCACCACAGCAAGACAGCACCTGGAAGTAAAAAGGTATTAGTATGCAATCAAAACCATCAGGTCCTCGGGATCAGTTAGTTTTTATTTCACAAAAGAAAAAAATACATTGGAGAAACTTGATATTATCTGTATAAAGATTTTCTCAAAGTATCAATATTATTTATTATAATCAAACAACATTTCTTATACCAAAACAAAATGATTATATAATTTGAAAATTATTATTATTTTATAAATCAATCACATATTAAATTAACTGATTATTCGAGTCCTGATTTATTAGAATGAGACAATTTATAATCATAATTATTATTTATCAGCCTCTAAGGCTTGTATTCTGAATGATAAATAAGTATGAATATTGGAAATTACAATCACAGGCTTGAATCTATGATTGAGTTTGAATAAGTTTTAAATGTTGTTTCAAAATACAAGCCTTACACGTAGCTTCCATAGAACCTAAACACTTTATTATGTACGTATCATGCAAAGTTATTAGTGACAACATTTCTAAATGACACTACCTTTTGAATATTTAGGCTGGGTTACACCATCTTCCTTTAACTTTAACAAACGTCAAAAATCTGTCGAAACTCCTTACAAAAAACACCGGTTATCTTTATAGTTACTGTTAAAGTTAGAAGGTGCAACTCTGCCTAGTATTGTTAATTTCCAAGATACACTTCTGCAACTGCTAGCAGCATACACTGGAACCCTATCATTATTTTGAAGGTACAGCAAAAAAGTATTACAATATCGCACAATATTAAGTAGGTACACTTTTCAGGTGATGTGATTCAAATCTTATTACTTTCAGGCAATCAGTGTAGAACATTTATTATAGCTACTATTTCAAAATACGTATGACCATCTACTTAGATCTACTAGTAACATCAATATTACATACATTTAAATACATTTAACTGTCACCTTTGGTGTTGACCTGTGAAATTGTCGTCTTGTAGGTAAAATGTGAAAAACGCTATTTTAACCGACTTCGACAAAAGGAGGAGGTTCTCAATTCGGTTGGTATATTTTTTTTCAGTAAAATAAAAATGACTGGAGGAGTTATTGAACAAGGTTCGTTCATAATAATTTGCAACATTTCGACAATTTCACAAGCAAGCACATTTTATACAGATCTAATTCTACATTAGCTCTAGGAGCTACTGTTGTTTTCTCCTCTATCAGGATACGTGTACCTCACAGATCGTGATAGAAGACAATCGCCACATCCCCCTGACTTGATTGAAGATACTGATGCTTTTTTCCTTGTCAGCTACGTGTATTCTCAAGCAATAACATCTCACAATGTGTGTTAATTCCCCAAGAATACGCGTGACCTTCAAGTAATGGTTATCTTCTTTCTTCTCCGTCTTCTTTCTTCTAGAGCGTTCCCAATTCGAGAGGTGTACTGAGAGGCGATGTACCTTACAGGTCGTCCGATAGCGCGTCGCGGATTCGCTTGCTACTGAACAAACTGTCGTACATTACCTTCCAAATAACCTCTCGAATAAGGAAGCACAGATCTGGCAAACAACACTCAATTGTTGAACTGGAGAACCGTTTATTATAAACGATCCACTTTGGAAATCAAGTGTGTTCAATAATCGCACGCTGTTTCGACACAGATCTGGATACACCACATACGTGCAACAGTTCATACAAATACTAAATCCAGTCAGGTCCAGCCAGCCAGATCAGGTTATTGATTTTAATCCTTGCCGCATTACCCAAAGCCATGTGTATCAACATTCAACACACCTCTTTGATGTCGACCCAAATTTAAAGCTATTTGCACTGATAAATTATCGCATTTGCGGCAAGGATTTAAATCATGTTACAGACAGATAATATACTAAATTACACATTGTTCATTCATAAAACGTCAAAATAAAAATAAATCATAATTAAAACATAAATGAAAAATCTAAATAATACAGCAACATAACCAACACAAATGACAGCACATTCATAAAGGAAAGCACTCAATCAATATTTGTTTCTACTTATCTATTTCCGTAGTCGAACTCGCAAGAAGGGCACTGGACTAATCGCAGGGTCTGTTGCGGGGGCACGAACCGGTAATCCGGACAACCGGGCCGTCCGGTAATCCGGCAGCCGGGTCCGGACGCCGGACATCGCTGGATTACTGCAACGAAACAAGCACTGATTGTCGAGATTAAACGATGCTACGGGATTTGTTGTTTGATGCACCTGGGTGTTTGTGCGGATTTCAGTGATATCCGTAGTTCGCGCTTTTGTAGCGCTATTATGCAATCATAAGCGTCTAAACGGATTTATGAAATTAACTGAATTGTTATAGCAATAAATTTGAGAAATTAGTGAGAATATGAACCTTGATTTAACCTATTTAAAATTGTTCTATGATGTTAGTTAATATTAACATAGGAACACACGACTGTGTGTGATCATAATTTTAAATAATATTTAATTCATTATTTAAATCCATTCGTGTTGAGTGACAAACAAATCCATAGCTAGCATAAAAATATTTTATTCTAAAAAAAAACGTATCATAAATATACAATAACCAACAATTCGCTCTTGAGAAGTCGCGATAAAAACGTATCAGTGACAGTATTTTCTGATCCAAAATCGATAAAACTAAATCCCACTTTACATTAACCTATCACGTGCCGATTTCCACAAAGCGGCACTAACAAAAGACACTACTTTTACAGCTTGTAAAGGTGTTAGACCTTTTAGGGTTGCCAACAATCGGATATCAAACGGTCCCCGATAGGGTTTATCCGGTTATCTGGCCTTTGATCCGGGTCTTTGATGTGCCGCCTTTGTGCACCCCTAACCTGAGAGGGAAGATACTCCAAGACAGTATTAGTAGCCTGTTAAAGGTTTTGTCAAGCTTTTGCTACGTGGATAGTTTAATATCGAGTAAGTTTTTAATAATGTTATTTTCTTGTCTGTTAGAGACAGAAAAATAAAGATTGCAATGCAGATGCAAATATTGGAATTTAACTTGTACTTGTAGAGGCTTGCTTATTTAACAGCAATTATTCAGAAACGTAGTTTGTGAAGATCATTAGGCTCTATGAAAGATGTGACCATAGACTCAATTTGTAGAGTCATTAGCAATGTGGGTAGTTTGAAAAGTTTTCTAAGTCCTTCTAATAAAATTGTGTATCAATTTAAATTCAAAGTGCAAAGAAGCTTCTGGCGAAAAGTTACCAAAACTGCAAATAGTTGTTGCGAATAGCTACCAAATGTATCTGTTAAACATGTATTATGTTACACATTCCTATATTCGGTAATAATCTTGTCAAAATTGTAGTGTGTGCCTTCAGCAGTGAACATGAAGTGTGATGTGTGCCTTCAGCCGTGAACATGAAGTGTGATGTGTGCCTTCAGCAGTTAACATGAAGTGTGATGTGTGCCTTCAGCCGTGAACATAAGTGTGATGTGTGCCTTCAGCAGTTAACATGAAGTGTGATGTGTGCCTTCAGCAGTGAACATGAATTGTGATGTGTGCCTTCAGCAGTGAACATAAAGTGTAGTGTGTGGTGGTGTGCAAGAAGAAAATGCATAACGAAGGAGCTACGGAGGCACGGGTATACTGCACATTGTCATAGTAAGGTAAGTGATTTTATTATATTGTTTTAGATTTGATTGCAAAGAGACCATGAAGTTACTTCATTAGTAGCAAGACTTTTGTATCCAGAAACGACTAAAAGCACCCGCATTTATTACATCCCCAAGGGAAAGTTTTATAGAAATTAACATAGGCCAGTAAATCGCACATACCTACTATGCATAAATTTTAGGTCTTATAAAATTATGGAAGGCAGTTATAGTTAGATAGTACCTGTTGAACGGTGGATACTACCACCTCAGTAAATATCTTTTGCCTATCTTATTGAAACATTGTTTCAAGCACTGAGACTGAAACGTTACATAAGTAGCCATAAATAGTTTAGCTGTTACACCTAGGCTATAATAATTTTTAACAAGCTTATTGTTATTGAAATTATTTTTTAGTATAAAGGAGAATTTATTAGAATTTCAAGATCACAATAAAAATCTGGTTGTATCCACTCTACACAGGTCCTATCAGCCACCACACCACATACGTTCAATGGACCATTTACATAATGCTACATGCGGTAACATTCACTTACAATACAACCCGGATCTACCATTCAATTCCCCTGCAACTGAATTCAGATCGAAAACCAAAAGCAATAGGTCGAAAGTAGATTACTAGAGAACACAACAGACACCCGGTATGCCATTGTGGCAGTAGATCGAAAATAAAGGTACCTACAATGAAAATGGAATAGAGATTTTTTTTTTAGAATTAGTACGAGTTTTATGAAAAATGTGTAATGAGTTTAATTTGAAAAAGAATTTCGAATTCTAAATTCGAATTTGAATAGTTTTGAAGATGGTCCGTTTCTAAAAAACCAAAAAAAGTATAAATTAAATACTGGCTGGAAAATGCATATGACAGAGAAGACTTCTACCAAAAAGTTAGGACCTAAAAAACAATCAAATAATTTGTTGCACGGATGCAGGGTTTAACTTTTCGGATACGAATCATCGAAATCTCTTTCCAATCGATTGTGGAACATCGGAACATTTGTTCCAGACCCCGTGTGTTGGTAATCGTGATTGTTTATTGTTTTCACTGTCAAAGTAAAATGCAAGTTATTCGCGGCGCAGCGATAAAAATAAACTATGGCCATCGTTTTCGTGTTACGTTCAACGTTTACAAATGCTCCGTTTTTCTGTAAAAAATTTTGATTTATTGAAACATTACGGCTTAGTAAATACCGTATTTGAGGGGGGGTATTAAATAAGTAGGTACCTTATTCCCAATTGAGTTCAATGAGAAACTATTTTAAGACCGTTAATCTAAAACGACGCCGAAATTTCGATTAAACAGGATGATTGACTTTATACCTATTTAAATATTTAGATTGACTAGGTACAAACTTCTGTTTCTTCTTCAGTGAGGAATTCTATATTTTTTATCACTTATTATTAAGACCCTAAAACTCTATATGCAATACGTACATAGCATATTATAACAGCATCATGAAACATAGTATACAATGAAAAACCCTGTCAAACGGTATTTATAACAAAACGCCCTACATATTAATTAACCGNTCCGGTAACCCGGCAGCCGGGTCCGGACGCCGGACATCGCTGGATTACTGCAACGAAACAAGCACTGATTGTCGAGATTAAACGATGCTACGGGATTTGTTGTTTGATGCACCTGGGTGTTTGTGCGGATTTCAGTGATATCCGTAGTTCGCGCTTTTGTTGCGCTATTATGCAATCATAAGCGTCTAAAAGGGTTTATTAAATTAACTGAATTGTTATAGCAATAAATTTGAGACTAGTGAGAATATGAACCTTGATTTAACCTATTTAAAATTGTTTTGTTTTTAGTTCATATCAACATAGGAACTCGTGCCATACTCGACTGTGTGATTATAACTTTAAAGAATTTTCAATTTAAATCCATTCAGGTATTGAGCGACAAACAAAATCCATAGCTAGCAGCATCATAAAAACATTTTATCCTAAAAAAAAAAATCATAAATATACAATAACCAACACTTCACTCTTAAGAATTAGCAATAAAATCGTATCAGTAGCAGTATTTTCCGCACCAAAATCGATAAAACTAAATCCCACTTTACATTAACCCATCACGTGCCGATTTCCACAAAGCGGCACTAACAAACGACACTAACAGCTTGTAAAGGTGTTAGACCTTTTAGGGTTGCCAACAATCGGATATCAAACGGTCCCCGATAGGGTTTATCCGGTTATCTGGCCTTTGATCCGGGCCTTTGATGTGCCGCCTTTGTGCACCCCTAACCTGAGAGGGAAGATACTCCAAGACACTATTAGTAGCCTGTTAAAGGTTTTGTCAAGCTTTTGCTACGTGGATACTTTAATATCGAGTACGTTTTTAATTTAATGTTATTTTCTTGTCTGTTAGAGACAAAGATAAATAAAGATTGCAATGCAGATGCAAATATTGGAATTTAACTTGTACTTGTAGAAGCTTGCTTATTTAACAGCAATTATTTAGAAACGTACTTTGTGAAGATCATTAGGCTCTATGAAAGATGTGACCATAGACTCAATTTGTAGAGTCATTAGCAATGTGGGTAGTTTGAAAAGCTTTCTAAGTCCTTCTAATAAAATTGTGTATCAATTTAAATTCAAAGTGCAAAAAAGCTTCTGGCGAAAAGTTACCAAAACTGCAAATAGTTGTTGCGAATAGCTACCAACTGTATCTGTGAAATATTTAAACATATTCCTATATTCGTTAATAATCTTGTGGAAATTGTAGTGTGTGCGTTCAGCAGTGAACATGAAATGTGGTGTGTGCCTTCAGCAGTGAACATGAAATGTTATGTGTGCCTTCAGCGGTGAACATGAAATGTGGTGTGTGCCTTCAGCAGTGAACATGAAGTGTAATGTGTGCTTTCAGCAGTGAACATGAAATGTGACGTGTGCCTTCAGCAGTGAACATGAAGTAGTGTGTGGTGGTGGGTGTGCAAGAAGAAAATTCATAACGAAGGAGTTACGGAGGCTCGGGTAAACTGCATTGTCTTATTTAAGGTAAGTGATTTTATTATATCTTATTGTTTAAGATTTGATTGCAAAGAGACCATTGAAGTTGAGTTAAATAAATGCATAATCATATCCACTCCAGTAGTAGCAAGACTTATATCCAGAAACAACTAAAAGCACACGCATTTAACACACTTCAAGGGAAAGTTTAAAATAGAGGTTAACATAGGTCAGTTAGTAAATCGAGTGAAATCCCACGTTCGGTCAGCAAAAAATGCAGCTCTTATATAATATGGAAGGCAGTTATAGTTAAATACTTAGTACCTGTTAAACAGTGGATACTACCACTTCAGTAAATATATTTCTTATTGAAACATAATAATATTGTTTCAAGCACTGAGACTGAAACGTTACATAAGATTATTAATTTGTTTATTTGTATGCTATTATGAGTCTATTAAAATATATCTATAGAAAATGTCAAGATAGATGAGGTTAAAACAGTTTAGTTCTTACACCAAGGCTATAATTTTTAACTCGATAACTTAAGCTTGTTATTGAAATTAATTATTTGTAAAAAACATATTTGAATTTCAATAAATCTGGTAGTATCCACTCTACACAGGTCCTATCAGACACCACATACGTTAAATGGACCATTTACATAATGCTACACGCGGTAACATTCACTTACAATACAACCCGGATCTACCATTCAATTCCCCTGCAACTGAATTCAGATCGAAAACCAAAAGCTAAAGGTCGAAAGTAGATTACTAGAGAACACAACAGACACCCGGTATGCCATTGTGGCAGTAGACCGGAAATAAAGGTTACACTGAAAATCGAATGGAGATTTTAGAATTAGTGCGAGTTTTATGAAAAATGTGTAATGAGTTTCGTTTGAAAGTGAATTTCGAATTCTAAATTCGAATTTGAATAGTTTTGAAGATGGTTTGTCCTGTTAAATCGTTAATAAAAAAAAACTAAAAATGTATAAATTAAATACTGGCATGAAAATGCATATGACAGAAGATTTCTACCAAAAAGATAGGACCTAAAAACAATGAAATAATTTGGTGCACGGATGCAGGGTTTAACTTTTCGGATACGAATCATCGAAATCTCTTTCCAATCGATTGTGGAACATCGGAACATTTGTTCCAGACCCCGTGTGTTGGTAATCGTGATTGTTTATTGTTTTCACTGTCAAAGTAAAATGCAAGTTATTCGCGGCGCAACGATAAAAATAAACTATGGCCATCGTTTTCGTGTTACGTTCAACGTTTACAAATGCTCCGTTTTTCTGTAAAAAAATTTGATTTATTTTGTAAAGTTTTTGAAACATTACGGCTTAGTTAATACCGTGTATTTGAGGAAGGTATTAAATAAGTAGGTACCTTAGTCCTAATTGAGTTCAATGAGAAACTATTTTAAGACCGTTAATCTAAAACGATGCCGAAATTTCGATTAAACGCGAGGATTGACTTTATACCTATTTAAATATTTAGATTGACTACAAACTTCAGTTTCTTCTTCAGTGAGGAATTCTATATTTTTTATCACTTATTATTAAGACCCTAAAACTCAATATGCAATACGTACCTAGCATATTATAACAGCATCATGAAGCATAGTATACAATGAAAAACCCTGTCAAACTGTATTTATAAAAAAACGCCCTACATATTAATTAACCGCAAAATCGCCTACATTTCGTAACATTGCATGCCTCAAACAATTGTTCAGGGGTATTAATATTTCCAAAGGGCCCCTATTTTTCCGCGCTATTATATCTGAAAGCTTCGTTTGCCCGCTTACAATTCGTCCTGGGGCGTGCGGTCGCCACAAAGCAAAATTAATTTTAAAATACACCGAAAGAAATTAACTTTAGCGAGGGAAGGTGAAGTTCCGAGGGCACTTGGAGACTTGGAAATAATAAAAAGAGCCGCCCGGGGACAAACGTAGTTCCGCTGTGACCACAATCGTCGGTAATGGTCTGTCTCAAACTTATATGGGACTTTTGATGGGTCTTGTGGAATTGAAACTGTGATGTATGATTTTAGTCAGTTTCTGCTAACGAATTCACGTGTGGCTTGTGATTGTCATCACGCACTAGTTAATTGTAAGTGTTAGTGTAAGTTGTGTAAGTATCATGTAATTCTTAAGAAACGGTTGTCTTTTGCATAACTTGAGAAATTATGGATTCTTCTTTCCTCATACGCCAGAAGATTCTTCTTTCATATCCAAACCGCTGAACCATTTTTGTAGGTATTATTTTTGCTTCAGCAGTTCAAGGATTGACTCACATATGTCCCAATTAAAGCATATTTGTATAGACTAAAGATATTGCAGTATTTTATATGATAATGCTATACTTTTAACATTCTTCTCTAGTTATGACAGATAGAAATGTGTACAGTACCTCTAGTAGGAAAAACTTTCGAGTTCGTTTCGTTGCGTATTCAAAGTGTCATCGAAAAATTTTGTATGAAAAATTAAACAGCGCCCCCTAGGGCGGCTATAATATAGGGGGCGCTGTTTAATTTTTCATACAAAATTTTTCGATGACACTTTGAATACGCAACGAAACGAAATCGAAAGTTTTTCCTACTAGAGGTACTGTACCTTTCAAAGTGTCATCGAAAAATTTTGTATGAAAAATTAAACAGCGCCCCCTATATTATAGCCGCCCTAGGGGGCGCTGTTTAATTTTTCATACAAAATTTTTCGATGACACTTTGAATACGCAACGAAACGAACTCGAAAGTTTTTCCTACTAGAGGTACTGTTCTCAATCTTAGACGTTTCATTATCATTTAACCAAACAATCCAGTCTAGCACTTTCTAATTGCTATGCTAATAAATTTCAAGTGCTCGTCAATTTAAAAGTGAACGATAAAGTCGAGTCTTAAATAAAAGACACTTCCAATATTAACTGCCCGACCCCTGGTAATGCTAGCTCGCCAAAACAAACAAAATTGGCTCAGTTTAACATCTTAATTAGTGCCGTCTCGGGTACTTGAATACCTGATCATTTTCTGAGAGCAGCTGCTCACATTTCTTCGTCGCGATTGCGCCCCGCCGAGCTTAAGGTTGGTTTTCGTTGGAGCGGAGACGGCGACGATTTCTGCTGCGTCGAAGCGGAGCCCAGACGGAGATGATCTTTCTTTAAAATAAAAATTTATCAATTACTTAGTACTAGTGGAACAGGTTGTGCAAGATATCAGAGCGGTCTATGGAATAATGTGATATTATTTCAAGGACTGCTCTGTTCTCTTGTACAACCTACGTATATACCTGTACGTGTGAAGATGATTGGCTGTGGATGTAAATTGAAATAATAAATTAAGTAAAGCGGTAACGACTGATTAAACTACATTTTTAATTTTAAAATTGAGAAAACAGACGTTAAAATCAGCGTAAGTATTTTGATAATTTAATAACGTCAAGCCTATTTCAAATTCGGTAGTTCATGTTATCCTCAACACGAGAGATTTTTATTTCTCTCTCTCTTAATATGAATTGCATTACAGCAATAAGAATACATCTTTTCCACCTTCTCCGCTTCCACGAAACCGTAGCTTGTGAGCTAAGACATTACAGACAAAATTTTGTATTCCTTTTTACTGGAGACGGGGATAATCGAACTGCCAATCCAGACGAGGACAAAGCAGCGGCGGAACTACTCGGTGACTAATAGATCATCCTGCTCTTTAGAACGTTACAACGTCGCTGCGGGATCGCTTGTTGCGGTATAACGTCAATTTGAAAGACGTGACGTGAACGCGACTTTGTTGCAATTTTAGATTAATAAAGCGTTGCGGTCGTGGCGTGTTAACATGTTGTTAGTGTAACATGATAAATGTGTCACTTAAATCATTGAACTAACGGATTACATAAGATGCACGGATAGCTGCCTTAGCCTACATTTTTCAATATCCAAAAATTTGGCCAAAAAAGTTTGGAATATTGACAATTTTGTTTGTCAGTTAAAATTATTTATTTATTAAAAACTAGCGGCCGCCCGCAACTTCGTACGCGTGGATCCCGTTTTACCCCCTTCATCTATCTTACGCGGTTTAGATTTTTTCATACAAATGTTTTTTCCCGCTAACTCACGTTCCCGCGGGAACTAAAACGTCGAACGTCTAACTTAAACGGTTTAGATTTTTCATACAAAAAGATTTTACCGTTAATTCCCGTTCCCGTGGGAATTTCGGGAATTCCTTGTTGTAACTAAGCTTTAAGTTTACTAAGGTACCTACATACCAAATTTCAAGCGTCTAACTTAAGCGGTTTAGATTTTTCATACAAAAGGATTTTCCCGCTAATTCCTGTTCCCGTGGGAATTCCTAAGTATACTATAACCTGCCCAGGAGTACGAAGAATAATTATGCCAAGTTTCGTTAAAATCCGCCGAGTAGTTTTTGTTTCTATAAGGAACATACAGACAGACAGACAGACAGACAAAAATTTTACTGATTGCATTTTTGGCATCAGTACCTCTAGTAGGAAAAACTTTCGAGTTCGTTTCGTTGCGTATTCAAAGTGTCATCGAAAAATTTTGTATGAAAAATTAAACAGCGCCCCCTAGGGCGGCTATAATATAGGGGGCGCTGTTTAATTTTTCATACAAAATTTTTCGATGACACTTTGAATACGCAACGAAACGAACTCGAAAGTTTTTCGTACTAGAGGTACAGTATCGATCATTAATCACCCCCTGATAGTTATTTTGAAAATATATTTCATGTACAGAATTGACCTCTCTACAGATTTATTATAAGTATAGATAGATAGCCCTTACAAATAAATAACTAGCTCTATGAAGAATAACCATGTATAAAATAAAAATAAGGGCAGAAGTAAAGAGAGAAGATCCAAAATAAAAAGGATAACTAAAATAAATTTTTGCTGTGCTGGAGGCTTGTGTCAGTTATTTTCTAACTTAAAGCCCTAGCCTTCGTACAAATATGAAAACTATGACTTTAAGTGGCTCCTAGTGTATTCTCCGGTCGCCTTTAGTGTTTCATCCATGACAGACTTCGGAAATGAGGCTTCAAAACAATCTCTTTAATATCCTTTAGGAGTATTATATGGCGTCTTCATTACTTTATACGAAATTAACTTTTAGTTGGAGGTCTGGGTAATATAATCTAAAAGCATTTTCTAGAGACTGCGTTGGACGGATTCTTGTGTACTTCTTCTTCGAGTAATATTACGTTGCGAGTATATTTTTCTTCGTTTTACTCAAGTAGGTACTGGCAGCTTAATTCTGCGAATATTGATTTCATCTCTAGTAAGCATATTCCAATGTTCTTCTTACTATCTATTAGAAGGACAATATTAATATTCGTTTTCAGTTTCACATTCAACCAAATGCATGATTTCTTCCAACATCTTGTGTGCATTAATTTCCATGCTTGTTTCTTTCTTTTTTTTTCATTCTTAAGTTGATTTAACTTGGCTTTTACTTAAAGTCTCCTTTCGTCTTCTCTTCAACGTCGTTTCTTGTAATATGAAATCTGTAACAAAAAGATAAAATTCTATTAAGATTAATCCATTATTCATTTATTTAGTAAAGTAAGTAACTTATTGGAACTTATAAGAAAACTGTCTGGAAACAACCTGTGATGTAATTTTTTTTAAATCTTGTAACTGGTACCGATCAAATAATTGTCGAAACTAAAATTTTATCACAAAAAACTTTAGCGACAGTCTATGAAAAGCAAGTATCTAGCAATAAACAAATCGGGGAACAAAATCTGTTATCGCGTTATTCATGATTCATGCCGGTGACTTTCAAAGTCTGCCTGAAAATATGCAGGCGGTCGGGGCAGGCGGCAGACAGGGCTGGCCAATCTTTATGTAACTTGGAAATTTTAATCTAGTTGCTGAAAACTTGACTTAGGTACAGACTACTTTTGGAGGAATTTTCATATTGCTTCTGAATAAAATTAACTTTTTAAATAAAATGTTTTTCAAGCTATTCAAATAGGTAGTATTTTGTTTTTAGCATTTAAAGTTAAGGCATTAAATAATTCCATGTAAAACGCAGACTACGTCAACCATTTCCCCCATCGGCCAGTAATATAATGTATAAGTACCTACGCAAAGAATTTCTCGACGGAAAAAAAGTGAACCAACCATTTTTCATTCAAGCCACTAGTTAGCCAATAATCTGCTTGGAAAGAGTCTAAAAAGATCTGGGGATCAGTAAGCCAAGATAAGCCAGATTGGACCAACATGTTTCCCATCAAGTCCCTAGTTAGCCAATAATCTGCCTGTAAAGGTTTTAAAAGTCAGCACCTGTAATCTAGATGACCCAGGAACGACCAGCATTTTCCCCATCAAGTCACTAATAAGCCAGTATTCTGTAGATCTGTATACCAGGATGAGCCAAGATCTACCATCTTCCCACTTGTTGGCCAACTCTGGCTCTGGCGGGGCGCAGGTGGCTGCGTCGGGCCCTCGACAGATAATTAAAATGCTAATGAGCTGAGAGACGCGGCGCCGACTCGATCGTTTCGGCGGTTCGGCGTGGCTTTTGTTTTAGGAAACCAGTGTACAAGTTTCGTGGCTGGATCACGGTAATAATTGAGCGCGAACATTGTGTAGGTTGTAAGGTTATTTTAATTTGGAAATAACGTTAGACTTATCCCACCACTGCAACTCTTATACATATAGCCAGGATCTACAGCTTGGTCTCGAATGAAACCTAATCATTAAAGGTCGAGTAGGAAAAGTAGGTTGAGTTGGAAATAGTGTTAGTTACTTGTTTCATTGTGTAGGTATTTTTCTCTTTCAAAACTTTTTACCTAAGACCTAAGATTTGTGATGTGAGACATTGCTTCTAAATCTATTTCAACGTGGCACAGCTAAAGTAAGCAAAATAAATGAATTAGATGCAATGAGCAGATATGACTTATTAATTATAATTTAGATCGAGTTGAGAACATATAGAAGTACAGGCGAGCTTGTCATTTTATTAGCATATCAGATTTTCCGTCTTATGGAAATAGATCAGCCTCTGTTCACAATCTTACACCTCTTCACTCAAACACAAACAGACAAAGATCAACCGCGTATTTGTTACACATTAATCTGTTATCTCTATTTTCCTTCAGTTGCTGCTTAATTATGGAGCAGCCAACCCAGAGCACATCAAAGAGGCGAGGGGCGCCCAAATAATCCCTTAATAACTTTAAATGAATTCGTTAATTAGACTAGTGTTGATTCGCTAAGAAACACGCCCTGGGGAGCGCTCCTCAATTACCTATCAACCAAACTACAAATTAAACTAGTAAGGCATCGCTGTTTGAGAGACGCATTCATAGAACACGGGCGAGCGGAACGGGCTCGAAAACAGTAACTAGCTAGCAGTTATGCCTGGTTTCGACCAAAGCGGAGCAGAGCGGAGAAGTGTATAACCAATCAGATTTCATTATTTCCACTTTTGCGCTCTAAAAAATTATATAGAAAAATTTGACAGCCCGTCACCTCTCCGCTCTGCTCCGCTCCGCGTCGCTTGGTGAAAACCGGGCCTTATTCTGTAGAAATGTATCTTGTTTATCGTTATAGAAAAGCTGTTAAATATTTTTCTTTAATGCTTATGTACTAACAACACTCCCGTGGAATCAACTATGATAATTCCGGTGACACTTTTGACATTGAACTTTTGTAAGAATCAGCCTAATGTACTATCCGTATTACCCGACTAAACCAGATTCTACCTACTTCAGATTAAAGCTGGCATAGCTGCTTCTAATTTGAAATAGAAGTTTTAAATGGAAAATTATTCTTTATATCAGATAGCGGCCGCCCGCGACTTCGTACGCGTGGATCCTGTTTTACCCCCTTTTCCCGAATTTTCTTTGCTATAAACCTCACGGAGCCCGAGACCTTTCCAACGAATGCAAAACCGTGGAAATCGGTTCGTGCGTTCTGGAGTTATAGCGTCAGGGAGGAAAACCCGACTTATTTTTATATAGTAGATTTTCACTACGCAAATTAAACATGGCTGTGTAATCCCCTTTCGTAATTTACAGAACTTACAGTGCAGTATTATTTTATAATTCCATTTCACCCCTAAATTGAATACAAACGCTCACTCTAAGTCCGCAGTCTCTCCGCGTCGCCTTACAGTGTGTAACGTAACTATATTGTATAATGCCCATACGTGATTAGCGCGAGACTCGTGTAACGCGCTTAATTCCATGTTTATCGCGTATCATGGCTTCTAAAGCATAGTTTATATAAATAGAATTTGCGAAAATATGGTATTTGATATGTTATGCTGGTTTTATGATTACATGAATTATGTTACAAGAAAACATACTTGGATTTCAGAATTTCAGATGCTTATAGATCTAAGATGTTAGGGATGGCTTTTTCTGAAATCATTCCTAGTTAAAAATGTAGAATATATGTTACAATGCTGTCAAGTATCAATTGAATTCATGATTTGAAAATCAATGATGCCTATTTTTAGTAGCACCCCATCATATTGTATTCATAATATTAATTTATTGTTAGAAACGTACTTAACTTTGGTTGGTATTTATTCTACAATCTCCCACTCAATTATGAAAGTAACCACAGAAGTATTACACGCAATGTATTCATAAATTCTCTTTTTTAATCCATGTGCATACTCTAGATAAAATATTTCGACACAAGTAAAAATAGCAACTGGCACATTTTCAACACATTTCCACGAAGAGCGTGACAATGACTAAACTTATTACATATTTGCGTTAATAACCGCCTAAATAAGTTACACCCTGGACTAATCTCCAGCGTGTTGACACTCAATACTATCTTCAAACATAATTATCCTGCCGATTTCCCCCAAAATTGGCGATACGCGGGGGATTGCGATATTGCCGGGGATGGGAGGGGTATTACGTGTACGTGATCGCGACTGGAAGGGACAATCTTCTTCACTGGGAAGGCGATTGAGAGAAGATTTTTTAACGAAACGACAATTGAACCATTTAACCCAATAAAAATGGATGGAAAAGATGGAATGCTTAAATGGTAGCCCATAAATTTTAAAATCATTATTATCATTGTTTAATCAATAGAATTTTTTTGCTAATTTATGTACCTAATCAGTATTACCTACATCATCAATAAATCTGTACTGATTATACCTAACAAACTAATAACTCGATATTTTCTTACATTATGAACAAAACACAAATTTTAAAAAGTCCTTTTTAATGACAAAATATAGCTAAAAACATCTGTTATTTAATTTCTATGAGCATCAAATCGACTTTCAATAGCAACCAATCGCACTTCCCTTACCGAATACGTACGCTGATATTGGCAAATTTCTTAAGCCAACATCGTTGGTATTGGCCGGGTCATTGTTTGGCCAGTTCATTATAACGTGATTGATTCCATCACACTTCGTTACGAGACGTGACTTTGGCATAATCTGGACTACTTCGAGTCTTTTGGTTCGATACGTCGTTGGTTACGTCGGTGACAATGTGGTTGTCACTAGTGATCTAGTGTGTTATTTATAAGTTACGCCCGTATTCACAAACATTACTATGAGGTCTCACAGTGCGCGTGGACGCACAGGGTCACGAACCAATCACAGAGCTCTATTCAACCCTGGGCGTTCGATTTGTTGCTTCACTTAAGCAAGCATCGTTTTTGAATATGGGTGTTAGTCATCAGTGACTAGCAAAGGCATTCAACCCTTAACTCCAACCATATGCTTTACTTTCTTTGTCAAAATATGTCTTTGACTATACGAGTATCTATTCTAAAGGCGTCAAAATGCAAGCATCTGCTCTATTTGAGGGTCAAAATTATATTTCCACTGCCTAACTTTGCTTCTTCTTTTTATTTTGCTTCATCTCTACAACTGTCTTGAGCTTACCGAGTTTTAACTTCAATTCCTCCAACATATTTTACCCGTAATAACCACGGCATTCTTATTCAAAGGCTCTCCTAGTCTGTCCCGCAGATCGCCGTCGTGCGCGCATATAAGACTGCAATTTCGCAGGCCGCAGCGTCGTTAACGTCGTAAATATAAAATATGCGTGTCACGCCCCTGCTGCATGCCAAGTGGGCCGACGTCTTTATAGACCGGGGGTAGGCGAAGAAAGTATTACCCTATCTGTAATACGTTTGCCCACTGATTATGTTAGAGGTGCTTGACGGTTATGAGAGTGATTAAGGGTTGTAATTTATAATTTCAATAAACAAAACAACTGTGGCTTCTACAGAATATCGCCTAGCCTATAGACCTTGAGACATAATGAATGGGAGTAAAAAAATACTGCAATAATACCTACTTAACCAACGAAACTATTTCAGTTTCATCTTTCTTTCTTTCTAAATACTTAATTCGTGTGAGTATGTAGAGCTATCATTAGTTTATTAATAGTGTTGCTTATTTATAGTCTTCTTTTAGTAAAGTGAACGAGCTTGATTATTATCAAAATTTTAAGTCTCATAATTGTCAGGAACTTTTCTCTATATTCCCTGCGTCAAAGCTTCAACGTTTATTAAATTTTCATCATCATTTAATTTGGAACGTAATCCAAACTTTATATTTTAATTACATTATCCTCGATTCTTTCCTCGAAACCTGACTCGTATGAGATAAAACTCAAGTTGTTTTTGAGTGAACGCTGCTATGACGCGCCTAATTTGGAGGGCTCGCAAATTAAACAACGGAGGCAAGAAGCCTGTAATCCATCAAGGCGTCACGGAGGACGAGGCAAATTTTAATTCCGAATGAGCCCTTAAAGGGCACAGTTTATTGCAGGATGAACTTAATGTATACCGTGACTTGAATGCCATATTAATTTAGCCTGCTATCTACCACCGCGCACCCGACTTTACATATTTTTTGAGTTCAAGATGGAATAAATCTCGTTTGATGTACAAAGAATTTCGACGTAAACACAGCCGGTTAATGGATTTTTTTAGTATTCAAAGGTGAATCAAGGGCGATCAAGGTGTGGATCAAAATAATTTTCCTTGTAACACTGTTTTCTTATTCATTCATTTTCGTTAACTTATATTATTTTTCATACTTCTGATTCACAATAATTTACATTGAGGATACCAAAACAGGTTTTTGTAGATTTTTTTATCACGAATGGGAAGTGAATTTACCTAAGTAATATGATTTCGTAAAATTTTCCCATCAGCTTTTATTTAAAGAGGAATTTCACGTTAAAAGCGTATGAGGCTTCACTGTCCTCCATCAAAATTTGTTCGAACCCGGAAAAATCTGTGACGATATTATTCAATTATGGCAATATGCTGCTCGAAAATGGCACCCGGACACGGTTGAACCGGATCACGGCTAAACCGGATCACGCCGGACACAGCCAGGGATGACGCAAAAAACGAATTGAATTAAAAATGGCACAACCAAATAGATTCATAATTTGAAATCGATTAAGTAACGTAATAGAGTCAAGTTAAATCTAGGTTATCGATGTTTATATTAAAACTTCCAAATAACTTATTTAAATGAAGAGTTTACTTTAATTTTACTTCAATCTAATGGCGTAAGGTGTATGATACACTAGGTGTTTAATTAGCAAGTTGTGATCTTATTTCAAGATTAATTAATTACATTTGTAAGAATATACGATCGAAGTAGGCAGTATCTACTAAACTCGCTCGCTACTGTTTCAGTAGATGTGCTGTTTCAGTCTATACCATTGTTCTCGTATCAAGTTGCTAGAATACAAATTATTACATAAAATCATACAAAATCTAGCACAACCCTGATATAATTATTATCCCCACACCCATCACGTCTGGGATTACCACACGCTAAACTTGCTCGCGATGAAGCACAACAAACGTGGCAGCCCTAATTAAATTTGGATGCCTCAAGTTTGGCCAACTTGGTGCATCTTCACACTACACCAATTTTATGGTAATTTGCCAGCAAGTTCACGGTAACTCGGTTTATAAAGCTCAGTGTGCGGTTGCGAATATTGTTCGGTAATTTTATTTATTACTGCCGAGTTTGGAGTAAATTTTCGGTTGATACAAATTCATGTGTCAATCTTAGCGCTCAGCAAGGTATAATATCTCTCTCATGTCAGATTAATTGTTTTATTTTGTGCTGCCAAGAAAGGAAAGAAAGCAAAACAAGAAACCTGTCTGTGATAAAATTCTAGTAGCGTAAAGATTTCGTTTCTATAAAATTTTGCTCTAAATATAATCATCTACCTAAATGGAGTAAACTATTCCTCCTCTTAAAAATACTCCTTCGCATTTCAATCAAATCTACACTCACTCTTCTCAACTACATAAGAAACCACTTCCTTAAACGCGTCATTTCCAAAGCGGTTGCATACCTTCAATAGCAGTGGCCATAGTATGCTACCCTACGGGACTCCAAACGTTACCAGACGAGCACCTACCGGCTGGCCGCTAAGTGGATTGGAGTGGGACCTCATCTGTTCCCCGTCAGTGGGGGCAGGGAGAGACACCCCCCTGAATTGCGTTAAATAAAGTCAAATTGAGCAATAAAGGCTGGGAAACCAGTAATGCAATAGAATCCCGCGACACTGGAACTATAACCACTAATTTACACCGTATTTCGGTATCAAGTTCTTGAGCCTTTCGAGTTTATGAACAAGATGCTTTAGTGGGAACAGTTGTTGTTTTGTCTCGGCTGAGATTCATTGCTTTTTATTGTAGATCTTTGCATCTACATTCTACTTTTAGTGCAGACAGATAGATATTCTTGTCAGTCTTAGAAATTTAGATTTTTTCATAATTTTTAGAGCTCGATTTCTGAATGTTGTCTCAAAAGTAAAGCAAATCAAGGTTTTGCAATGTCAACAATTACTCGTCACATTTTCATTTTTGAAATCGCAACGGTAAAAAATTGCTAGATACGACTGAAAATAACCACACACTAACTGTATATTAAAAGGTTCTTTCCCTTCTACGGAGAATTTAGCAAAACGTAAAACATCAGAGGCAACTGCAATAAACGGTTTGCTTATAAACGGGAACAAAGTGAGCGGAGTGACGAGGGTAGCGCAAACTTTGTGTTATGAAACAGCCGATTTAAGCCAAGAAATCATCGCGTCCATTACAGAGTTACTTTAGGGCTGCGACTTTGGAAACTCAAATTGTTTATTCCCTTAACCAGAGCTCTTAAGGTTAACCTGAGAAAAATATGATGCGTTGAGAAGAGAGTCGGAAAAACCACAGTAGTATTCAACTTATAGTATGTAAACTAGTTCTGTAACATATGATTGATCTGATGACTCAGCGATAATAATAAATCAGCGGTAAAGATATGTGTCAACTTTACTTACTTATTTTAGTAGCGTGATAGCGTCATTATAAATACAGTTGAGAATATAGAGTGAAATAAGTTGCTAATACTTCCCAAAAGAAAATTGAAATCACTTTTTTTTCTACCGAGACACCCCTACCAAGATACAAATAACCCGTCCTTGGCTTCTTCGCGGTTTCGGCTGCTAGGTTTAAAATTCAATTTATATCAATTTCTGTGTAATCACTGGGGGAAGTTAACGCAAAAATACGTCGAAAGCGCTTTATATTGCGATCTAACGCAATCACTTACACTGTTCTGTGCAAAATGAGATTTGCACCTACTTATAGGAGTTATAGGTTTACAGATTGTATGCGAATATGAATTTATGGGGTATCTCACGGTTGCTGTATCTACATAATGAGTTCCAGTCTAATCACATTTTTGGAAACGGTTATCTCAGTCGTTTAAGTATTGAGTTTCGATATAAGAAAAAAGAAATATATTGTTTCATTACAAATAATAAGATTTATGTAAAACATAATTAAATGAATAAAGCAGGGGTCAATATTGATAAAGATGAAAATTTTAATCATCATTAAGAAAAATCAAAAACTATTGATATTCTGCAAGCTCTTGGTCAGTGAAATAATACAATAAATGGGACAGTAACACTAGTTCAATAAATCGGCGTATCGTGCCCAAACTGCGCCCACTCAACTTGTCACAATACAATTTCAAATAAACCTGCGTTCACGCTCACTGTTGTCCTTTTTAAAACGTTTTTAATATTCCCCGGCCGTCTTTGCCCGGTCTACGGCAATTCCTTGTTTTAAGGCAGGCGAATTGAGCTTTTTTGTTTATACAAGTTGAGAGCAGTTGGAGCGTAGGTAATCTCTTTGCGTTCGTTGGATTTGCGAGTGGAGTATTCTTTTTCATTTCGTCAACTGTGTTTGCGCGTTATTTCGCAGCTGAAAGAAATTCTGTCGGGCGGCCGAGTGCTCAGTATGCGTGTAAATTTTAAGCTTAATGTTTCTTGCGTTTTATTTCTTGTCTGCGCTCCCTCTGATTGTTATTTGCAGCAGGCTGACAGTCTCGCGTTTCTGTGATTCGATTGTCTTCTGCCTTCTTTTGTTACGGTATAAACTTGGCTTCATATTTTGCTTCGAATGTGTTTTTGTTTTGTTGAAAATTTTAAAGATATTTATTTTATTCTATACACGTGCAATTCATGGTTGAAAATTGATCTTCGTCGGCAAAAGATCAGCCACTTCGGGGACGTTATCAATGTTACTAATTGTATTGGGGGTTATAAATTACCTAATTGCCCGAGAATCAAGACTCTCTATGCCATATCTCCTAATTAAGCAATGGTTGGCAAGGTCCAATTTCAATTTACACTTTAAGGGCCCTACGTTAGACGGTGTATAAAACCTAGGTATAAGAAAATGTGCGAGTAATCTATTATTTAATTTAATTTGAAAACTTTTCTTGACAACTATGAAAACAATTACTAAAATTGCAAACCAATAATTAAGTTAGATTGATCGACCAGTTTTAATACCCAGTTGCAAAACCCAAAAGGCCACATCTTGAATATTAGCTCTATTTGAAACGCTGGGTAATTTAAGCCTCCTACGTGTGCTAAAGCCCTCTTCCGGCAGCCTCTTAAGCGGGGCTTGACGAGGCATTAGCATGACAAGGCGGCTAACAAGCCGCGAGACAAACATACGACCAATTAGCTTCAGTAGTAGTTATTCCAGTGTATAATGGCGGTGTATTGAGTTAATTAGTTCTCTTGAGTGCTTTGGCAAGTGCTTTGGGCAAGTGAACCTTAGTAGCTAGTGCTTAGAGTTTAATCTTATCATCTTAGAAGTTCTGNTTCGAATGTGTTATTGTTTTGTTGAAAATTTTAAAGATATTTATTTTATTTTACACATGTGCGTTTCGTGGTTAGAAATTGATCTTCGTCAGCAAAAGGTCAGGCACTTCGGGAAAGTAATCATGTAATGTTACTAATTGTATCGGAGGCTTGACACTTAATTATCGAATAAATTACCTAATTTCCCGAGAATCAAGACTCTCTATGCCATAGCATTAGCACCTAATTAAGCAATGGCTGTAACTAAGTACGGACTTCAATTTCAATTTACACTTTAAGGGCCCTACGTAAGACGGTGTATAAAACCTAGGTATAAGAAAATTTGCGAGTAATCTATTATTTTATTTTATTTGAAAATTTTCTTTGACGTAGAATTGAAAACAATTACTAAAATTGCAAACAAAGTTTGATTGATCAGTTTTAATGCCTAGTTCCGAAACCCAAAAGGCCTTACATCTTTCATGTCTTGAATATCAGCTCCATTTGAAACGCTGGATAATTTAAGCCTCCTGCGTGTGCAAAAGCCCTCTTCCGGCAGCCTCTTAAGCGGGGCTTGACGATGCATTAGCATGACAAGGCGGCTAACAAGCCGCGAGACAAACATACGCCCAATTAGCTTCAACAGTAGTTATTCCAGTGTATAATGGCGGAGTATTGAGTTAATTAGTTCTCTTGAGTGCTTTGGCAGGTGCTTTGGGCAAGTGAACCTTAGTGGCTAGTGCTTAGAGTTTAATCTTGTCATCTTAGAGGTTCAANAAGTTCTGAATTTGGTTCCCATTTTGGAAACAGTGTAAAATAATATTGTGTTTATTCAAACTTTGGTTAGGACGTGTTTGGTTTGAATTAACCAGTTTAATATTTTATTGAGCTTTGGTCACATTTGGCGGAATAATTTGTACTACATAGTACTAATATTAGACTATTAATATACCTACTTATATTAGATCCTAATGGACGGCTCATATCGGACAAACAAGCTTCTTCTTCAATTATAGCGAAAGAAAATGTGACTTGAGTTGAGAGACACATTTTATGGAGCATTAATTTTCTTAATTTTAAAAGACAGAGGTTATGACCTTCTCAATTAAATTCACGCTGCGTCCTTTGCTATTACAGTGAAAACCTGAACCTCATTTTAAGAAAATTACTTTATTCCAAATTAATGTTCTTACATCGTAATTGTCTTAGTAATAACAACGAAAAGCAGCTTAAAAATACAAGATTGTAATTGTTGGATTCGGACCCCTACTTGATTCGCGAAAACATCTGAAATTCATAAAACTGAGCGAAATAAAAGTTGGGAATAGCAAAGACAAACGGGCCCGGGGCGGTCCGAATTATCTTTTTGTCGACTCCTCTATCTTAAGAATTCTCTTTTAAATTGTGTTTGGTTTTGGTCTTTTTGTGGCGCGTGTCCTTTGGCCGCCGTCTGCATTAATAACGGCTAATATCATCTTAGAGGCATTCCTGCTGCGGAAAACGTTCAGTTTTCGACATTTTCTATAAATTCTGGTTTAAATATGGCTCAAATTTTAGAAAAACTTTGATTCTTCACATTTTTCAGGAATAGTATAAGAATTTAGTTCTATTTTATATAACTTTTATTTGGCTTGTATTTTTTTGCGCAGTTATGAAAAATTTGATTAGGTATATAATCTTATGTCTATACTCAACAAGAATGTTTGTCCATGTGAACTTTGATATAAAATACTGCTTGCACATCTCACCTCCAAAATCACTTTATATGTTTGTAAATCAATCACCTACATAATATTAACTTAAGAGTCTCTTCGATTTCTATAAGCTTTTCACAACACATCCTAGCAGATTATACCCTTTTCCAATACTAAAACCGGTGAAGGTTTAAGCTTCAAAATGAGTCAAACATATCCATGTCTAACGACGTTTCCTAACCCTATCTAAAGACGCGAACCGGCGTATCATCATAACAAATGCAAGTAATACAACTCTTTTCTCGCTCCTTTACCAAAATCAGTCCATTTTTAAACGTAAAACGTGACAACCCTTTTTCTATAGACAATCAGCCAAGTCTAACTCCCAGCGTTTCCCAACCCTATCTGAAACGCGAAGCATCACCGCCTTAACGCGTATCGTCTTATCAAATGCAAACACTCGCGGGTCGTTCCGGCCATTGGTTGTGAACGCCTATTATTTTTATTCCCCCACGAAGGGCTTGCCTTGTATCAGCAAACGTCTATCGATCAATCACGTTAAGACGAAATGAAATAAGTCGAGTACGAGCTACTGACTTAAGTAGCAAGAGAGCTATGTAACATTGAATCGAAATATAAGCTGAATAGCTTTTTCCCGCGGCTTCGCTCGTATTGCATTCAGCGAAAGGCAGACTTACTCACTTAACGCAATTATGGCTGGAATTCGGCCAATTAATACCATTAATATTTATAGCCTATAATATGATGGCTACTCTGAAATATTTAAGTACTATTTAGTACCTAAAGAGTACAAATCCCTACTGTTGGTTTTTGCGAGAAATGCTAACAAACATTCTATCCATTGGCAGAAACTTTTACATTTGTAATGTAGAATTAGGCAATATAAAATAATTTAATTGTAACCGTTTCTTAGTTGTACAAAACACATTTTTATGATTATAAAACTTATTTGAGTGATAGCTCGGGTCAGAAAAAGTTATATGACACTTGAGTAATAAAGTTATCCCTAAGAACTCCTGAGTATGTGTGTGCAGCATATTATACGTAGGTCGTAACATCGCATAACGTGCTATTAGTGGCCCTTGCCACCATCTCACATGTCAGGGTTGACATCAAATTTCACATCGAAAATCTGTAATCTTACAACATGTAGAGATATATTTTTTATAATTTACGAGTTTTTTAACGGTTTGAAGTATAAGACGTCGTATCTTTGGATACTATATTATTCTTGTGTGGGATTTTCCGCTATAAGTAGGTACAAACTATGTACTCGTAGGTTGTCACGTACTCAATCATGAGCGAATATTTATTCATTTCATTGTGAAAAACTTATACTTATTATATTTTACTTATTGTAGACTCTTCCACTGACTTCAAATATTATTGTTAAAAAATACATATTTCTGTGCAATTTTTTCACACAACCTTCACGCTCACCGAATAACGTGTCATCCCTGCAAATTCCCGTAAAAAAGTAATAAAAACCAAATAAATCCGGAGCCCTACAGTTCCCCCGTGTCTCCATTATGCTGTTATGAACACCAAAATATTGCCGCGGCCCTCCACGTGTTGAACTAATTCCGAAATTATATAGAGGTGTCTATTTGAGGGGACATAAAAATTTGACGAACAATTTTTTGAGAAAATAGGTAATTTTGATTATATAACTTTTAAACATTTTCATTGNTTTCATTTGTTTAAAATTACAAACTAGAGACTTTAATACCTACTGCGTACTGGATGCGTTACAGAAACAAATTACTATTTTAATTTTATGGTCTTAATGACACATAAAACTTGATTTAACTCACAATATTAGAACTTGATTGCTAGGTACTAAATGTACCCAAAAATATTAACTTGGAATTTTAATAATGTAGCCTTACATTTTACTTATCTTCCACAGAATAACGCAACTTATAAACCTTCAACTTCATAGTTGCAAATTCCCTCTAAGTTACCCAGGAAAATTAATTAACCTGTCCATTCCAATTATTGTACCGCGCTCAGCTGCATAATACATGATTAGGTTTAAAATCCTTAAAGTGAGCGAATCTGTTATCGGGTCTATTTAAATTTGCTCGTTAATAAATAATGCGGCAGTAGAAGGGTTGAGAAATGAGAACGGCCTATTCTGCAAAGAGGTACCGTATTTTCGGCTGTAACCAAATTGTGTCTATCACTTTCGCACTTGATGGAACATCTAGGTGAGTAATAGAGAGGAAAGAGTTGAATATAAGGATCCGTCGTGTTTAGTAGAGGCTTCGGCTCGCGGTGAGACAAGATGTTTGGTAGAGTTGAGACGCCGAGTTTAACGTTTCGGCACGTTTAGGATTTTGGCGTAAGGCTCGATAAAATCAAGTGTTATTTTAGGCAGACTGGCTGGCATCGTCTTGGATTTATCTGTGATTATAAAAAACGACCTTAAGTACCTATCTGTCGGTCTCTTTTCGATTGCTTTTTATAGAGTTATGTTTTAATTGAAACGTAGTAGTTTGTGGCCAATTACAATACAAGTTATAAACATTTAAAAAAGTAGAAAGTAAAAAAGTTCATTCTGTCTCAGATAGAAATTCACACGGGTGATTCACCTGCTAACAAAAGCTAGTTTACATTTTACAGAAAACAAAACTGTATTCTAGCTTTGACATTGAGGGAACGAACTTTTGCGCGAATTCCTCCCCATCCCGTTTGCCCTACCAACCTAAACAGCACCTAAAACGATTGATAAACTGAAATATGACGTTAAAATTCCACAAGAGGCTGAGATTTAATTCACTTAAGTGAGGATCGGGCCGCGGTGTAGTGTTCGGGCTGAGGTAGACAATTTTATTTTCCGCTTTTTGGGTAATCAATAGGGGAAACTCGACGCCCCTAAACAACTGAACGACATGACAGGGAAGCTGTGGAGTCGCTGCAATATTTGTTTAATCCTAAATCTAGCTTTAACACACAAAAAAATAAGGCTCGAAGTAATTTTCTAAAGAAGAGAAGAGAAATCGCCTTTTCTCAAAATTAGTGTTTTTTTTTTATTATTACGGTAAAAAGCTAACTTGTCTTTAATCTTTCTCTTGAGTTGAAATCTGTAATTGAAAATGGCGTTGAAAATACAAAGAAAGAAAGAAAGAGACATTTTCATACTTGCACAATACTATCATCCTAGCAAGTGATCCCTAGGCATCCTTCCAAAACCAACCCAAGTGATCCTAAGTAAAGTTCTTCAACTTGTTACCTACATCAAGTGAAATAGCTTTATTATAGATCTGAAGTTTAATTCAATCTTTAAAACAAATCTAATATCAGCTAGAGAAGCCACCAATGTTTGCATTACGAAGTTATCGATAAACCAAAAACAAATGAGACATACCAAAGTTAATAATCTGTGCTGATTTCTCACGGCACAAAAAACTAATAAAAAGTCTAGAAATTATTACCGGCTCTTCATTTCTCGCTGTTCCCAGTGAAATCTAATATTCATTCCCGTAATAGATAGATATTTGTATTGAGAGCTATCCTCGTGCAAATCCGACTAGTTTTCATTTCGAAATGAACGCAGAACTCATTTTATTCAGCAGGGCTGTTATTGATACCCGTAGCCGAAACCGATAATACAAAAATACCGATACCGACTTTGTTCGAATACTGCGAATGTTGGATAATTGAATAACTTAAAAACTTTTTAAGCTCATTAATCTGTGGAGTACAAAACCAAGTTGATTATGTTACGTAGTTGGAAGTTAAATGTAATCAAAAATTATAGATAGTCAATCAATGTCAGTGAAAGTAATTGAATTATGTCAAGAACAATATTGGCAGAATTTTGGCGGTTCCATAGAACACCATCATTCCATAAAAATGACTGTCGTTAAATTATTTTTGCTTTTTAAACACAAGGTTATCGTGGTTGTATCTAATTCCGGGACGTTTTATCGTTTGAAACTTTAAACCATAGAAAAAAAATATCTGTATCCAATTAAGTATCGTACAAGAGGCAACCCTAATCATAGCAAACTGAAATTAATACAGTTCAATTAGCCGTAATTGCATTCCCGCTTAAATGAACTTTTCAATGTACAGCTGCTTTTTATATTAAAATTAGCTTTCTGTAATTGAATCGGATGAAAATTGGCACTAGATTTTACAATAAACGGAATTTTAAAATTGTGTTCAACGATTTCGTTGAACGTTGTGATGAGTATATTTTTTTCTTGGTTCTATTAATGATTATATACTTAACTAGCTGACCCGGCGAACTTTGTTCCGCCTTAATGGCAATAAATAAGCAGACTTTTTTTTATTTCGAACGGGATAAAAAGTATCCTATGTCCTTCTCCTGGCTCTAAACTACCTCCTTGACAATTTTCAGCTAAATCGGTTCAGCCGTTCTTGAGTTATAAGTGGTGTAACTAACACGACTTTCTTTTATAATACCTATATAGATTATTGTAGAAGCTAGTAGCTAACACATGATTTTTGTTGTTTAGGTGTGTGTTGATTTTCATATAAGACTTGATTTCGACGGATAAAAAATGAACAACCTAATATCTACATAGATAAATATAGCTATATTTGTGTGTTCTGGAAAGTAAACTCAACATCTTGCATTCCTATCAGAACATGGCATTAACTTTTTTAAAATTAATTAATAGTAGGTACAATCTACAAAAAATACGACCTTGAACACAAAACCTCTACCTTTATTGAAGTAGGTTAAAAATAAGTAATGTGTACCAAAGATCCATGACACACATAAAACTGTCGTCTAAAGAAGACATTTCAATAAAAGTGATTTCGCCAACTGCGTCGTACGTGAGTAGTTCGTCACCCTTCGATGTAAAGTTTAATATAACATTTATACCCTATTTTTGTCGTAGCACGTATCCGCTGGCTCGACGGGACAAAGTGCGATTAGGGTTATGACTGGCATATTTGAATATATGCTATTGTTTTGAAAATACGTAGAAACTAAGTATGACTCGGAAATCTTGTATTAAGCAGACATTCCACTATTTCCATAGCTTATGTTGCTATCAAGTATCAACAACGCAGCGGTACGTGTATACATTTGGTTTTTATTTTTGGTACGTTAGATTTCAATCATGCGTTTCTTTGGGTACTAATTAATTACACCTCATTCACTACCCATTTTCTTCCTTGAATTTACACTTTGCATATCGCAGCCGAATGCATTTAAGAAATAGTCAAATCAAAACGATTATTTTTATCAACAAACCCTTTGTATCGATCTACGCGCCGCACGCTCTAGATGTAGAGCTCTAAAATAAGAAGCTTCCACTGTAGATAGAACCGAAGCTCTAATTTCATCTCCCAAATACTTACTCCCTTTTTTTTAATAAAAAACAGACTGTGTGCCAACCCTAGCACCGATGGGTCCCGATCGAGGCAGACAACGGAAACGTCTCGAGTGGATGATTGCGGAAAATAGGCCTCACCCTTGGACACTCGTCTGAGGCTCTGACTTACGGTGCTATAACTATATCCTTTATGGGACGAACAGCTCGGTTTTATATGAGTATTACATGCGTAGGGTAACAACTAAATCACGTCACAAAACTACTGCATACAATACTACCAAAGTAAAAGAATTTCCATCTTTTGAATCTGGTAAATTAGAAGTACTGTTAAATAAAAACATATTTTAAAAGAATCGCCGCAATAATCGATTAAATAAATGTCTTTAACCGTAACATGCAACAAAACAGCGTTCTCTTCAGTCAACTTCATTCAGTATTTTTCATGTATTTTAAAACAGTACCTACTCGAGAAATTCATTCATAACTATAAAAACTGATAAGCTTGGCTCTAATAGTATAATGGAATGCATAGCTAGTTAAAATGTCCGATGGATTTCGTGAAACCAAAAATGTGCCAAGGTGTCTTAATTGTTATTTCGTAAACAACCAAAGGACCAATTACAAAATACCCAGAAAACAAGAACAACACGACACATAAATATTCCTGCTGAAAACTAATTAATCCAAAAGAACACCAATCCATTGATCCCTATCTCTAATTATAAACGTTGATAGCCACTTGGCCCATTATCACGTGACCAGAATGATGTGATGTGCCCATTGTTAAAGCAATGAGTGCTCTAATGTGTGTTGTGCAAGGTGTAAATTACACTGAGGGCTGGATAGGGATGGACGATGACTGAGCCATGTCGATATCGACAAGCCAGACCGCCCATTTGGATAAGTGGTTAGAGGAGAAGCCACCTTATACGATGGCTGTGGGTAAGACCCGGTTGTTATTAAATCCTGGGAGAGAGAACATCGTATACACCTTCATTCAGTTTATTACTGACCTATGAGTATATTGCTTAAAATAGGATTCATGTCTCGATGCGGCTTGTATTTTAATTTTCATGATTTTATTCCTATCTAAACAACGTGCTGAAACTCAAAAGCTAACAAAAAAAACCTCTCTCATCTCAAAAACTGTATTTTTCTTAAAAAAAAGTTTTTTGTGTTAGCAAAATTATCGATATTTTTTGAAAAACCATTGCAACTCTAGTAACTAATGAATAGAGTGGTAAATGGGCGGGCGCGGCCGGAATCGAACCGCAAAGTGGATTAGCCACAAAACTTATGATGCATGGATATACAAAGCCACAGAATATTTTTTTGCATTTGCTATTATGCAATTTGCAAATAATCCAAATAAGTGTAGCATTTTTTTATTGTAGAATCTCTACTTTTTATTTTTTAAGTATAATATTACAAAATTTATTTAAAAGCCAATTTCGAATTCTCTGTAGTATATCGACACATCAGCAACAGTCGAAATGTCACAATATTTTTGAAAGTAAGACCATTTTAAAAAGTTGCCTTTAGGTACTTGTATTAAGTTATTGAAATAATTGCGAATTTTGCATGTTAAACTGTGTTTTTACGATGTTACGTTTTATTTAAAAACCTCTATTTGTCACAAAACTAACAAAAAAGCGACTACCTAACAACGATATTCTGAATTAATAAAGAAACTAAAATACCAATGTAGCAAAGCAAACAGTGGATGTTAAAATATCACTGCAGCACGTATTTTCAGTTTAAACAGTACCTATTTTCTGAGCGAGTAGCATTTTATTAATTTTCCTCGAATTCCATATTGAATTCATTCTCGATATCGAATTAATTACCATGAAAAATGTTTTCTGAAAAGTACCGATAAAATGAGCAAAAAGTTCCATTGAAATGATGTTTCAGAATAAAATATTCTGATAAAGCAGTTATTATCTGACTATTTATTAAGCGTTGTAATTTTAATACTCATTTATTAAAGTAAACGTATACTTTACGTTTAATAAACTTCCAATTTTATTGACTCTAAAACTATTAATGTTAGTAAAANTAGTCAAACAAATCAAGGTGAGTTGAGTAAATTGAAAATGTAATCTCCATTCTTCGAAGAACTGTTTAAACGATTTAAACATAATTGTTCTAATTAAAACATGCTACAACCAACGCAACGCTAATTCTGAAAAAGGTGTTTTTGATCCTAGCGCACATTTTTAAAAAGTAATAGTTTAATAAAAGTGGTCGCGGCGCGCCTGTATGTAAACCATACGCTTAAGTGCTAATTTAATTAATGCCCCATTTCCCCACATACGGCCCGCGTGCATCCCCACTTTCCCCACCCTCACGCAACACCCAACAGCAATATTTTTCACTTATACACAAACCCCCAACAAATTGACTCCCCGCGTAAGCTTCATGAAGAAAAAAAGCTCGAATCGCAGACGAAGTTACTACGTAACGATCCCGTAAACTAATTTATTCCAAGAAAATAATTTTAAAGAATCGTAATGGATGACACCTGTATCGGGACAACTTTGCCAATTTAACTTTATTTGTATCGGGCAATATTCGGGACTTAAATAAGTTTCACTTTATCGCTTATATTATGTGCAGGAAATGAAAAAAACAAGATGACTGATTACGTAAGAATGGTGTCGGATTCGAGTCGGGGGGGTTCCGTGGAAAGGGACCCGGAGGGCGGATTATTGAATCATCAACAAAACATCGCACGCCCGAAAGCCTACGAGCCTCTAATTACTTTCTACTCGTCGGTATCATCTCAAAATCGGATGAGATTTGATGAGTAATCGATTGAGACTCGATTTGTTGGTGGTGTAAACAAAAAGAATTTACACACGGCCCGAAAATAGGTCTGTTCAGAATGGAAGGTTGGGAGATTTTCCGGGAGTGTTTTTAAGCGATGCCAGCCGGGCCGGCCTGGGCAAATTAAAAGCAGGCCATGCGTGCGGGCATTGTGAGGAGGGCACGTTTTATTGTTGCCGATTTGTCTGGTTGGAAAAACACAAATGGCCCGGAGAGGGTTAGCTCTTTGTTAATCGAACGACCGATGTAAGCGATAACAGTCTCGCGCCCATCTCATTGACTGGCGTGTCCGCATACTAACTACTTAGTATCAGTTAAATGAAAAGTTTCAAGCATATTTCAGAACAAATATTAACAGAATGCGTGTAAACCGGCCCGCGAGGGGATATCGTTATCATTCGCTATCACGAAAATCAATACAGCCGTGGCAACTCGCACTCATTTCACTTTGTTGATAAAATATCGTTGTCACTAATTTAGGAAGCTTTCCTTATTGCATTATTATGACTGATGTGAAAAGCGTGTTTCTTTTCTTTGCATGTCATATGCCGGAAAATCTCATTAAAAAATTATGCAGAAAAAAAGAAAATCTTTTTTTTTTTCGTTTGTATAATGTTCGTAAATCGGATTCTAGTGATAACCCGACTTATGCGAGAAGGTAACAAGAACACGCGTTTTCACTTTTTACACGTTCAAATATTTAGAGTGACTTCACACTCTGTCGGGGGTCGGGGCGCCGTAAAGAATGGCTGCGAATATCTCACGACTTTCCTACGAATTCCTGTCCTTATTTTCATGGGCTAGTGTGGCTGAAAATCGATTGCTTGTTGATGGTATCGATATGAAATTCAAGATTATCATTAGTTTTAGACATTCAAAATAGGTAGCCTCATATAATAACATAATTTATTGAGCTATTGAACAGCTTTTACTTTAGGGCTTTTTATTCATTTCCATTCGTTGCCTATGTTTTTCCTTTACACAGAGACTTGGCTAGTAGATTATTACGTTAAGGGTAATGAACCAGGATCAGAGCGCCAAAATTTAGCCTAAGCTCGTTATACTTATTGTACTCGTACATAAAATGATGTGATAATAGGGTATGATAACTAGGGTACGATAGAAGAAAATATTCAGTAGGTACCTAAGTATTCAACGCTAAACATGACTCACCGTGCCGTGCTGTCAGCTTTCATAAACTAAAGTTTCGGCTATTTATATTGATGCTGTAACGTGATAGATATCGATAAATCTTACATGATTTATCTCAACACTACACGGGACGGCCCAAATGACAACAGATTTAGGGAAAGCGCCAAGCCGGGTGTGAAATGTAGCCAACCGTGTCACGCCTTATATGACATTCTTGGCATCTACTATAAATGTAAGCGATACCCTAATCTTGCTTTTATTAAAATGTTGTCGACTTGAACTGAGTGCATGAGCATGTAAGTTAAAGGTACATCTCCATTTTGGATGTCTTTATACGTTTTGTGGCCAAAAAGTGGTATTTATTGGATTTGGACGCCATGACTGCATATGTAAGGGACCGCGTTATTCGATTTTACTTTTGGTGGGACACAAAAGATTTTCATTTTTGAGTAGCTCGGGTCCAAATGCACTTCTGCTGATTTAAAGGTTCTTGAATTTTGAAGATTCAGTGTTCAGTTTGTAGTTATATGAACATAACAATTTGAAAGAAAGAAAGAAAAGTATTTATTCGATGCAAGTACAAATTATTTAAAATCCTATCCTTTATAGGCCACACACAAACAAATAAAACTGAGTTGCTTACTTTGCAATTGTATCGTCCAAATAAAATGTAACTGAATTGAAACGAGACGAGAGCTTATTACAAAGTTATCCGACATTGCCGTTATCCCGTAACAGCTGTCTAAAGAGCTGCTAAATTCAAATTCAAATTCGAACATCGAACAAATCGTTCCTTCCGTTGAAGAAAATCGGAATATCCGAGCGCTTCGCATTCATTCCCTGCCGGAAGTTGACTGCTGTTTGAATATGTGATTTCGGTTTCCGGGCAATCTGACTGCGCTCTTCGTTGGGACGATTGTTCTTTTTTCCGTCTGAATGGGAATCGATGAGGTTTTATTGTTGCAATTATGTTATTTGAATGAAAGGTGTTTAAAGTATATTTTTTTATCCGCAACAAGGAAGCTCTTGGCCTGTATCTCACCTGATGGTAAGTGACGATCAGACCGAAGGTGGAAGCGAGCTTCACCCGGAATTCTCAACCACGGAGGAACTGGCTATCTTACCTCTAATTACTTTAGATGAGACCTATAGACTTAGTTATGCACCTAATTAGCTATTATAAAGTATTTTTTTACTTCTAAGATTGTTCTTCTGCTAGTATGTAACGAACTCATGTAGAATAATTACATAATTAATACTTACAGGACAAGCATATTATTTTCTAATCTATAGATATCCATCTTTCCATCAATTTTTATAATTTTGTACGGAATCTAAAATCTTTCACTTTACCATTTGACTTTCAAAAGTCACCCCAAAATTCGCGTCGAAGTATTTCACAGTCAAGACATCAATAGCTGCTCGGGAGCTCAGAAATGAATACTGATGCATTCGAAACTGAACCTTATGCCATCAGTTTATTTGTCGAGCAAGGGGAAGAAAAGCCGAAGGAAACGGAACACTTGTAATTATCTTAGTAACCGGATCCTCTGGTACCATAATTAAAAATTAGCGATACCGTTGTTACCTCGCTCAAATAAATAGGCCGTTAATTTTATAATAGGATATTTTACGGTTGTGCTCTTTATTTTTTGGTCGAATTGGACCGTTCTGGTTTTATGGAATCTGGTGTTGTTTGAGGAAACAAAAGATTAATTAATTTGTAGATGGTAAAGGAATGGTTGTTCTCTTGTTTTAGATATACCTTTTTTATTTTAACTCTTTAGTATCGCAGTGACTTTCTTTTCTCCATTTTGTGTTTATTTCTTTCCTTCGTTGTTTTATGTGGTGTGCAATAAAGTTTTAATCTATCTATCTTTAAATTAAATACCTACATAACTCGACTTAGGCTAAGGATAATTGTTTGCAATTAGCTCAATACTTATTACTAAGTTTTAATTTCTGTTTTCGAATTTGTTTCAGGTATGTAAATACTTACCTATGTAGCTGCCACTCTTAGTGTAAGTAAATAGTACCCAATTAATTAGCTACCTAAAAAACTTTTTTTAGGTAACTACTATTATGTGTGTTCTATAAAATGTTTATTCACCAAAATGTATGTTTTTTTTGCAAATTAATTACACATCCAACCTCGTTTGAATGTATTAATTTTAATTCAAAAACTACACTTTTAATTGACGTTAACCGCAAGTCATGTAGCCATTATTCCAAAATGCGCAAAATGATTAATATTCCCGGAATAAAGTTCGGGCATATCATAGCATACCGTGTCATAGGGTCCCCCGATATCCCGCAGTGGGACCTTCCAGGGCTACCATCAATTTCGAACTCGACTACCGTGAAATAAAGGTGTTCTTGAAAAATGAAGGCGATAAGCAGGTGTTTGAAAATTATGGGTATAGAAATCATGTTTTTTTTACTTTGAAGGGTATGTTCAGCTATCGACCTATTAAGCTGCTTCAGATGCATCTAGATGCTTTATTGGATTCTAAATTTCTGACGTCACTTGTCACAAGGTAAGAGGGATAAATACTTTGGTAATTTCAGTACCTTTTAGTCTATTCGTTAATTTGGTAATTTATTTTAGCAGGCCCAAAATCCCAACGCACAAGGAAACCTAAAGTTATTGAAATATGTACGAATAGATAGACTGTGACTTGTGTGTTAAGAAAAACAGAAATGAAAATAAGAAAAATTAATAGATTGGATAATACCTACCTACTAACATAAGGTTAAATAAAATAAATAACATTCCCCTACCCATTTAATCGTAATTGCAGTAGGTATTATTTCAGAAACACTACCAATTAAATGCTGAATGAATACCATTTGTGAGCGTTAATTTCCAGAATACCTGAGGTTAATTCGTGTTGTTGTTCAGTGTTACAACAACAGAAAGTATTTTTGTCAGCCCTGGGAGGCTGAAAAGCTACAATCAAGCTCCGACCCTCATTTAAATATCAAAACAGTGCTCACGGTCGGTTGCTCCGTGACCCTACAACATGTATAGAGGTAGTAGATCCTTTGCTATTGTTCCAATGAGGGCTATCGTTTTCATACTTAACAGTTGGCACCCCTGGCGATTGACAGGACTTTACTCTACAGTGGCGCCATCTTGATGAGTGCAAATGCGATAGTCCTCCTACCACTTTAGCGCTCACCAGTTGGTGCCACTGTCTTCGCTACTAGCAAGTGACAGGACCTTACTCTACAGTGGCGCTAACTGGTGAGCGCTAAAACGATAGCCCTCATTATAAGCTTTCAATTATTGCACTTCCAGAGCCCAGTGGACAGACTTAAAACCGTTGTTATGTCGACACCCTGATACTTATTAAGATAAGAGGACCTTTTCTCAACACATTTTTTATTTTCTGTGTTATTCTTTAACAATTCGCGGACCGCATTAAATTAGAACCAGTCACTACCTACTGCCTGCAAATTATAAAAAAACAGGGGACGTTACCAAAGAAAAAATATTATGTTCTCAAAATCGCGTTGTCTTGATCTTACGAATTCATAAAGAATTAATGGTCCTGGAGTCATTCAGACAAGAACATAGGATAATTATGAATGCTTTGTAAAGCAATTTCTAAAATCAGGAATACCTGTAAATGCAACTTGTACAGAGACTCTCCGTACGTGTCGATCAAATTCCAGTTTTCTAGGTCTATAGGTGACAATTTATTTATTCATTCAAATTACAATTTAACAACTTAGGTAGGGAATGAGACTACTGATCCCACCTGCAATACTGCGGCCCGCCCACAGTATAACATAAACAAATTAATTCTCATAATGAACCCTAATAAATACGGATCTGTTTATCCCATAAAGAATAACGTTGTAATAATTGGGCCAAGAGGCTACTTTACAGTTTTGAATACAAAATTTCGGAAGGGTGAATTAATTTTAACAAGTCTCTAATAATAATACAATGGAAAGTTCGCAACTCCTGATTCGATAGGTTTTATGTAGCTATTCAGTCGGTTATTAAATATCCATTGATGGAACCCCATTTCGATATTAGGTATACTTCAGAATATAAAGCTATATTCCTACTTTTGGACAGTTCTTTATATGTAAAATTTAGTTAGAGCACAGAATAAGTACTAGTTAATGTAAGTTATAGTTTTATAACGTTACTAGCTTTCCGCCTGCGGCTTCGCCCGCGTGGAATTTTGTCTGTCACAGAAAAACTTTATCGCGCGCGTCCCTGTTTCAAAAACCGGGATAAAAACTATCCTATGTTCTTTCCCGGGACTCAAACTATCTCTATGCCAAATTTCATCAGAATCGGTTGCGAGGTTTAAGCGGGAAAGCGTAACAGACAGACAGACAGACAGACAGACAGAGTTACTTTCGCATTTATAATATTATATAGTTGGGATAAGTTACGGCATTCTTAAGTAATTTACTTATTAAAGGACAACCAACAACAGTACACTTGTCGTAATCAGGAGAAGTATAGATAGATGTCTCACAGAGGGAAAAACCAGTGAACTAAGAAAAAAAAACCAAACAAAAACGATTCTAAAATTAATTTCTCTCAAGCTCTACTCCAATATAGTTTGTTGTAGCCTTATTTAGAAGACTTTAATGGACTGTTTGATTGATTAAAACAAAAAAAGAGCCACTGTAAAGCAGTAGCCGCATCTTATTTAAAACCGAAGGTGTGAAACACGCTCTAAAATTGTCTTCTATAAAACTGCACAAAGGCTTTTCAATTAAAACTTTCAATGGCGTGCTGGCGATAATTATGGCGGGTGCAAGACATCTATTACTATAAAATAGCATAAAATAAAGAGACTACGCCATAACGTAGCTTAGTAAGAACGGCTAGGGAAGAAGACTAGGCTGTCGGGCACGACAAAAATTAAAGAGAGAAGGACATATATATTCGTACTGTTCGTACTGTCTTCAAAGTAGGTAGCTTTTAGCTTTGAAAATAGCAATAAAATTTTGAGGCTGGTTTCTAAACGGTCTATATGAAGTGATTCGCTTAGAATATTTTGTTGACCAACCAAAACTGTTATCCGTTAACAACGAACACATTCTCGCGTTAAATTAAATAAAAATACTAAAACAAAGCATTAAAAAGAGGATGCGCTGGCCGTACTATCCCCGGCCGTCGCCCCGCCTCGGCTAAGTGAATTCCGTTAATTAAACCATAAAAACTTCAATAAATTAAGAGCCCAGCCAATTCCCCCTCTAATACGGTCGCCTCGCAAGATTTCAGATGCAAACGACATCGATAGGGGAGACCGAGGAGAGTTGTAACAGAGGAGAGTTGTGACGCATATAATTCACAACAGCGCGTATTTGTTAGCTTGAAACTTGAACTAAAAAACTCGCACTGTTATGAGCTCGCTAGTGCCACAATATAAAAGCGAAAGGTTACTCACTAAGTCACTTATCACGAAATCTCAGAAACTACAAGTAGGAGGTAGGAGTCTCAAATTTTGCATGGGGGTTCCTTTTAGAACGTAGGCGCTCACTAAGATTATGGGGGTAAAATAAGATCCACGCGTACAAGGTCGGCAGCTAGTAGTTAATAAGTTAAAAAAAATCGACTTTGTCACAACTCTCTATGTTACAACTCACCTCGGTCTCCCCTACAGGGCACGCGGCATAAATTGTTTCGCCGCCCCTACATCTGTTTGCGGCTTCACTTAATTTTAGTTATTGTGTCCGGAATGAGTTTGGTAAACATGACTTAAATGTCAAGGTAAATTAATTGGAAGGTTGATTACATCGGTGCTGGAAGTGGAGGCTGGGAATTTTGTATTGTGGCGTTTTAACCGCCTAAAAACCAATAAACGTGATTTTTTCAAATTTTTCTTTCTTTAAACAACATTTAGACATACTATTTTCTGTATTCTAACTCACTCACTAACTCATTTAATTCATTATTGAGACTTCCTAAACGCTAAACCTATGTACGAGTACGAGTAAATTTTTCATGAGTGATTATAAAATATTATTAGTATTTGATCTTAATATCAGCATAATAAATAATATGAGCATACTACTAACTTAACTAACATACCAAATTGATTGTAAATAATTAAAACAATATCAAAATATGTTAAGTACCTATATCAATTCAAAATTATCTAGCCACGGGTTAAAAGTTCCTGAGTTATTCCGATTGGAAAATATCTAACTTTTAACGCTTTCATTGATTTTGTAAATGAACCCTTGAAATCCATCGGATATTTTTTATTTCTATTTACGCGGCCAGACCTCACCCAACATTAAAACAACCGACAGCACACGGAAACGCCACACGTTAATGAACGGGCAATAAGCCGTAGATAGGCGATAAGGCGCACCCAAACTCAGTTTTCATTACAAATTCGAACTAAGTGGTGTGTGCTTGCCCTAATTGGACCGTGTGTGCCGCCCCAGCCCGCGGCTTTACTCGACTTTTTGTACACATATCAATTTACGACGTTATGAGTTTTCGGCTTAATAACAATAAAAGTTTTAATTAGTGTTTTTCGTCGGTTGTAAATTTTGCCGTGAATACGTGGGAGTAGATTGGTTTTGTAATTTTTTAAATGTTTGCACTTATGTAAGTGTTACGTAAGTGATTGCTGAAATGTAGAGCCATATATCATAACACGCGGCAAACTCACGCAGTCTCTATATACCTACTTACTTTATTGTTATTGTGTATTTTTCTTTTAAAAGATCTTTATTTTGTACCCTTTGCGTTCTATCACTGTGAGTTTAAAACAATATTTTTTGTTTAGTATCTGCAATCTCAATAAAAAAGTGTCAAATGCATCTCTTCTTCTCACTACACTCTCAATTCACTTCTCTCCAATCTCACTCCTCCTGGACGAAGAACTCTTCCATTTTCAAATAATAGGTACCCCCAGTTTAGATCTTTTAACACTTCACAGAGCCCTCTCACTGCCTTAACCGTGAAATGGTTAATAAAATCGCTTTACACTCGCAAATATTCACAAATCAGTGCTAAACGCGTTACAAATCTGTACACATTTGTATGTACCCCTCCGTGTTGAACTTAAATGTCATTCCTTTATTTCCGCTTCTTTTAACCTTTGTCTGCAAATGTAAAATCAACTTTAACTCTACAAAAATAAGGAGCAGAGTTGTTTTACAGTTACTCATTATTCTGTATTTCATTCTTTTTTAACTCTTTTTTGAACTGTCACATGAATTGCAGGCATCGACATTCGACACACAGTGGGATCATGTACCTAACATTTGAGATTAAGATATACCTAAGTAGACAAAACTAAGCAATGCGACATCTTATGTTATTGTAGGTACAAACCTTCAAATTGTTAGGTTAAGTGGGCTATAAAACAGTAACTTTACATACCTACATGTACCTTACAGAATGAATTATTGCTTGAGAATACACGTAGAGTTGCTACATTATCAATTGTAAGAAGAATCATGCGGCCTATTATTAACTGTCTTTCACACCTTTCATATTTCATCTGAAAACCAAATCATATAACGTACTCAAAATACTTTTCTCATTTCACAAATCTGCATATTCTGTACAAAAAAGTACTAGGTAAACATCCAACAGTCGTCCCGGTACAAATACCAAAAAAGTTCGTATCAACAGCAAGAAGTTACTCCGTAAAACGTTGCCATATTCCTTTAAAAGCCGTTTAAGTGAAAGTTTAACGTCCACAGAAAATAATCCCGGTCTCATAGACTATAAAACAGTATTCAGCAGAAGTTAAAAAGCGTTCTCAAACAGAACTTTCGTGGACAAGGGTTCCCAAAGTTTGCGAAAAAACCCCATTTAACGAAATATGCATTACTTTTTATCGTCGGATTCATCAGAAAGTCAGTTTCATTTAACTTTTTTCAATTTATAATTCATTTCGACTGATACAGAGTTTTGTAAAAAAAAATTCGTATATTGTTATGCTCGATAACAACTCGCAAAAATTGTAAGTGAAAAATCTAAATAAGGTGTCCAGCTAGACTCCAGATTCAATTTGAAATTCGTCTTTTTACTTTTGCCAATTTACGCTTTGCTTTTGCATCAAAATGGCATCTAATTAAAGTTGAAAAAATTCCTCAAATGGAAACCTCTGCAATGTTCAAATCAAATAAAATAATTTATTCAGTACATAGGCCCTTTCCAGGGCACGTCCTAAATATAAGTTTCCTTACCATCACTTCGGGACAACATATGGGCTGGTGCTGAGAAGAAGTGGCGAAAGAAACTCAGTCACCTTTGTCAGCCTTTTAGTCAATCAAACACAGAATTTTTTACTTATATGACCAAACCAATGTTACCAAATTAGGAGTATTTATAAAAGCACCAAAAATTGAGAACCACTGGCACAGACGAAAGCAAATCTCCCGCAGAACATCTGTCGGGGAAAGCCAACATTTTCCACCAATAAAACCTTTTTCAGGAGCATTCCTTTGAACAGAACCAACAGGTGGGTCCTTTTATCAATTTAAATGTAATTGCTGTATAGTAGCTTTATAGAAGCAGTCCGTACCAACCCGTGGACTTAGCACTGAATTCTCTCTTGTATAATGAAATGACCTTTTGAGAGATAATTTTGAGAAATTTCATTTGGCGCGCGCTTTGCGACTTTGTTTTGCTGAATGCAGAAATGTTAGTTATAATTTATGTTTCAAAGAAATCTTGTGCAGATACTACGTTTACTTTAGGATTTTACTATATTTATGCAATCATCACTCTTTTGTTTTACACAGCATCTATAAAAGCACTATAAAAGTAGCTTTAAATAAATAGTCGTTCCGCTTGGCGTCCGAACCATTTCTCCAATCTACATTTCAACTTAATCGGGCATAGATAATAGCTGCACGGCGAAGACAAAGTGTATTTTGTTCATTGCAATGCATAAACCTTTATAGTTGAAGCAATTTAGCTCATTGTGGACTGTCATTGAAGTATATTTAACTGTTCTCGTTATGACGTAACATTTAACTTTTATGTCGAATTCATTAAATAATCTGTGGCCAAAGATTCAATTTAATTAGCGTGAAAGAAAACCTGTGATAAAAACGGGCTAGGTTTTACACTAATTCAAATTGTTTTTTAAAAGAATGAATTTTACTAACCTGCTACATCATCTAAGTATTACAATAGATAGAGATTTTTACTATGGTAAAAAATTACAACAAAAGCTCAATTGAGAAGCTTTTAAAGTCCGCTCAGTTAAAAGCTGCGGTGAGCCATGTCCATAAACAACTGTAAAGCTAGGCCTAAAACATGTATCGGTACGTAAGCTTGTACAGCTTGCATATCACGTTGCATATTTATTGGCAATGAAAGAAAAAAGAACATATTTTTTGGAAAGTTCCTATAAAATATCTACAATCATATCGACTTTTATAGTTAAATTTTAACCATTAATGGTGGAGATGTAGTTGTCATTCTTCACCAGCTCTACCCGCAATATTCTTGTATTTAACCGTCCTTTCGAATTTAAAAACAACTAAAAAAGTCTTATTAAATCCAGTGAACATGCACAGTGCAGTCAGAGAGCACTCGCAGCCACAAAACAATGATTTCAGAGCGGAACACGAAACAAAAGACATCCGAAAAGCTGAGAATACCAACTTGTTGCTGCAGAAAACTAATAAATGTTCCGCGACAAGTTGGCGCTATCGAGTTAGCAGTTCCGCGTCCAAACACTGCCCGTAAACTACTTAAATCTTGACACGTCTCGGGCACTGCTCCGAGCTACGGAACTTGGAGCCACTTTGCGCTGGATTTGAGGCAGGCGATACGAGTGCTTTCGCTGGCACTGGCATTACACTTAACTTGATAATGATACCATTTTAGAGAGGTGGCTGAGATTTTTGCTAACACTTGTGGGAAATGATAATTGATTCTATCGATTGAAACTTAACGTACTGACGACTTGACGTTTGCTGCTATGCTGCAGCCGTGGTCACAAGCAGACTGCTTGTAACGTCGCGTTAAAACCCGTGCCTTGCTATTTTAGTTGAAATGAACCGCGAAAGTTTAAGATCTTTTCTTATTTATTCGTCACCGTATTTGATTTTGATTCCTGACCATTAACTTAAAAGAAAAGCTATACTACTAAAGCATTACCAGACAGAACAGAAACAAACCCTGGACGAATACTGACCGCGTTTACGATGCAAGTGCATAGCCATCGGTGTAAAGCGAAGAGCATTAAAACAAGTACATCTGAATCGAGTGCGTTGCTTGAGCTGGCTCAATCGGGACAAGCGTAAAACTGGCATTAAGCCGTCTGCGGCCGACGGTTCAAGGGAGGGTAGGTGGCGGGTGAAATACTATACCCTCAAATCGTATATCACTTTTGATTTGATAGAGGGTAAGTGGAGAGTAAAGAGTGACCGCCACCACATATCCTACCTGGAAAATACCTCTTGGAACCAGAAAATGTGTCGACTTTTAGAAAATAAATAAACGAGTGGCTTGAACATTATTAATTGGCAGTATCCTAACATTCTAGTTGGCCCAAAGGTTGGGAGAGAAATTCCATGTGTAATTAAGTCCTTTTTTGTATCTTGTTCTATTTGCAATAAAGTTTTAATTAATATGAAAAGTTTTAACTTCGATCTAGGCATATCAAAGAGCCGTACTCTCCCAACTGTAAGTCTTCAGGAAATCTGCGCGTATATCATAAAATATAAGCTTTTTATTGTAGAGCAAAAATATCCTTACAACTACTGCAGCTTATATCGCCGTCTTTTTTAAACTATACCCGACAGTACGAGACAACCGTTATGTATAATATCCCAATAATATCACGGCCCGGTCGGTTAGCATAATGGCATCCTGACACCCGCCGTGAGGCGATATCGAAAACGCGCAAAGTTGCAAAGCCGGATTTATATCTGTCTGGGGTGTTGTGCCTTGTCGAAGTTCTTGCCACGTGTTAATAGAATGTCTATAAGTACAACATTTTTAAATGATCATGGAGTTTTCCACAACAGGAAAGCTCTGGGTCTGCATCTGACGTGATGGAAACTAATTAAAAGGCCTAAAATGGAAAAATAATTTGAAGATATGTACCATCGTAGACAGCATCTCACTTAACTTCAGGTGCGATTGCGCTCAAAAAGGCAAGTGCCTAGCTCTGCATAAAAATCATATAGGTACCTACTTCAAACTTCAGACTTCTTTATTACAGGTGACACAAGCTACTATGGATCCAATGTGATTACAATAGGTGATTTTTTGCAACAAAACCTCTTTTACTCAATATGAATTCTCAATTGAAATTGAAGTCTGATATTATGTCGACCCTAAAACAATATCTGTAGAAACGATGGTGGCACGACACGACACGCCACATCACGGTATATTATCCCTATCTTAATTCCGCCTACAGAGCTGCATCAATAGCGTAACTTAAAGTTCGTCGGCGTCGCTGTAATTATGGAAAGATTAGAATAGTTTAAAATTTGCGGTTTGGCGGTTAAAGGACAAACTTTCTCCATCGAGGGGGTGAAAAAGGAAGGCCGATAGTCTGGCTCTGTTTATAAATAACGGCTTTTCCTTTACATGCAAATAGCTTTTATGTTTTGATTGCTTCTAGGTTTCTTGAAGTAAAGTTGTTGATTGGATGGATTCCCTGTGTTTGTGAGAAGATATTTTGATGTCTAAAGTCATTTGCATTATTTTTGAGTCATTTAAACGAACTGAAACTGAACTGTACTGAACTGAACTGTCGTACTGAACGTTTATAATTTGCAATTTTGTCAGTTTAGTCTGATGTGCAATAAAGAGTAGGTACCAATCTCTATTTAAAATCCTACATTAAGGTTGAGTCGCATTTTCTTACTTTAACATTAACAAACGTCAAAAATCGGTCTAATTCCATACAAAAAGCACTGGTTATTGTTACTTACGGTTAAATTGGTCCAATTCAGTCTTACTGATTAACTTTTCATTATTTTAAAACTACTAACAGCCAGTTTAAGTGTAGTGGAGCAGTTGTCACGTAAACGAGACGTGCAAATAAATAGAGCAGTGGCGCCGACAGCAGTTGTCTTGCGAGCGGGCACGTGCCATTGTCTGCGCGAGACCTAATATCAGGGGTGTCCAATGAGAACTTTAACCAACGTCAAAAATCTGTCTAAGTCCATAAAAAGCACTGATCATTGTTGTGACATGTAACAAACCTTTTAATTTAAAAAAAATGTAATTACGGTTAAAGTAGTTGGTCCAATTCAGCCAGTTTAAGTGTAGTGGCAGTTGTCACATAAACGAGACGTGCAAATAAATAGAGCAATGGCGCCGACAGCAGTTGTCTTGCGAGCGGGCACGTGCCATTGTCTTCGCTAGACCTAATATCAGGGATGTCCAATAGTGGGAATTGTTTTGGAAAATATTGGTTTTGAAATGTCTGCTGCCATTATGTACAAATTTATTTTGCCATTAAAATTTTAAATAAATAAAAATTATGGCGAGTCAAGTAATTTGATTCCGATTTCAAAGTGTAGGAGGTAGTACAGGGTTGACTTTCTTCATCAATAAGCATACTTTAACAAGTGTATAAAATTTGTAGAGTGGCTTCTAGTCTGACGGTAAAGTCCGCTTCAACCGCCTTTAATGCTAGGAATTGCAAGATCGAAGAAAATTTCAATAACCAAAATATTCACATAAAATATACAAAATACCCTCTGTGAATGCAATTATTTTAATTTACCATTGCCTCTTTTGAATTCCAAATAACGAATAAGACTATCTTTCATATTTCAGAATTTCCTANTATAATTCTTTTCGACTGATACAGAGTTTTGTAAAAAAAAATTCGTATATTGTTATGCTCGATAACAACTCGCAAAAATTGTAAGTAAAAAATCTAAATAAGGTGTCCAGCTAGACTCCAGATTCAATTTTAAATTCGTCTTTTTACTTTTGCCAATTTACGCTTTGCTTTTGCATCAAAATGGCATCTAATTAAAGTTGAAAAAAGTCCTCAAATGGAGACCTCTGCAATGTTCAAATCTAATGAAATAATTTATTCAGTACATAGGCCCTATCCAGGGCAAACTATACGATACACGTCCCACATATTAGGTTTCCTTACCATCACTTCGGGACAACATATGGGCTGGTGCTGAGAAGAAGTGGCGGAAGAAATTCAGTCACCTTCGTCACCTCTTTGTCAATCAAATACAGCAATTTATAACTAACATGACCAAACTATTTACCATCAATGTCTTTTTAAAAGCACCAAAAATTGAGAACCTCTGGCACAGACGAAAGCAAATCTCCCGCAGAACATCTGTCGGGGAAAGCCAACATTTTCCACCAATAAAACCTTTTTCAGGAGCATTCCTTTGAACAGAACCAACAGGTGGGTCCTTTTATCAATTTAAATGTAATTGCTGTATAGTAGCTTTATAGAAGCAGTCCGTACCAACCCGTGGACTTAGCACTGAATTCTCTCTTGTATAATGAAATGACCTTTTGAGAGATAATTTTGTGAAATTTCATTTGGCGCGCGCTTTGCGACTTTGTTTTGCTGAATGCAGAAATGTTAGTTATAATTTGTTTCAAAGAAATCTTGTGCAGTTACCTACGTTTGCTTCAGGATTTTACTACATTTATGCAATCACTCTTTTGTTTTACACAGCATCTATAAAAGCACTATAAAAGTAGCTTTAAATAAATAGTCGTTCCGCATGGCGTCCGAACCATTTCTCCAATCTGCATTTCAACTTAATTGGGCATAGATAATAGCTGCACGGCGAAGACAACGTGTATTTTGTTCATTGCAATGCATAAACCTTTATAGTTGAAGCAATTTAGCTCATTGTGGACTGTCATTGAAGTAGATTTAACAGACATTATTATCTAGCCTACCTTTCCTTTAAACTGTTCTCGTTTTGACGTAACATTTAACTTTTATGTCAAATTCATTTAATAATCTGTGGCCAAAGATTCAATTTAATTAGCGTGAAAGAAAACCTGTGATAAAAACGGGCTAGGTTTCACACTAATTCAATTGTTTATTAAAAGAATGAATTTTACTAAAACCTGCTACATCATCTAAATATTACAATAGATAGAGATTTTTACTATGGTAAAAATTATAACAAAAGCTCAATTGAGAAGCTTTTAAAGCCCGCTCAGTTAAAAGCTGCGGTGAACCGTGTCCATAAACAACTGTAAAGCTAGGCCTGATACATGTATCGGTACGTAATCCTATTGTACAGCTTGCATATCACGTTGCATATTCATTGGCAATGAAAATGAAAATGAAAATGCAAAAAAAAAACATATCTTTTGGAAAGTTCCTATAAATTATCTACAATCATATCGACTTTCATAAATTCAAATTCAAAATTATTTATTGTAAAACATAGAAATTAATAATTTAATTTTAATCTTCATATTATAGTTGTCATCCTTCACCAACTCTACCCGGAATATTAACTTTTATTTAACCGTCCTTTCAAATTCAAAAATAACTAAAAAAGTCTTATTAAATCCAGTGAACATGCACTGTGCAGTCAGAGAGCACTCGCAGCCACAAAACAAAGATTTCAGAGCGGAACACGAAACAAAAGACATCCGAAAAGCTGAGAATACCAACTTGTTGCTGCAGAAAACTAATAAATGTTCCGCGACAAGTTGGCGCTATCGAGTTAGCAGTTCCGCGTCCAAACACTGCCCGTAAACTACTTAAATCTTGACACGTCTCGGGCACTGCTCCGAGCTACGGAACTTGGAGCCACTTTGCGCTGGATTTGAGGCTGGCGATACGAGTGCTTTCGCTGGCACTGGCATTACACTTAACTTGATAATGATACCATTTTAGAGAGGTGGCTGAGATTTTTGCTAACAATTGTGGGAAATGATAATTGATTCTATCGATTGAAACTTAACGTACTGACGACTTGACGTTTGCTGCTATGCTGCAGCCGTGGTCACAAGCAGACTGCTTGTAACGTCGCGTTAAAACCCGTGTCTTGCTATGTTAGTTGAAATGAACCGCGAAAGTGTAAGATCTTTTCTTATTCATTCGTCACCGTATTTGATTTTGATTCCTGACCATTAACTTAAAAGAAAAGCTATTAGGCAGGTAGAGCAGTTCATCAAACTACCAAAGCATTACCAGACAGAACAGAAACAAACCCTGGACGAATACTGACCGCGTTTACGATCGCAAGTGCATAGCCATCGGAGTAAAGCGATGAGCATTAACGAGTGCATCTGAATCGAGTGCGTTGCTTGAGCTGGCTCAACCGGGACAAGCGTAAAACTGGCATTAAGCCGTCTGTGGCGGACGGTCCAAGGGAGGGTAGGTGGCGGGTGAAATGCTATACCCTCGGATCGTCTATCACTTTTGATTTGATAGAGGGCAAGTGGAGAGTAAAGAGTGACCGCCACCACATATCCTACCTAGAAAATACCTCTTGGAACCAGGAAAATGTGTGGACTTTTAGAAAATAAATAAACGAGTGGCTTGAACATTATTAATTGGCAGTATCCTAACATTCTAGTTGGCCCAAAGGTTTTGAGAGAAATTCCATATACCATTAAGTTCTTCTTTTGTACCCTGTTCTATATGCAATAAAGTTTAAATATTTATAATAAGTTTAACTTCAATCCAAAGAGCCGTACTCTCCTAGAAGTAAGTCCCCAGGAAATCTACGCGTATTTCTTATAAATAGCTTATCGATTAATGGTAGAGTTATTCTTGTAACTACTGTGGCATTTATATCGCCTTCTTTTTTAAACCATACTCGACCGTACGAGACAACCGTTATGTATAATATCCCAATAATATCACGGCCCGGTCGGTTAGCATAATGGCACCCTGACACCCGCCGTGAAGCGATATCGAAAACGCGCAAAGTTGCACAGCCGGATTCATATCTGTCTGCGGTGTTGTGCTTTGGTGAAGACCTTGTCACGTGTTTAAAAATAAAATGTGACTTCTATACAACATTTTACGGATTTGTCCACAACAGGAAAGCTCTTGGTCTGCCGAAAATGTAAAAATAATTTGAAGATATGTACCATCGTAGACAGCATATCACTTAACATCAGATGCCATTGCGGTCAAATACATGCCTGCTCTGCATTAAAAGCAGCTGCAAGCTGCAGACTTCTTTATTACAGGTGACAGCAAAACAAGCGACTGTGGATCCAATATGTATGATTATAGTAGGTGTTTTTTGCAACAAACAATAATTAGTATCTTGCAGCATGTAGTCTAAATTCAAGTTATTTTTTTTAGCAAGTACGCTTTTAAGAATCTCTTTTACTGTCGATATGGATTCTAGATAATATGAAGTCTAGATTTGAAGTCTGATTTGACATATTATACTTAATAGGTCGACTCTAAATTAATATCTGTCTAGATCCTATGGTGTTGACGCCACGACACGACACGCCACATCACGGTATATTATCCCTATCTTAATTCCGCCTACCGAGCTGCATCAATAGCGTAACTTAAAGTTCGTCGGCGTCGCTGTAATTATGGAAAGATTAGAATAGTTTAAAATTTGCGGTTTGGCGGTTAAGTGACAAACTTTCTCCATCGAGGGGGTGAAAAAGGAAGGCCGATAGTCTGGCTCTGTTTATGAATAACGGCTTTTCCTTTACATACAAATAGCTATTATGTTTTAATTGCTTCTAAGTCCACTTTCTTGAAGTAAAGTTGTTGATTGGATGGATTCCCTGTGTTTGTGAGAAGATATTTTGACGTGTGAAGTCATTTGCATTATTTTAGAGTCATTTATTTAATAAATACAATTTGTAAACGAACTGAAACTAAACTGTACTGAACTGAACTGTCGTACCTACCTTTAAAAATACAAATACAACTTATTTGTGAACTGAACTTTTATAATTTGCAATTTTGTCAGTTTAGTCTGATGTGCAATAAAGAGTAGGTACCAATCTCTATTTAAAATCCTACATTAAGGTTGAGTCGCATTTTCTTACTTTAACATTAACAAACGTCAAAAATCTGTCTAATTCCATACAAAAAGCACTGGTTATTGTTACTTACGGTTAAATTGGTCCAATTCAGTCTTACTGATTAACTTTTCATTATTTTAAAACTACCAACAGCCAGTTTGAGTGTAGTGGAGCAATTGTCACGTAAACGAGACGTGCAAATAAATAGAGCAGTGGCGCCGACAGCAGTTGTCTTGCGAGCGGGCACGTGCCACTGTCTGCGCTAGACCTAACATCAGGGGTGTCCAATGAGAACTTTAACCAACGTCAAAAATCTGCCTAGTCCATAAAAAAGTACTGATCATATAAACCTTTTTAATTTAAAAAAATGTAATTACGGTTAAAGTAGTTGGTAGCGGGAAGAGCCTGGATGCGGGCAGCGCAGGACCCCGTTCATTCCTTACCTTTATGGAAAACCTTGGGGGAGGCCTTTGTCCAGCAGTGGACGTCATTTGGCTGAAACGAACGAACGAAGTTGGTCCAATTCAGCCAGTTTAAGTGTAGTGGCAGTTGTCACGTAAACGAGACGTGCAAATAAATAGAGCAGTGGCGCCGACAGCAGTTGTCTTGCGAGCGGGCACGTGCCATTGTCTGCGCTAGACCTACCTAATATCAGGGTTGTCCAATTGTCCAATGAGAATTGTTTTGGCAATAAATACCTATTGGTTTTGAAATTTCCTCTGCTATTATCGTGAGGCAAATGGTTTGATTCCTATGTGGGCCAAGAAACAAATATTAGTATAGAGTATAGTGGTTTGATAACGATGTAGCATGCTTCTATAAACATTATTTTCTGGTATCTATTAGAGTCTGATGCTAGGAGCTCTCACAGTTCGTAAGATCGAAGAAAAGTTTATAGCCTAAATACCCTTCATGAATACAATAAAATCGTTTTTTTTTATGCAAAACAAGGCAGGTATTTGACCGCAATCGCACCTGATATTAAGTGAGATGTAGTCTAGGATGGTACATATCTTAATTTACCATTAATATATATTTTAATATACCAGTGCCGCTCTCGATTTACAAATAATGAATAAGACTATCTTTCATATTTCAGAATTTCCTATCCTTCACAAAAGATCATGAGATCTTACTGAATATCGCAGCAAAATCCGACTGTATTCTCACACAAATCTCCTGCCCCTGCGAAGCATGTGTGCCCTAAATCAGGTTTACCGTAAGTTGCACTATTGTCACCCCTGCGGCAGATGCCAGACAAATATTTTTCCATTTTCCATTTCCACTCGCCCCTGCAAATGGAGGATTAAGAGCAATGTGCCCAAAGCCCTGGAAGGTTTTTTGATGGTTATTGGTACGGTTTAGTTCGGTTACGAATGGACTTATGGCAATTTGTACGTCTGGGTGAACGTTTTTTGCGATGTATCGGTGTACGATAAGTAGTGTCGATTTGTGGAGTGGCTTTGTCTTTTTTGTTTAGATATTTATTTCTGTATGTCAATAATACTGAGGACCGTTTTATTTGTTAGTTCTTACAGTTTATTTTTTGTATCGGGGGTTTTTTAATTTTTTAATGTATTTGTTCTAAAGCTGTGATATTAATAGGAACTGCACAAGTACTTTTTAAGCCTAATTGCAATAAACACATTAATTACTTAAGATACGATTACTAATTTTTTTGGGAAGTATTCTCTACTAACACTTGATTGCTTCTGAAAATGACTATCCCATTGTCTAATAATAAAATATCCTGTCATCTAAATCTTTATTGGCTAGTGCACATTTCATTTTCTTTTCATTTCCCATTTGTCCCACAAAAATAGGAGTGTATCGATCAGCAAACAGCTCAGAGCCCCTAAAACCTGTCAGGTGTCCACTCGATACGGTAGGGACACCTCTATTTTCTTTCAAGTGGGACTACTACACTACTGTTAATTGACTTTTCTTGCTCGCCTAATAGCTAATTGATTTTGAGACCTCTGGGACATTTTATCATTAGTTTTCAAAAATGTATTGTAACCTGACTTTTTCGCAATTCGACCCAATGCGAATCGAATTTGTCATCATTGTGGAATAAAATATATCTTAGACAATTACTCACGTAATGTTCATGTCAAAATTTTGCCTATTACAATCATAAAAGATGTAATACCATAATTATTATATTAATTAAACACTTTTTTTTTGTAACTGCGGTAACTGAAATGACAAAGCTTACTTTTTGATAAGTGTCTACAATTTTAAATTCAGTCATTAATTAAAAATCGTATGCCCAAATCTGAAACATAAAGCAGTACCTACAATATGCGGTACTTATTGCCCAAACAACGCGAAAGTTTCGCCTCATCCAGTCCGGAATTCCCGTTAATACTGGAGTCCCTACCTGGGCAAACAGTTCTCATCCGGGGATGCCCGCCCAGCCCGGGGCCTACATCAAAATGACGGAAATGCCATATTGCCTCGTAGGGGACCAACATTTTATAAGTTAAGGGATTTGTGTCAATATTTTAGTAGGATAGCTGATGGGTACGCGACGGCTTCGCGTCCTCAAACTGATATAAACTTTATTAATTTTACACTTTATGCCTTTTTTCAAATAGTCTTTGCTACCTATATCTACACTTTTTTCTTTAGCACAGCCTTCTACTAATGATACTACTTAAACTAGGTGGAAATAAATATTTCGCTACATAAACTAGTCTCATTATAAATCCAAGTTAGTGGTACTATACCACCAACTTGGAGTTATTATTACTCTGTGCTATTAGCAATATTAGTGTGTCCGTTTCTTATATTGAATTGAATTCTATTCGATACTAAATTCTTTACATTTGTACCTAGTCGGGTAATTAATCAGCGTCTCGAATTTAAAAGATCTTATTAACCTCTTAAAGTTTTTGACTCTGCCGCAGAATTCTTCAACTAATTTGCATAATTCAAAGCGTTTTGGATGTTCTTTATAACATAATGAGTACGAGAACCGTCTTCTTCAGCAAGTTTCTTAAGTAAGTATTATTGTTCTCCTTTTACCCGTTTTTGGTGAAATTTAGTAAGTGTATCGTGATTTATGGAATACATTTCTCGGTACGTAGCACGCGCCTCACTTGTTCTCTTAGAAAAATATGAAAATACGATCCGAGGAAAAGTTTCCAAGACAGAGTTTCGCCTGTGTTTGAATGTTTAGACAGTGTCGATGCGGGATTGTGTATCTCTTGGTTTTGTTATGATATTGTTTTAACGCGTTCGTGTAAGGCGTTCTGATTCAGTGCCGTGGTAATACTTTATGTAGGTATAAGTATTTTTAAACACTAGTATTTGCCAGTTGTTTTTAGATTTGCAAAGATTCTGTTGAAGAATTAAAATTAGTTGCTCTATCACACGTAGTTATCTTGTTACTAATGATAAGCTCTGCTTAGTTTGAGGTATATAAGTATATGACATACTCTTTATACATAAATATTTGCATCAGCAATCGAGCCTTCGATCATCTCCGTAAACTCTCTTGATACTCAACTACCGTTACTGGAAGCCCGTGATGATATTAAGGAAAAAATTAAATACGTTGGAAAAGTTTTAAAGTTACGGCGAGCTGAAAATCATTTTGTAATATCCGATGGACTTGCTCTTAATTTCAATTTCAGCCGAAATTATGAGGTGCAAATGAGATTGCTCATTCACTCGAGCCTTGTTGATTAAACTTGCACCAACCGAATTATTGACATTATCTAGGTGCGGGTAGTTTGATAACATCAGTATCAAACTAAGCTATGTTTGGACTAAGTAAGTATGTCTAGATATTACAGTACTGCAGCTTGGTTAACGGGAGATTAAGTGCTAGAAATTTAACATGGTTTTCTCTTCATTGTTATGAAGAAAGGTGACATAGAACAGTTTTTTGCTATTCACCTTATCATTATGTATTTCCTTTTTTTGATCCTAGACAAAATCTTCCTAAATGACTTCTTAATCATACCTAACATACATTTTTATCTTTTCGTTTTAACAGTTATTTATAAGCAAAATACAACTGTGTTAAAATAATCACATATGACATTTGTTCAATTAGTAATTTGTTTCCAATCCCGAAGACGTTTCAGCAATTAAAATCTCAGTCCCCTGCACCTGAACACGGTGTTTACATGTTCCGGAGTGTGCGTTCAGGGACTGAGGTTAATTAAATATGTTAAGGGTGTTTTGTAAGACAAAGAAATTGGGGCCGACACACGCCCCAGGCGCAGGTGCACAGGGTGTTTCTGAAACGCATTGATAATTTGAAACTTTGAATCATGTGCATATGAAGATCGTACTTGTTTTAAATGGAGAATTTTGTGGGATTGTAAACTAATGTCTCTGTTATTANTGAATAAGATCGTGAGTGATATTAGGTGACATAAATTATCGTCTATGTATGCAGTGCTTGGTAAATCATTTACTATTCTTTACAACACATCAAAATAGTTATTGTTGCAAAAATATCCTACTAGTAAAACAACTGCAAAAGACGCCGCAGTGCTTAGCTTAATGTGCTGTCATCTGAACAAAGTTCAAAAATGCAGTTAAATGTGTGGTCAAAATCCCAAGGCCCCAAACCACAAAGTTCACGAATACCTGACCTTAAACCGAAACCGCCGGCAAACTTCTAACTCCTGTCAATTTGCAACGCGACTGCACCCGCAAATTACAGAGGAATGAGCATTTAGCAGACTTTGATCGCCCTATACAGTCAGTCCCCTGGAACAAAGTTAACTCCGCGTCTTAAATTATTCGCCGAAAGATTTTCTAATTTGCTCGCTCGCTCCGCTCCGCTCTCCGAACCGCAGCGTGGGTACAACGTTAAGTGGGATACTGAGGTTAGGTATGCGTGGCCTTTGAAGTTTTTTCCGTGTTTTAAAAGATACATTGGAGTGTTTGATATCCGAGTGTGAGGTGTGAAAATTTTTGGGGAAGAGACTAAAATTGCGCATTTTGTTATCGTCTAGAAGTAGACTATTCTTCTTCTTTTATGAATTTACTTTTTTACATAATAATATGACGAACAATAAAACTGAATAGGTATAGTGACATTTCATGAAAATTGTATTGTTTGGTGTACCTACTTCGTACGTTGGTAATTTTCGTACGTTGTTTAGCAACAGTAGGTCGTACATAAGTAATTTTTATAATCTTTACAATAAATTACTTAAATCGTTAGTCATGAATAAAAAAAAATGCTTTAAATTTGAAGATTTTGACTGATGTTTGTAACAAACCCAAGATTATTGGAATACATGCGTCAACTGACAAATATTCGCCGTATCTTTTCAGTCTCCCTTTAACGGAGGGCCCATTATAGGCCTAACGTCATTCCCCCGGAGTGCCTTATGAATCGTCTTAGCCGCGTGCCTCTTGCTGCCCCATCGGCACTCGAAAATGTACTTTAGCACATATTAATATGATTCAAAACCCACAAAAGTGACACGACACATGTTTAGGGTATTCGCGCCGCGTGCGTCCTTTGGGTAATGTTACGTAATAGGCAGCCGGGAAGCGTGATTTTGTCAAAGGTAAGAAAATTGGTTATGTAAGGGTAATTTTGGATACAGAGATAAATGTGAATTACATTGGATTAGTCCGGACACGTTTTATTTTTGGATGTAATTAAGAAAGTTTTAGGTGCTTAGGGTGGGGAGGTGAGAATTTGATGTCAGAGTTTAAGTAGAAGTAATATAAACGCTTCAAAATATTACTATGAACTTATCTGAAAATGGATGGCTGTCTAAAATTATTTACTTATTATAACTTTAGTTGTTTTTAGGAGCAAGATTCTATTTATAGATAAGCTTTAAGTTATAACTTAATGAACATCTCTGACTAAAACTTTTCCCTGTACTGCATAGTTAACAGCGACTCCAATTTTACATAACAAAATGTCCCTATAAAGTCAACCTTCCACTCCATTATATCACTATGCGGAACCCGCAAAATTAGTAAAATTAAAACTTCTCCGCGATAATTAAGATGCGTCTCGCCGGCGCATTTCGGCGAAAGCCGAAAAACGTTCACAAAGGGACCCTAAATGAGTTACGCTCTTAACAAGTAACAAAAGTCAACCGCAAAATTTAAAAATTCAAAATTTAATTACATTACGCGGCCCGTGATAGGCACATTCTCCCTGCAGACGTTCTTGTTGCAAAATCAACCTTATTCCAATAACAAAAGACCTCACAGTGTAAAGCTTGAAGTGCCATCTGTACTTCAAGATGCAAGGACCCTTGCCTCGCACTTTGGTTGCGTGACCTAATTTAAGGGAACCTTATTTTGCCCACTTAATTTACCTCATTCGTGTTTGTTCTACGAATGAGGTACTTCTGCGAGAGCTTTTTATTTTTCTTCGCCGAAACTTAATTGAGTGGCTGCAGTGGAATTTCTTGGGTGAATCGAACATGTTGAATCATTTGAAGCAGACAATCAGTGTTTGTTTGTCGCATTATGGATTCATTATAGTTAATCTCATTTATGTAAGTAAGTATGTCTAATTTATAAGAAATAAGACGAAAATATTAAATATTTCATGGAATGAAATGTATACCTCTATTTTGCAACAACATATAAATTGTAATGTGACATGCAATAAACGTTTGAATTTGAATTTGTCTCAATACAAAATTACTTCTATCAGCCAGAGTAAACCACCACCATTGCTAAAATCATTCAACAACATTTTAGCTATAAGTTATAGTGGGCAGTGAGATCAAGTCAAGTTAAATAACGCCTTTAGATTTCAACCGTCTAGACATCGTTGATGTATTTGGAAGTTAAAGAGTGAGTTAATTTTTTTGATAAAAAGAATTTATATACCTAACTCCATGATCCAGAAACCTCTACTCAGCTTGTGTACAATGTTGTACGACTATCTCCACAATTAAGAAGACAAAAATCAGAGCATCTGCAACAATGCTGCAAATTACCAGTCCCGCAACCTCAGGCCCTCAGCTATCAGCAACTCCCGCTATAAACATTTATTGCGCTGTACATCTCACTAAGTTCACTTTTACAGAGTTTTACGTCCGAAAAATATACGAGAGGAACGCAAACCGCCTTTATAGCCGCGCAGGAATGCCGCGGGCGCCTCCACATAATTGAATGTAATTTCGTTACGTCCGTCCTTTACAGCTGTAAAAATAAAACTTTACGTCTTATTTATTGTCGCGAACACAATATCGGCACGTAAGCCAATGAGTGCGCAATAAAAATCATTCTTACAAACTCAGAAATGTATCTTTCAAGATGCGCTGTCAACGGCACAGCGTTCTGGTTTACAACCTATAAAGAAGAATAAAACGAGTTATGCTTGTTTAATTAATCGTTTTGCTGTAGGGACCTCCTGAGAATGAATAAGAAATATGTTTTTTATTTTACTTTCCTTCTACCTCTTTTGAAGTGCCTGTGTAAAACTCTACAATGAATAAGTACGACTCATTTTCAAAACCTAGGTAGCATATACAAATACATATTATTTCATTCCATTATTGTTATTTATTAGGTCGCGGGAAGTACCTGGATGCAAGCGGCGCAGGACCGGTCTTTGTGGAAATCCTTGGGGGAGGCCTTTGTCCAGCAGTGGACGTCTTTCGGCTGAAACGAACGAACGAACGATTGTTATTTGAAACACAAAAATCGATTCCAGCCGAGAACTCGATCACGCATTATCATAAAGTGCCCGTCCGATATTGATAGCAAATAATGCTGTCACAGATAAAACATCCCTCAGCAAAATGTAAATCGATGACACAGGGAAGTAGGTCTGTACAGTCCGAATACAAAAAATCGATGCAACATCGATTTTGGACGTCAATTCGTATCACCGAGTTATTTGAGTGGAGTGCACTACTTGGAACCCTTCGGTGGAGTGGAGTGGCAAATACGCAAAGTGCCAAGCGGTTACCAAGTATGAGACAAATTGAACTCAGACCTCTATGGTAGAGTGTCCTTTAACATATCCCGGGTGAATTTTCCAGGTCGAAATCAGTTATTGCGCAAAATCTTTTAAGTCTTTTAAGACCAATTTTGGTCTAATAACTAAAATAGCATTATTATATTTTTGAATCGTCGATTTTTGCTACGAAACGAACTAGAAACTTTATCAGTCAATACAATCAATTTCAAGATCAAATGCAAAGTACTCAAACTCATACAGTACGGCAAAATAAGAATTATTTGGCTCCTCCTCTCATTAAATAGGCTACAAACAACCATAAAGCCAAACTTTAGGTGCTACCACCTGAATCATTTGGAATCAATCTAATCGATACGGATTAACTTTCCCTCTGAATCACTGAATCAGTCTTCTTATCGAATAATCAGATTATAGCTAGAGACGTGAGAGAAAAGGAAAAAAAACCCAACTTTGTAGAGTTGACCCGATCCCAATATTTTCTACCTAAAATACTAGAAAACATATCCAAAAGTAATAAAAAATAGTTTTGAAAGTCATTCTTAACCAATGATATTTGGATGAGACTGTACTATCTCGTTTATCACCGTTGACACCTGTAATAAGGCTTTTAAAATGCGCAATTCTTTATGAAAATGTATGAAAACCGAATATTTATCTACTCGTTATAAATAATCGAGTCCTTTTTAAAATAATGTATTAAATGTAATTTCATAAGCAAATAACTTTATCCGTTAAAATATTTTAGTGCACTAAAATCGTTAGATTCAAATAGTCCAATTATTTTTATTAGGGTATTCTTTTCTAAAAAATATTGTAGGGTTTAAAGATAATAAAACAAATAAGTATAACCCAAATCCCAAAATATAGCTTAAGTCGTCAATCAATGTAGTAATATTAATTAATATCTGTTAGGTATAATTATCTGATTGGCAAGGAATTCGCCTGGAATGTGCGAAATGTGTCACAAATCTATTCGAATCTCTGCATGATATTAACTAAGTATTCCATACTGGAAATACTGGAATACATACCATTGAAATTCGGCATATCAATAGCCGATCAGACTAGATGAATATTACAGTCATAATAGAAAGAAAGAAAGAAAATAATTTTATTTTGACAACCACAGATTCAGGCAATAAAGACATTACATAAAAAAAAAAATATTACTAAGTTGCCAAAAAAGGTCACCCACTCAGTAATATCTTGACAGTGTAACTTATAATAACTTTTAGGAAGTTCTCTATATAGGATCTATGGAGGTTCCTAAGTAGGTAGGTTCTATATTATTTCTAACCAAAAGTTCCGAAAAAATGTCAAATGCAATCCATAGATAAGTAGGTTAAACTTGCCGGCTAACAGGGTCGATTCTAATACACTTAACCCCAAACTCGACAATAACACAGCCTCAAGACCGAAGAAAGAAACTTAAGCTCCCAAAAAATAGTTTTTATTTCGCCAAGACACCCCCGTATATTTCAACTTGTCATTATTTCGTTGAGAGGGTTGTCATGGCAACGCCGGCTTGCTGGGATTTGGCGGGAATGCGTCGGAGCACAGATTATCCTGTATTTTAATGTAGGGAACACGCTCGCGGCATTTGAGGCACGTGAAACTTGTACACTAGGTAAATAGTTGGAGTTTGCTACTTGTGGGCCAGGGCTGCCAGAAATACAGAAAGAACTGGAATCTGTAAGATCCAGTTACAGATTCAATTTTAACATGTTTATTAAGTAGGCCCCTTTCAAGGCACATCATTAGGGAACAGTTAGTAGGCCTGCTCGTTTTGTTAAATATAAACTCAACTAGATTTATTAGGTAATTCAAGCTTGAATTTAGTTGAATTTCAATAATGAGATCAATCACGGGCTTCAAACTATTCTCAGTAGATAATCATCATACCTACTTGCCTCATTAATAGCAATAATTTATTACAAAAATGTCCTATACCTCCTGAAAATAGTGTGGCATTATAAGATCTTTCATATAAAGCAAAATCTCTACAACGATTGCATTTCACACTCTTTATTATTTAGTTTATTTGTTTTGATTAATATTTCATAGAGTAGCAACCCTGCCGCGGTATATTGCGTTATAAAGTGATTTTGTAACGTCAGCAAGAGTTCACAACTTGATTTAAACCGAGATGCTTCCAAAACTTATTATTACTTACGGTATTACGTAAACACTCTAATTTGTTTTGCAATTATTGTATTGGTACAAATTGTATTTTCTGATTTATTTAATAACTCCAAAAGAAATATTATGATTTGGTTTTTATTTTTAGCAAATAAAGCAATTTTATTATAAAAATGAAAGCTTGAGTAAGTAAGGGTCATTCCACAAAAATATGTCAACTCTTAGTCCGCGCCACATTTCACATGAAATATTTGTTAATATTTTATTCCAAAATTGTTAAATAACAGCTCGCAATGTGCTTTATTCATCACCCATTTATATTTTTTGAAACTATTTTTAAAACATCTTAAATTCCTTTTGAATGACCCAAAACGTCATTCCCTAGGCATGTCCGTACTCCAAAAGTTTGTGTTTTGGGACCCACATTTATAAAAACATCAACTTTATCCTTTGTTTTAATTAACGAATAATCTATTTAAATGTATATTACACCAAATTCTATTAATATTTTGCGGTTTCAATAAACAATAATTTGATTTTCTTTAGTTGAAAAAGAGTCTACAGTTTTTAGCGTCATTCCCTCGCCACGCACTGATTTTATAATTTTGCGCTTTAATATGTATTTAGAGTGAATGACATTTAGTTGAGTTTAAAGTACGATACGAAGTTATCCTCAGACCATACTGGCTTTGCGGTAGCCGTTTTTTGAATTAGTGCAAACGTGCCAGTTGTTACCGAAACATGTGTTAATCCAGTCACTTCGTCAGTCCCTAGTTGAGTAGCTTTATTGATTATAATAGGAAATTGTATATAATTTAATAGTATTTACGTGTGGTTTTTTGGCTATTTTCGGCACATCGTATTAAGCATCTTATAATATAAAGTTAATCTGCATTTGTGTTAAGTTTTACTCCAAATCGTCAGTCCCTAGAGCGTCAGGCCCTAGCTTTAAATGGCACTTGGGACTAAATTACTAGTTAAGGAATGATGTTTTTTATATAGTGATAATAACAAAACAACTACATTATGTGTATTAACTTATCTATAAATGTTAAGGTTAAAAGTTTTATACTTTATTAGAAGTCACATAGGAGTAATGTAGTATGAAAAAATTGAAAATTATAATTTCTCCTAAAATAAAGCATAAAGTGACTGGCCCTTTTAGACATAACATAATTAATTAATAAACAATAATTTACACTAATAAAGTATTCAAAAGCATCTTAAAAAAGTTACGGACAAAATGACGTCCAAAATATACAGATTTTTATGGAATGACCCGTAAAGATCATAAGTCCGTTTCCTATTTTTAAGCTACAGCTAAAAAGCTTATTAAGTAGTACGTACGTAAGTGCATTTATTGATTGTACTTGCACTAAAGTTGCATCTCTTATTAAGTGCATGGTTTTAGTCTTTTAGTTAATGAACTTTTCAATTCGAACCCAACGCTTATCCCTCGCTTAAAAACCAAGTCACAATCCGCATCCATCTTCATTGCAGCCAGCACGTAATAGACATCTACAAATGTATCGCTAAGCCCGCAATGCATAATGATTACAGAAGTAATTCTGCCGCCTCTAAATAAATAAACGCACTAAAACATTTAACCTGAACAAGAGAAAGACCGAAAAAGAACTAATTAATCTGGGGACGAGCCCGCAATATGTGGTCCCATTAATTTAATTTAGTAAGCCCCGAGACAGTGTTTTAACCTTAATAGAGATTTAAGAACATCTTGGGGTAGTTGTTTTTGCGGCGCTGCCTCTGGCGAGACGGTATCAGTAATTGAGCAAGCCTCTTTATAATTCAGATGTTTAATGCTTTATGAAGCGAAGTCTGTGTGTCAGTAGGTTATACATAATTACAGAAATATTGTCGTGTACTTTAATGAAGATCCAATAAATTGACAACTATTTGCGATTTGTCGAACGAGAAGGTAGGTACTTCTTTGTTCTCCATAGAAAATGTAGACATACTTAGGCTGAGTTGCACCATCTTATTTTAACTTTAACATACGTCTTAGCCTTACATGGTCAGTTGAATGTTTTACATCATAAATGTTAGTTCATTTTTAGAAACTGTGTCGAAATATTACAGTTAAATATACCCATGTCGGATCCGACGTCATATTGTATTGTTTCTATGTCAAGTCACAAATAACTTTTATGAGCGATATTTTCAGGAAGTAGAGAAAACATTGTTCACATAGTTTGGGGCTAGAGTCACGTTGTCTAAAATGTCCAAAGATATATTTTTATTTATTTGATTGACGCTGACATTTGGGTGTCGTTAAAAAAAACTACAGTTACTTATTGCCTACAGTACAAAGGTCATTGCTCAACCCACGATAAAAACGTCGTAATTGTTTTCAAGAAACATTTTTGGGGTTTCTTTCCCACCGCCTCAGGTACGAGCCAAACAACTTTCAGCTACATCGCTTTGTTTCACAAGCCCTTCGTGGAACGCGAACCGTAAACAATTTCTATGTTATTTTTAAAAGAACACTTTTGTTGGCTTGTTTTTATTTGAAAGTATGTAAAATAATAAAGTTTGTTGTTCAACCTATTATAAAAATGAGGAGAGACAACCAGCATAGTTAGGCATTTAGCTAAACTTGTGCTGATGCCTACTTAGCGAACTACCCAAACCGAAAGAAGCAAAGCTAGAAACGTAGACTACATATGCCTACTTAATAAGATACAAATTACTGTTCATAATACAATTGTATTTATCTCTCTTCTCTCTCTCTCACACCCTAAGAACTTAGTAGTAGTAGTACTTATTTATAGAGCATGTACGCAAACCACTAGGCTGAGCAGGTAGAAAATCAAGTTATCTCTATTGTTTCAAAAACATTTTAAAATCAAAGAACACATGTAAATATTACAAGTAGTATTCATTTAAGAACAATAAATAAACCTTTCAGAAGATGTAAAACACACCTTATATTATATTCTGAAAGCAAAGATTCTACGCTTAATATCTTTAGAACTTCATACAAAATTCGTTGTTTCTAATTCGGGGCTTATCTTGCCATCTGTAATCTCCTCCTTGAGAGATACCTCGGATCCCTCCCCCCTCGGCCCTCGAGGACCCTTGAGTTCTTACCAGAACTTCATAATACCCTATTACGACGCACACGACTGACGAACGAGACGAATTGTGTATCTTGACTTATGAATTTAGGACGTTTACGCTAAATCGGTTTGAATTTTAATGAACGTTATGCTTGTAAGACATGAATGATTTGAGACACAAGTAGACGTAAGGAATTTCGTAGGAGCTAAATAGAAAGAAAAATCTATAAAATTTTTATTGAGACATAAATTATTATTCTTTAAAGGAATGTAGAGACCAGTGATTTAAAATTTATTAATAGAGGTAAGACTCTTTTGTGTCGCTGTTTATTTCCATATGATTTTTGACGTTACTTCGATTATAAACAGTTAAAAAGTACTATACTTACTCGTATGGAACATTCATTAAGTAGGATCTCTTTAAATTTAATCATTGATCATGAAACTTATTGGAATTTTCACCTCAACTGCTTACGTTTCAGAGTGCCGTACTAAACAATTCCAAACAGTCCTTCAAACACACAAGAATACCATTGCTTAATAAGCAGGGTTCCCTCGGGAACCCGGCTGCGGGTTCACTGGAGCGAGTAATAAATCTGTTGACAATCTTTAATTCCCTCCGTCTGATAGAGGCCGCCTCTTAATAAAAATGACGTCTCCCTCCGGGCCACCCCTTGTTTTGATGCGTCGAGAAATGAAATAAATAAGTTTCCAGAAAGTAAGTAAAATTCTTATTACGTCACTGCCTAACGCCTACTTAACCAATAGACGCCCTACATAAGGCTGCATGTGTACTTACACATGCCTAAATGCATTGCCTAATTTTGGATGAAACTAACAATAAAATGCACACTGCAACCCCTGTCCAGCCCATTAAAATAAAGACTGACCAAACGCTACAGACGAGCCAGCTATTAAGCATAAAACGCACGACGCTAAAGTACACGTGTTGCCAGGCCAACCGCTCGTTCACGACTGCGCAAATTGTAGACCGCTGAATGCGGGTAGTCGGACAAAACCCAAATTACGAGCAAATGGTCCGACGGACGTAATTTGCACATTGCTGAGAGCCTTGGGTGTTTTGTAGAGTTATGTAGGGACGTGGAAGATTTTGTACAAGTTTCATGGTTAAAGTGCGAAGATTTGAGCATTGTGAAAATTATTTGTGTGTATCAAATACTTAACATGATTTCAGATTGAAGTACAGTATAACATGATTAATCGGTCAAATTAAAAAAAAAATCTAATGTACCTAAATGTATTTGAATTACAACCTAGTTCTAATAAATAAATAANAAATTGTAGGCCGCTGAATGCGGGTAGTCGGACAAAACCCAAATTACGAGCAAATGGTCCGACGGACGTAATTTGCACATTTCTGAGAGCCTTGGGTGTTTTGTAGAGTTATGTAGGGACAATGGACATGGAAGATTTTGTACAAGTTTCGTGGTTAAAGTACGAGGATTTGAGCATTATGAAAATTATTTGTGTGTATCAAATATTTATATAACATGATTTCAGATAGAAGTACAGTATAATATCATCCCATCAAAAACAATACGACTTGTCAAAAAAACCAAGTCTCGCAACTCAGTTGTTCTACGGTAAAAAGTTGTGAGATCCATGTAATACCAAGTCCAGGCCAGGAAATCTTTAACGTTTTACATAAATTATTGACTTGGCCATCGCACTAAATAATTTAATTTACACGTGTTTTCATGCGATGGCCAAGTCAATATATTTATGTAAAACGTTAAAGATTTCCTGGCCTGGACTTGGTATTACATGGATCTCACAACTTTTTACCGTAGAACAACTGAGTTGCGAGACTTGGTTTTTTTGACAAGTATTGTTTTTGATGGGATCTCATTTCTTTTTGTATTTTGTAGACAGCAGTTATGTATCTAGAAAACTGGACCTTGAGTCAACGCCGACCGCACACTTGGTTTTTAGTCCATGTATTATTTGGATGATTTCAACCTCATCAGTGGGGAGCATGGCAAAGGAGTTACAGGGAGAGTTACCGTCAGTGATACCTATGGATGATGGTAAATTCATGGACTTAGGGTTTTTCTCTGCGAGATTCCTCCCGACATTGGCAAAGAAGTGATTGACCTTGTTGATGCTACCTTGGGGGTCCGAAGGGGAAATAAGGCAAGTAGAGTAGTCCGGAGCTTTTTTTATATTAGCGACAGTTTTAATACTTTCCCATAATCTCCTTTTATTTCCAGTAGTTGCCTCAATCAGGTTCTTATCATGATCTCTCCGGGCCTTTTTTAAAATAGATTTACAGAAATTTCTGTAGCGTTTGTAGGTTAGCTTCAACGTTTCATTGTTGGGGTCTTGTTTTAGTTTTTTGTGTAGACTATCCCTATTCTTCAAGCAACGTATGATGCCACGAGTGATCCACTGCTTACTTGTTCTTTGTTTTGAATGCATTTCACTTGTCTTGACGACGTTACAATTGAAAGTACGATCATTAAATCTGCAACAAGAGTATTTTAACCGTGAATCCATGCAGTCGGCCATTATTTTCAGGAGATTCGAATTCAATGCATGGTCAAATCACCGTAGACGATTGCTTGTCTCGTCCTTACGGTAGATTGGTAATGATGCAATCAAATCCAATAGAGCAATGGTAACTCTATTTAATGGAAGCTTTTTTGAAAATAAATTGAGTTTTAGGGTAAAATTATGTGGTTTTTTTTGTAAAGCTATGACTTAATATTATTTTACTATTTGTTTCAAGCGTTAGTCCGTTAGTCCATGAAACAATTTTATAGGATAACTAGCGGCCGCCCGCGACTTCGTACGCGTGGATGCCGTTTTACCCCCTTAGGGGTAAAGTTTCGTAAAATCCTTTCTTAGCGGATGCCTACGTCATAACATCTACCTGCATGCCAAATTGCCGTCACTGGATGGCCAGTGGTTTGGGCTGTGCGTTGATAGATCACTGTCAGTCACCTTTGAGTTATAAACGAAAATTCTTATAGTTAGTTACTAAGACCCATGGTTAAAATACTTTTAACTAAAGCTCCAGGGTCGAAATTATTTCGATACACAATACCACGGAACCCGTACAACTCAAAGCGGACAATGACCATTAGTCGGGATTTATTCGACTTAGCGGCCCATTCAGGGAGGCTTTGTATACAGGTCATTGTGACTAACATTTGAAATATAACAACGGTTGTGATGCTGGATGTGATAGTTTTAGTGTGATTTTTTAAATTATTTACCTAGAGTTGGCAGTTGTGGTGTAGATAAAATATCTATTAATCTTTAACCTCAAATAGTAGGTGACAGTCCAAATGAAAATCCGATATATTTATGCTACATTAAGGTCTCTATAGGACCTGAGAAGATCTCATAAAGTTTTTAGTTATTTCCATTTTAATTCAATAGATTTGGCTCATATTTGGAGAATACAATACATTCTTAGTAGTCATATTTGAAAAGAATGCCATATTTTCAATTTCACCCTGTACAAGCCATGTATGATTTCTTTAATTGGGTCATATTGTTTTATCAACGCTATCTTCTAAATATATTCTAAATATTTAGCATGCAGGTAAATGTTATGATGTTGACGTAGGCATCTGCTAAGAAAGAATTTTACTCCACCCCTAAGAAGGTAAAACGGGATCCACGCGTACGAAGCCGCGGACGGCCACTAGTTAAAATATAAAATTCATTCTGTTCAAAATGCAGGCAAATTCAGCTTGATTTTCAATGGTGTTGAACTGACCTGACTCTAGATCACGTGACCGGACTAAACACGCAGCAAAACATTTCGCAGAATACCCGCTAGGTTTAATTAAATGCTCGCGCGTGAAATTTTGTCCGCTATTTTGGGTCATATGAATGCCAAACTATTCCTTTTGTTAGAACAGTCTGTCGTGTGAGGCATCATTATAGTTAGTTTTCGGATTATGAAAAATAATCTAATAGTAAAAGAGAAATTTCTGGGTTATATCATTTTAATTTTAATTATCTTCTCTACTATTGATATGGATATGTCAACGTGAAATTGTGAACTCTGTCAGTTTATAATATAACGCGTTAGATTGTAAACTAACAGTGGGTTAGGTTAGGTTAGATTGTAATTTAACTACGTCAGATTATAATCTGACGGAATTTACAATTTTACAGTGAAAGATATAAACAGTCTCTAGATATCACCATAAACCAATCAGTCCAAAAGTTTCACTAACTGAAAACCCACTGGTAGCAATGAAATGTAAAAAGTGAAGAATTTACCGAAAAAGTGACGTTTTAAGTTGGATTTGCTATACAATATCAATTGTTAACGGCTCATAAAAAGTATTCTTCAACTACCCTATTAACTTGTGCCATTAAAAATAATGACGTGTTTATCATAAAGCTTCCGTGACAAAACATAGTCCCTTTCGTGAACAAATTACAAACTTTCAAACCCAAAACCAATACTTTCCCACGTAATATTTTACCAGCACGTACCCGACACGTCAGTGCATTCAACGCTGCTCTATTATTAAACGTTGTTTGAGTTCGTTCGGAAATTTAATAATTTACAGACGTCCGCCGTGGGGTTCGCGGCGAAACTAAAGTGTCTTAAAATGTGGAAGTTCCCGAACGCAACGCGGTCCCGGTAGACGCGCCGATCAGACTGGATCCTCGTCCAAACTTTTCGAAATCCCTCGTGCTTATAATATACAGGTGACATTCAAAATTGGGAAATATACGGGTAATGTTGTCATTTGTTTTCTTGGTCTTAAAGTCAACGACAGTTTAAGATCCAGCAGAACTATACACAATAGAAGTACGAGTAATGTCAAAATCTGGATATTCCCATCAATGACTAGTCCCATCATTATTATTTTCATTATACTATGGTGTACTAATTAAAACAGAAACTCTGGTTAATTACTAAACTTTATTGGTGTGTATGGTACCACAAACTATCACGGCAAATATTAAACCTTCTACTTTGAAACTGCTTCGATTGTGCAAATAAATATTTGAATTTGAATTTGCTACTTTAAAAACGTGAAATTTCGCAGCATGATTTTAATAAAACTGAACGCTGTTGAAATTGAAACACATCATACTTCTCTTTAAAACTAGAGAAATGGAAGCCTCACTGTAGTCAACTTTAGCTGCCGGAGCGACGTATATTTATTATTTATTTGGGAATTCCGCACGCTCCCAGAATTATGGAAAATAACTCATCTCCTGCGACGTATTGACTCGCCACAGACGGGGATATAGCGGCACGCATCCTACAGGGAATTTCAGCCAGTTTGAATTTCTCTCCAACAGAAACCAACCATATTTTTCTAAGAGGATTTTAGGTTGTTATGTTGATTCTGTTTCTGCATTTGCTTTCCACTTTTGTGAATTTTTCATTCATTTTAGCAATCTTGTACAGACTGAAGTAGTAGAGCCAATAATAGCTTTCTTTTAGTTACCTACTTGGCATTTATTTTGCTCATTAATTAGGTTCTTATTAAATTAGCTTATCTTTTAAAACATATCCTCCAGTTAACATTTCAATAATATTTTCATTTGTGGGCTAAATTTGAAATGAATACCTAAATATTTAAGGTCGCCCCGAAAAATGTATGATAAGGGTAATCGCGCATTGTGGTTCCAAAGAAATCGGAGGAAGCAATCAGAGGGCAATAAAGGATTCGATACAGGCGCAACCCCCGCTGTTTATTATTCCCGGTTTCACAAGAAAGGCTACTTTAACCGAAACGCCGATTTCAATAACAGACGAGTTCATTGAAAAGAGTTACCTCATAACATTTTTATTGTACAATAAGAGTTTCTCCAGCGACAGGGGAGCGTTTACGTCGACGATATTGCTTATATCGAACGTTTATTCGGTATCGTTCGAATCTGATGGAGCAAGTCTAGTGTCGCGCACCGCAACATCCGAGACTTTCACGTTAAGTGACTTAGAAACTGCGATTATTGAGTTCCGAGGGCGAACCAACTCTTACCTGCGATATTGCTTCTTCGCAATTCAACTCATGTGAGCTCGCAACGGGTACTTATTTCCAGTTCATTATAGCCATAAGTAGCATTGACTTCGCAATACTGTCTAGATAAGCAACACTTTAAATTTTATTGAGAACTGGTCCAATTATCGACCCCTGAGGTACCCCCGATAATTCGTAAACATTGTACAATTTCGTACGCATTATTAATTTACGACTAACATGTTTTAAGCTTTTTAATTGACTCGGAGGGCAATGGCGCCGTCCCAAAAAGATCTTAAAACTTTTAATCGCAGCTTTCACAAACAACTCATTAACCATTTAAAGTTTAATTCTACAAACTGTTAACCGTAAAACGCCCCCTAAAAATGGGATATAAACTTTTATTTGCCAGATTAGAGGAGACGGGTGCTATCTTGCAGTAAAGTGGGGATAAACAGTGTCTGTAACGTGCATAGAGTGTCTGTAAACTATTTTCCATGTCAGCAAAAGTGCGCGTTTATGAATGCGAATTTTACGACGCCGGCGCATCTCGTGGATCTGCCATAAACCAGCTGAGTTCAGGTGATAAAGCTTGCGGTTAAATTCTGTCTGTTTTAACGCTCTTTTGAATTATTTCACGGCTGTTAAACTCCTGTGAGGGCGTGCAGATTGCCGTTTGCTCTTTTATGAGCTGCAAGCGTGTATTTTTAAGTAAGTCTCAATCGAAGCTCTCTGTTACTGATGTTCAGCTTTTGCCTTAGGGATTTGGATTGTTCGTTTAGTCTTTTCCGTTTAGTAAAAGTTTGCTGTATGTTCTAACTAAAGTGACGTTGTTGCTTTATTTGTCATGTTACATGTTTGGAAAATGTTTGTGTTTAAAATTTGTCTTCACTTGTATTACCCCAAATACACGTAATTTATATATTCTTATTCCAGGAATGGTCATATTTGACTTAAACTTTATGTTTTGATTTAGCTATTTATTCTAACAAAATGCATCCTTATTTCTTCGCTAAAATCTATTTTCCGTAGAAAATCCGTGGAATATTGAAACTCAAACACTTGTCCTGAGTTGGGAACAGCTTCCGATTTCCGCCCGCCCGAACCCTATTTCCCGTTGTCCCTTGTACAGTCAACATCCTAAGTTGCTTGTTATATTTCCTTTACGGCTTTGACATAAAGATCAAAATGGTTTAATATTCATTCTTTTGTTGGTTGTTCACCAACAAGCTCTCTCATTTGTCAAACAAGCGTCATGGTTATTGAAATCGTCTTTTAATACTTCCGGAGAGGACGAATAATAACATTTGGAAATTGTTAATGTTATCACATTTGAGAAAGCCTTATATTACTTGTTGGTAAAATAATATTACCGTAATAGGTGCTATTATTTTGATCTTTTAGATATTTTCTTCCATTTCTTCTATTTTCTCTTTGTCCATTATTTAGATTTATAATAGTACCAAAGTCAATTGAACAACCTGTTAAATTAAAGTTAACAGGTTTTGTTTTTGGAGAAAGGACTTTGGTTGGAAAGGTATTCATAAGACTTTGATGTTTAAAGAAAATGACTTCTAAAATCTGCAGCGCCTATCGCAAACTCCCCGCAATGTTAACGATACGTCGTCTACGTATAAGATCATCTATTCTTGTCCTCAAAACGCGACCCGTATACGTCACGTACACAAAACCACAAAGGGCCACGGAACACACGAAATAGATTTTTATGCTTGTTGACTTTGCTTTTGAGTAGTTCGCGAATACAGCTGGAGAGGGCAGAACCAGGTCGCGCACTTCAACTAGTTTTACCCTACTTTAACGCAACATTTTTCCCAGCCTTATTGGAATCATCCCATTCATAGTCTTAGGGATACGCTGATCATTATTTAAATAATTGGGTCGGTACTCGTATTACAATGGTAATAAAAAGATTCTCAAAAACCGAATAAAGAAATGTGGTTCAGTAAAAAAAATCATCTTTACTACAACTATTGTGTGTACGACATATTAGGTTATTTGGATAGAACACGGAAATAATTGGCTAGTTTTCTTCAGGAACTTGTAAAAATGCTTTTTGCAACTCGTATTTTTATTCGCTTCTACAAAGTCGCTAAATGAAAAAAACATCTATTTAGAAATATTTGCTTCATCATCAGTCCAGTCATTCATTGAATAGATACAGTTTTATTAACCTTATCTACATAATACGGGCTCCTAAGGAAATTCACCTACACTACTCATTCGTAATGTAAGAATTGACCCTAATATGGTACCATGTTGAGTGGAGTTCATATCCAGTAAAGGAAAAACCCTCAGGTACCTTCAGCCTGAGGGCAGTAGGGAAGTAGGTAATTTGACATGAAGCACAATTCGGGCCCGTACCTAAACGTAAACACAAAAAGGGACAAATATGAATATGGAATGATGTTTTCAGGAAGTTGGCCGTGTTTTTTCAAAGGGTCGATCTATAAATTGGATGTCATATTATTATAGACAATGTTAATATTCGAATAGCTGAAATATCGTCAGCTCATGAATACTAATTTTGTTTAATTCTTTTCTTGTAATCTATATATATAAAAATGAAACCCGTTTCGCGTTGTCACGGCATCACGTGTGAACGGCTGAACCGATTTCGATAATTCTTTTTTTTAAATGTTTGTGGAAGTCCAAGGATGGTTCTTACGGAAAAAAATATTAAGAAAATCTCTACGCTAAGGCGGTACGAAGTTCGCCGGGTCAGCTAGTAATTGATAATAATAAAAAATATGAACTCGAATCATCTGGAAGCGTAGGTACATACATGGATTTATTAATTTATTACCTTCCATAACTAAATTATTTTGGCAAAGTCACAAATAATTTTAAAAAGTCAACATGGCGTTGTATACGAAAATGATCGTCAATATCGATCCGTTTTATTATAAGATCTTCATCGCCTTTAAGAGTTTAACAATATCTCTCCCGTAATATAAACCTATCACGCGAATTTCCCGTTCATGAAATCGGAAAACGTCGGCAATCCAACGTTACACGCCACTCCACGGCACTCCTTACCTAATTTATTACGATCGGTGATATCGCGTCGCAACTCAAACACACTCGACTTAAGAGACTAAATGGGTAATTCGACACTCCTGTGCGATATTTTCTTATGAGCAACTTCCCCCCGGTGTCGGAGACGATCAATCATCCTCGCCGGACAGACGCCCGCGAACCGATCATGTTTTGTGAACTCTTTCATTTATCTAATGAGTTTGCTTCGAACACGCCCCAGCTTATGTTTGCAAGGTGGGGTCCGATACTTCGACAGCTCTTGATGACTTAATCGGGTGGAACCGAGTGAAATATTACGGCGAGCTGTTTTCCTTTAATACATTTTGATCCTTACGTGTTGAACTCCGGCTGGCTTTACTTTATTAATTATTGACATGCTTAGACATCCCTTGACTTGTTAAAGTTAGGGTGTCACGCAAGGCACGTTACTTGCTCCTACTTTTTAAATTGTAAATAAACAATCCATAATCTTACTTATCCAAAGCAATCTCAAGACGGTCCAATTGAGGTTACAAAGTGCAACCACCTCCCGTAAGCTTTCTGTCAGACTTAATGTTGAATTCAGGCTTAACCAGATCTGAAATGCGCTGGCCTTAATCCACTTAGAATAACAACAGGGCTAATGTCTACCGCGGGTGAACCTCCGTTTCTTATTGTCTTGTGTCGTGGGGATTTTATACCAATTTATACCTACTGAGGGGAAAGTAATGCCACTTTTTGGTAAACTTTATGAACGCAATTTTGCGGTGCTCAAGTTTTGCGTATATTGGGATTTAAAGCTACTTTGTTTTATGGTTAGTTTATTCTCAGTTTATTGTAAAAGTTATTTAACTGCTAAGAATATTTTCCTACTCATACCTATGATCAATTCGCTAAGATGAATTTTCTTAGATAATGTTTGATTTGAAGTTATCGCAGGCTCTTATTTCTCATCGTAAATAACAGTTTCAATAGTTTGATGATCTCACAAAGAGTTGGAAGTGTTATTACTGGATTAGAGTTCGAACATCTGCTCTTGAGTTAACACCCAACTTTCCTCTCACTTAATCATTTTTGCGATAGTAACTCTATCTTAAACTTGAAGTTTTCATTGAAATGTTTGCCGAAAACGAAATCTCCCCAGGATTTTGAGTGAAATTAGTTTTGAGTGGTTCCGAGTTGGCAAGTTGTCCCGTGGGTGCTAGACGTTTTGGAGCGAGCACACATCCCACAGTCGATTCAGAACTTTGCGTGGAGTCTGAAAAGACTTTAATTGGATTTAAATTCGTCATCCGAAGCGTGTTGTTTTCTTGGAAACTTATCATAGCTCTGTTTTGTTTGGCACGTATGAATGAAGCTGAAGACAAATGTGCGTTTTGTTTTATTTTTGGTTGCTAGTCTTTTGCTGTCATTAGATATTTGTTTATAACTTTGGGTTTAAGGTGTCAGTAATAACGCTGTGTGTAGTTTGAGTAGTTCTAATTTAATGTCTCAATAAATACCGTTATAATTAAGGGACTTCAAGGGAGCATTCTTTCGAAGTCAATCGTTAGGCAAAACACATTTTGTGGTAAGAGAATCAAAATAAGTATAGAGTAACCTAAAACTTAATCCTATCAGGATTAAGTGTAATTGATTGGATTCATAAAAGAAACCAAGTTCTATATTCTAACTTATTTTCTTAGTAATTGTTAAATCTGAACTATCTTTTTAACTGTTATGAAGTTAGTAGACGTGCTTATCCAAAACAGCAACTGCGTCAAAACGCCAAAAGCGTAAATTTTAAAATTCTTAACCGCTCCACAGAAAACAAAGCGGGCGCAAAAAGACGCGCGCGCCCGTAAGCGATCGCTACTCGCTACACCGGCCAACTTTACGTGTTCATTAGAACTTGGACTTGTATGAATTTTCGCCAACTTTCCACCATAATGAACACTAAAAGGAGGCAAGTTGAACGCTTCAAATTTTAATACCCCCGCACGGTTCGCCGCGGACCAGCTTTATACTAAATTGGCCGTATGGAATTCGTAGGTGAGGAGTTAGAAATCCAATATCCTCTCTAACTTCATTTTAAATGAACTCCGTGTTTGTCTGGCTTTTGAACTGTTTTCATATTAAGTCTGTTGTAGGTTTGCGTTATTGATGTAGGGTCGATTATATATTTGAGGAGTAATGTGTTTAGTACCTATGTGATTTTTAGAAATTTCTTATAAAGCTTTAAAATTTAATTAAGTACTTATTTATGATTTTAATTTTATTGTTAAAAGTGGCTATAAATCTGACTAAGTAATGTGAAGAAAAACTACTATTGCTGTGTCTCGTTGAGCATTGTTATGTGGGATTGATATTTTAGCTCATTCAGTTTTGCAGTTTATCTTTTTGAGAGATGTGATCTATCGTCAATCAATACATTCTATTGTGAGACTTTAAATAGTGTGTAAATCTTCTATATAAATAAAAATGAATTGATGTTCGTTAGTCTGATTAAAACTCGAGAACGGCTGGGCCGATTGAGCTGATTTTTGTTTTAAAATGTTTGTCGTAGTCCAGGGTAGGTCTAAACGGTGAGCAAATAGGCACGCGCGCGATATTGTTTTTCTGTGACAGACAAAATTCCACGCGGGCGAAGCCGCGGGCGGAAAGCTAGTGTGAAATATTTTTAAAACGTAATTTATAATAACATGCGCACACGCATATCGAAATTAAATAATAATTTATAATAACATACGCACACGCATATCGAAATTAAATAATATAAATAGATTATTAAAATATTATATTGCGTTGCGCATGAAATTGATTATTTTCTAATTATGTGTTATGAATTTATTATTTTTATATCATTTCTTGTTCAAATATTACTCATTAAGTACAACAAACTAACTAGATTTTGGTCACAAGTAAATACGTATAGAGTTTCGACTTTTTTAAACGGTCTAGGATTGTCCTTCCCATGGCCCTTCCAGACACAAGTTTGGCAGTTCTATTAATGTCTAAAATGTGTGAACTGAAATGTTAAGTATCTACTTTCAAACTCGAAAATTAACTAATGTCCACCATTGAAAAAGGAAGGAAAAAGGACCACTGAATAAAATATACAAATTTTAATACCTTTGTGAGAGGAATCTAAACTAAAGTTACCTTTGACCTAATTTGTTTTAAAACTTTGCTCGTTCATTAGTAATCAGATATTTTGCGTATCAATCTGCGGCCATATCTATCAAGCGACCCTATATTGAAAATACCAAACCCTTTGAAGTACCTGGAGAAGGGATCGGAAATTAACCATTCATTGTAAGTTGTGGAAATTAATTACCAACATTTAACATTGGGTTAGTATTAATTTGTGCTCTTTCTAAGCTCATATTTTATAAATGTTCCGTTAATTTAGGGCTACTGCCGAATTCTGCAGTAAATCTCAGGTAGCTCTGGTATCAGGATAATTTTTATCCTTTCCTTGATTAGTACCATGTTAGGCGCCAACTAAAGTATGTCTTCATTTCTATTCATGAATAGAATAGCTAAAAGTCTTCCAGAAAGTCTCGCTTGAGCTTAATTTCAAGATGATAAGCTAGATTGGTTGGTTAACTCCAGAACTGGATAGGTTGGTCTCTGATCCGTAGTCTACTAAACTTTCTTCAACGCCAACAGTCTACCTGAAAAAGTCCCTCTTGATCACGATGTTATCTCAAGATGACTAAATAAGATATTCCAAGTCTCATTAATGAGCAGGTCTACTTGAGTGGTCCACGGTCTACTGGAAACCAGCCAACTCTATTACTGTCTTTTAAGAAGTTCCACTTGAACACTATGACAAAATGTCTGGCTAAGATGTTGTTTAACTGTCCTCAGAATTAGGTAATTTGGTATTTGGTCTGAAGTCTACTCTTAACCTTTCCGCAAGATGAGTCTACCTGAAAAAGACTATTGGGCAATAGTCTTCAGAAGTAGATAAGTTAATTTCTTGTCTTAGTCTACTGGTAACCTCTAGTCCCTATGACTTATCTTTAATATATGACAGACACGACGTGAAGACCCTGATCAAATTGTTCAATAGCCTCCAGAATTAGGTAGGCTGGTGCCTCATCCAGTCTTCTGGGAACCTTTCAGACCAATAGGTCTCCCTGCGAGTTCTGCTTAAAGACGATGTATTAAATAAATGGCTTAGATGTTCTTCAGTTAGGTATTTTAAAATCACTACCAGTCTACTTGATAACCTCTCATGGTCTGATCTGATGATCTTCCTCAAAAGACTGACTGACTCAAATGTTCTTTAACAGTCTTCAGAAAGAATGTAAGGTTGGTTTTAGGCGGGAACGTCAAAATGTTGAACAGCAAGTCCTAGTATTTTTTTTTTGAGAGTCATAGACTTAATGATATGGACGGATTCTACTTTGCCCACCCCTTGTCTGAGTAGTTACCAACATGGTCTACTAAAGTTAGAGTTCATTTTTGATTCGTCATCATTACCACGTATCGCTTATCAATTAATTGTCCGATCCAAATACCGCAAATGCCGCATCAGTCACCCTGACTCAAACCTTTACTATTCATTAGTATTCAAAAATACTAAGTGCAAGAACCATCCGCATGGGGGCGCCCGCATGTTGTTATCACCGACACGCGTCCCGACTCCATAATGCGAGCGGTCGATACCGTTATCACCACTCGAAAACTTAGTTATGAGAATTACGAGTGTCCCCCAGATTAACGGAATTGGACCGCGGGTGATACGCGAACTTGGTATCTGTCAATCGATATGATGTACTAGGTCCGGGAACGTAACCCCTTATTTTGTTGTTTTTTTTCAGTGCCGTTAGTTTGAAAAAATTTTGGGGACAAAGGAATACATCTCAGCATAACAGACTTCTTCTTCTTCTACATCGAAAGAAGTATGACAGTATTTTTTATGACTTACTAGGTCAAATATCGTTGGGATTTAAACCTGAAAACCATAGATTTTTACTACTCATCCTGTGTCTTCGAAAGCACGAAATCTTTTTCTTGTCGTATGTACGAGTATGTACCATACATGCAACACACGGTCAAACTAATGTCGCAAATCAAACTTCGAATAGTATGGAAGAATTAAATACAGAAAATTATAGAACAATTTTTCGAAACTGAAATTGATCAATGAGACAATCTTACAGCAACTCTTTTCGATTCAATTCTGTCCGGAATAATCTTTCTCATTTCGTATTTTTGAACGAAATATGGAAAGAGGAATATTAAACTAAACTTCAAGATAATCAACGACTAGCAAAACAAGAAAGGCTTTTAGAATAATTAAATTTTCCGAACTTAGTCCGCGACTGGACATTTTCCGAGTATTTATCGAGCTCAGAAACTTTACCTAATTGCGTTTTCCAGAAACGACAATATAAGTAAAATTACTTCGATATGTCACTTATTTTTATTTTCATGGTGATTTAATTAATTTATTATAGCATTATCTACATTATTTTAATATTATAAAGAGGAAAACTTTGTTTGTTTGGTTGTAATGATTAGGCTCAAAAACTACTGGACCGTTTTTAAAATTTCTTTCACCATACGAAAGCTACATTATCCACGAGTAACATAGGCAAAATTTTATTTTGGAAAAAAATAGGGTTCCGTAAAATATGTAGATAATGTAGTCCACGCGCGAAGCCGCGGGTGGAAAGCTACTTAGTAATAATTACGTTTCAATTTACGTGATTAAACTTGCAGAAGACTTTGCTATGGAGATTGTTTAAAAACTTTAAGGCTCCGGATTTATTTCCATTTAGTGCCGTCCATTGTCTTGTATAATACATGGAAGTGAAATAACAAGAAAAATATCGTCGATTCCTAAAATTAGAAACATGAAACATATTTATGCAAAATAAGGTATTTTCCTGTAGATAAAACTCATTTTCACGGAGCGCCGTCGAAGTTTGTGCTGATTGGCCGACGTTCTGTGCGGTGATGACGGTTGTAACTGTCTATACACTATATTTTACAAACTTGGAGTTGTAGCAATTTATTTATTTGAAATGCTTAAAAAAGTACAAAGAATTTAATAACTTTCCGTATTCATAATTTTCCATGTTCCTATTTTAATAATTTTCCATATTCCGTAGGTGTTTCAACACGTGACTTGATCATTGCGACTTTTAAAAGTAATATTTTCGTAATCAGAACTATATTTTAATTATCTTCGTATCAAATACTAACATTTTACGAATAATCCAGTGAAACTAATTTTATGTGCAATGTTTTATGATACTTATTAAACTGATCACACAACAGCAAAATAATTGTTCAGTTTATTTCCTAAACCTAATAATATAATAGTGTTTTACCAGAAGCTATCATTATTAACTTAATTTTTTGTACTTTGGAAATGTTTTCCTATTCATTATAACAACATTCTTCTAATATTCTTTAAAACAATATTCTTCTAATATTCTTTAATTAGGAAAAAGCAACCGTCATTATTTTATAGTTTTCAGCAGTTGCATTTTCATTTAGATTTGAGTAGACAATATTATCTTACTTTTTAACAATGTAGATCAAATATTAAAGTTTTTGCTTACTTTTCTCGTGCTAAAACCAGATTTTAACACTAAAAATTATTCATTCTTGATTTGTTTGCAAAAATGATTTATTCCTGTTTATTTTCTGAACTTCATCGTTTTATTTAGTTAGTTCTTCATGAAATTATATTATTTTGGTATCATAATAACATAATATGAGTAATTAACATAGTTTTCCCATAAATTGATGGTTTTCTACATTACTTGTTCTTTTGGTAGTGATTTATTAACAGCAACAGTATTATAAATACCTCTGAGGTTCCCATTACAAGATACAATCATTTTTCCGGCAAAGTCGAGTTAGAAATGTCTTTTTTTACGNTTTCTTACAAGAAAATCACTTATTTTTGTTTTTGGTGATTTCGCTCACAAGATAATCAAGTTTTAATAAGAAATAAATGTTTAACTAGAAAATAGAGAGAAAATAAGAGTTCTACGACTCATTTTCTTCTTCGTTATAATTACGGGTCAATTGTAAACGCAATTTCGAGGTTTTTACTGTCCAAAGTAACATTATTTTCATAGCCAGTGATGCAATAAAAATTACCTTCACCCGATTTCGTTAATAATAATGAATTTACGAGTTTTTAGCGAGTTTAAATACCCGTCTCGTACAATTTACACCGCGCTCGTTTCGTGGTGAATAAATTACGTGTTTTAAGCTGAATTTTCGCTGAACAAAGTGAAAATTAAATTTCATAAGACCCTGGTTGGTAATTAGAGCGAAAGCTGCTCGGTTTATTAGCAATTAATAGAATGAGGTCGGCGGGCGGATCGCAGACAGCGCCCAGCAACCTGTTGCCCTAGCACCGCCTTCCGCCCATCACCGCACAGCCTGGCCAAAGTACTGCTATCCCAACTTAAAATACTCCTGAAAAAAATACTACGGAACGTACCTTGGATCGATGATCGCCCCCAGCAAACAGCAGCATTTTTTACCACAAAAGTAATTACGGAAAACAATCAAAATATTTTTTTATCATTTTTTTTATATTTTTCAAAAAATACAACGAATAAAATCAGAACACTCCAAATAAAGTTCTACTGTAAATCATATTTTCAAACGGAAATAAAAGAACGTAAATGAAAATCGAGTTTGTGCGCGAGCGGCGGCAGAGTTCGAGAATTAGAGTTTAGTTCTTGAGCCGGTGAGGTCGGGAGAGCTAGTCGGGAAGACGCGAGCCCACTGCCGCGGCTGACTACAGAATGATAGCGGGCCGACCGACCACCGGCCCCACCCCTAGCGCACGCGCGGTAGACCGCCAGCTCCGCGCATGACCGAATCCTACCGAAAAGTGGAAAAGTGACTCCTCCAACGTAGATATACCATTATATACTAAATAAATATTGTAACGTAATAGATGCTGCCTCGAGTACATAATTTGACTTCGGCAAAGATTTTTCATGCACGATTTGAAGCATAACATTGTTAGGAGTCAAACGGCAGAGCCTCGAAACGATAGACCCCCACCCTGAGATAAACTTCTCTAATGGTTAATGTTACTTGGAATCGTTACGTAAACTCAGAGAAGTACTTTTAATAACTGAGTTGTATTGCGTCGTTTTATTGTAGAGGAATAACTTTTGAAGAAAAAAATCTAGTAAAATCTGTGAGTTTTCTCCTTAGTTATAATGTTGTAAAGTTCTTTGATTCCGCTGTAATACCCGCTTCGCAATGTAGCCTCATAGCCGCGGGGTAGGTTCTGGAATTTGGCCATTATACGGCTGTCGGATCCTAGGAACACCCGCATCTCGAAAGAGTACAATATTGTCAAGAGCTGGTGAGCGTAGTCTACGCTGTGACCGCATCGAGCCTTTCCATTGAGTTCGAAAATGCTTTGGTTCTTGAAGAGGTGAACGCCTCCAGCTCTTTGGTTGACCCTTGCGGTAATGGCAGCGGCTGCTTTTTCTAGCTGCGGTGTGGCCGGTGGTCCCGCGACGTCGTAACCGTACGAGTAACTTATCGAGTGGCCGTCTCTCCGAATCGACAAGTACCCTTTTATCTCCTTTCTGTATTTGCTTAGAACGCCCTGTACAAATGCCGTCTCGTTTTCGGAACCCGCCGCCGGCCCGGGGTATATGGATGAGAAGCCTGTTGAAACTATTGGACATGACTTCCAATCTCCTTCAAAGTTTCTGCTAATGTCCACTCCGTAGCTAAGGTTGTCGTCAGATGGTCTTAAGTTTTTCCGCCATTGGAGACGATTCTGAAAATTTTAAGTAACATGCATTTAACTTCCTACTTCCATTAGAATGACGTTGTGCTTGACAAATCATATAGTTCATGTAAGAGTATATTATTTTAAACGTCGATAAATCGCTAGAGATTATAACCCATTAACCTAATATTAATTTGTACAATATCTCATTCATAAATTCTCAGAACACATTTCTATTACAATAATACGCAAGGGATAGGACAAAGGATATAAATACACCTATTGAAATCCAAAATGTGTTTAACATACGAGCATTATTATAGATCTTAAATAATTTAGTTACATATTTAAATTAGATCACACCGATTAACCTAATTGACATTATCATTAAGTACATTGTTGTGACTGTAAGGTTTCCACATTAATGAAACTATTTTTTTTATAAAATAATGAGTAAATCGATTTGATATCTAGGTCAAGTTGCAATAAAGGTCACATAGATTCATCAACATAAAAACTTACAAATCTGGAATACTCCTGGCCATCTGGGTTTGTGCACGGGAGTATCACCCATCGGGCCTTCTGGATCATTTCATGGTTCTCCTGGCATGACACCAGCTGTTCTATCAAATATAGGGCGAGTGAGATCGGCTCTGTGCCTGCCTCTTGACCTGCCTCTATCAAGATTATTGGCTTCTCTTCTTCCTTGTATTCTTCACTAGGTTCACTTATATGCACCTACGAATGTTTAGGATATTTTGCTTCGGAATATACTCTAAAATTGTCTTTAGAAACAATTAAACGTTAGACAGACCAAAAAAAACAATGATCATAGTAATGAACAAAACACTTACTTCATACAGATGTCGTCCTTCATACGTTACTTTGTCATTGAAAACTTGAGTTAAATTCCCACAAAATTGTTTGATTGCTTTCAAAAATATTGTTACCTAAAGAATATTTAGAATTACGTTACTTTTGTCAACTTTAAAATTAAACTAGAGAAGTCCTAATTTTAGGCACGTACAGTACTAGCTCCGATGGATGCATCTTCTATACAAGCAGCTTCATCACCATCCCTCAATGTTTCTACCATTTCTTTGTAGCAAGGCCTTAGGACTTTGCATCTACAAGAACATGTTTTTCTTCAATAACTGTAGGTACATTGATGGTTAGGTACATGTCATATTTTTTACCAAATGAACTTACCCACAATTTGATGCATTACTTTGGTTGATAAACACTGGAATTTTAAATTAAGCGAAACGTATAAAGTAACGACATAATGGAAAATAATTTATATTGATGTTTTATGTATTAACCTTGACATACCATGAAATACTGAAACTAATATGAATGTTTTTAATAAATATAAATCCATCATTATTAAATATAAATTCAATTTCAGCTACATTTAGGTCGAGCCTATTGCATACAATTATCGAAAAGTGTACGCTATGTTTTATAGGTTATTGTATTGTAAGTCATAAAATCAGCGATATGCTGACTGAAAATGCACTTGTAGAGTTAAGAAAAGTTTATTTTAAATTACATTATTACTAAGTTTGTCAAAACTCACTGAAGTCTTAGTTTTAGTCAGTCTTCTTCAGAAGAATTTTCTGCTGAACTACTAGTGTAAGTCTTTGCTTTATATTCGAGTGGCCTGAATTCCTTTCTGATTTGGGCTCCAAAAACTTTGAATCCCTCGTAGAATTGTGGTAAGACTGTGCGTAGAAGATCTTTGGGAAAAATGAATTCATATCCGTTTGTGAGCTCCATCGTGTATGAGTAAGGAACACCGACAGCTCCAAAGGCGTAATCGTCGCTGCCACCAGCAGCAGGGTACCACTTTCCAGCACTCATGACCTTGAATGGTTTCCCTCCTGCTCGCTGAACTGCATCTGATACTGATCTAGCTAAGCTATCCAACTTTTTCCAGGTCTTGGGCAAGAAATCTCCAGTAAATCCCCACGGGTACACCAGGTACTGCCCGTATGAGTGAACAGATACGTACAGCTTCAGGCGTTTCGCGTTTTCCATCATCACATTCCTGACCATCAGCGTTTCTGGTTCTGAGAATGGCTTGGGACCTGCGTAAGTCTCTTTATCGCATGGGTTACTTGACACTCCACTGACAGCCCACTTGAAACCGTAGTTCCTATTTCCATCGACACCATAGCAGTTGCTCACACTCTTTGATCTTGTTTTCCTCCAGAGTCGATTCTGAAAATCATCTTTGTTGCAGTTTTGTGTCCCTATTTTTTTTTAATTGCAGTCATTTCTCAAGAATAATTTACTTATGACATTAATGTTTTTAACGTTTGAGATAGGTTTTAAAAAAGGTACTTACAGCTTTACTAGATCGGGTGTATTCATATCCATCGGGGTTGACCACTGGGAGGATGTACCAGTCGACACCGTTGAGTTCGTTGCGTCTAGCATCGGGGTCGTTGGTCAAACGGTGAATGAGGTACAAAGCCATTGCAGGGGCCACCCATTCTCTAGCATGGATACCTGGTGAAAAAGTTTTAATTTTAAGAGATATTATTTTAGATATTATTAGATTAGATTAGATATTATTTAGGTATTATTTTTATAATCACTCACGTTACAATTCTGCTTTAAATAAAACCAATAAAACATAGCACCAAGTGATATTTTTTTAATGATTAATTTAGAATTTCAGGAGATTCTTCTGGCTCTTCTTTTCCAAGGTCAAACCTATCTTACAACAAATATTTTATTTAGCAGTTTAAGCCAGGTGTGAAAATGCAATTAGACAGAGTCACATATACATATTTAAAATAAATTAGAGATAGTGATAATAATTTTATAACTACCACTAGACCACCACTCTAATGGTTCTTTTACACCCCATTTTTGGGAATCTATCGTGGAAATGACGTATGATTCATTATAGTTAAATATTAATACAGTAGGTATGTAAACATCATAATTACCTGCATCAATGAAAATGATAGGGTTGCCGGCGTTAGGATCAGCGGAGATTTTGACCAGCTTCATCCGGCGACCCTGGTAGCTGCTGCCTAAGTTTTGGAGGGTGACCAGGTCTGGATGCCTCGTAGCCACGGTGTCTAGGTATTCTTGAATCTGGGTATCGAAAGGTAAATTGATTGAGTTATAATTTTAAAAACTAGAGCAAGTAAACTCATATTTTAAGAGTAATATTTACAAGGATATTAAGAGGATCAAATTATAAGGTTACTGTTATTATGTATTTGTCAATAAAGGGTAATTCATACTAACCGAACCAAAGGAATTGTAGTCGTAGACATTGAAAGGCCGTAGCACTCTACGCCTCGGCACTCGTTCCACAAACTCGAATTTCCTGATAAAAAAATATGGAGTTAGTAAATATAAGGATCTTGGGAAAAAATATATTGATTTAAACGGGTTAATAAAATATTAGTAAGTCACAGTAGGGATGTTGAAAATTTTCATTCGTTTTCGACCTTATTAATACGAATGAGGTCCACGTTTTGGTAGCAGTATAATCGCCATAATGATATTTGGTATTGTTGTCGCTGTTGCAGTTTTGATACAATTTCCCAAAGAATTTGAGAAACTTTTTTATGCATAACAAGGCAGGTATTTAACCGCAATCGCAATCTCACCTGGTGTTAAGTGAGTTGCAGTCTAGGATTGTTTTAAACCAAAGATTTTTAGGTTTTTCTTTCCTAATGTTAATTGAAAACAATCACCATCGCAATTAGTCACAAAATGTCATTTAATTAACCGTACCGATCGGTTGCAACGCTAATTAATTATATCCATGCTCTTTATGACTTACGCACGTGACTGTGTATACTCGTATCGTATCGTACAAGTAAACGAAGTTATATCTAAACATATGATATGATCGATTATTGAATACTAAAACCACTAATTTGAAACAGTTTTAGAATATTCTGAAAGTCGTCAAAAATGGAAAGAACTCTAAAAACATGTTTTTTTTATTTGTAGTATAACAAAACTATCCCTTATGAAAAAATCCCGACACCATGCTGAGTTGCCATCCAAACTATAGTAGACTATCTAAACCTACTTATATTCACCTGAAGTCCATAGTATTATACAATACAATGTAACGAAATATTTTCTTCTACGAGTATGTAAACATTATGTTTAATACCTAATCTTAATACATATTCAAGTGGCTTTTGCCTAAGACTAACGCGCCCGTATTCACAAACGATGCTTGCTTAAGTGAAGCAGCAAATAGAACACACAGCGTTGAATAGAGCTCTGTGATTGGTTCGTGTGTCACCCTGTGCGTCCACACGCTCTGTGAGATGAATGTTTGTGAATGCGGGCGTTAGGGTATCTATCTAATAAATATTCCGTATCCTGTACCTATAATAAAAAAAAANTCCTGTACCTATCATAAAAATACGATATCATTTCACAATTCGCGTTCGTAAAATTAAAATTGATAATAAGGGTATAATGAGGAATAACCCTATAATGAAGACAAAGAAAATTCCTAACTTAATTAAAGAGAAAAACCTCTTCATAGCAAAGATTCCTTAGTTTTTATAAAATAAAATTCAACGAGAAATATCTCAAACCTGCAATCTTAGTTAATTACGAGTAAACTATGAAGAGAAAATGTTCTCAAAAATCTTTAAGAGGCGCTTCATAATTACTTAAGGTGCTATTTAATATTGGTAACAAATGTTTGCCTTTTCTAATGACCTAAGACTTACCTACCAAAAACTAGGTTTTACTANACACCCTGTATAGGATGTCCCAAAAATGTGTTAAACCGAAGCCCAAAGGTAGAGTATCACAGGGGCTGCCCGAAGCACCCCTATGTATGTTCCTATCAAAAGCCTCGGTGATTCTGGTAGCCCTAAAGATGCTAAATGCCCTAAAGTCTAATATGACCATTTTAATATACTTATACTTAACTAATATTTAAACTCAAAACTCTTCGAAAAACATTGTTAGGATTATCCGATGCCCATCTATTTCCATGTCAGTGTGACATGCTAATTTTATGACATCCTGTATATTACAACTACACCTATTTTAACATTAACATAATTTATATGGCTGCTCCTACCTTCCATACTCGGTCTCCTTAACCTGGAATTGCAGTTCATTGGACCGTGCATACTTCTGCAAGATGGCCACTCTATCTGGAGGCACCAGTACGTCCAGGCTATCGTTCACTCCACGAGAACTCTTCAGAATTTCGACTCTATTTTCAGGGTCATAGAAGTGCCTCGCCGCTTCTACTTGCTGGGGGTTGGTAGGGTAGAGACTGATAAGGGTGTATCTGTAACAATTATTACAAAATTAATATTGTAATAGAAATCGTAGGCTAATGGTTCGCGTTTTAGAGGCTGCTAGTTTGAATCCCATGGGGATAAAACAATTTACTTCTCCGAAATACACATATATTAATTTTAATTTGAAATGATAGTATTGATAATTAAATATAATTATAAGAGTACACAAACACTTTTACATTTATTCTATAAGTATGATTTCAGAAACTCTCTTTTCCGTGTTTTGTTCATTGTTTGAGGTTAAACATACGCTTAATTAATGTAATTATCACATTTTTCCGTAGAAAACTATCAACTATCTCTATCAACTCAATTAGATGGTACTTACTCGTCATATTTGTTGTGTTCCCCACATCCAACTTGTAGTAGTAATGTGGTTATACCTGTAACAAGAAAAAAGAACTTTAGTAATTTCTAACTAACACGATTATTCATTTATTTTTAAGTAGATCCTTCAGATGTTATAGAAATTCTTGTCTCAGAGATTTCGGGTTTATAAAATCACATCGTGTATGAAGGTTATGTAAGGTTCGTGTATACCTAAATGTTTAAAAACCTGATAAAATCGACTTGCCTCCGATGGGAATCGAACCCACAACCTTTCGCTTGCAGGGTGACAGCTCTAGCTTCTACGAACTACGAACATTCGTTTTTTTGAGGTAACCATTTAAAAATCTCATACATCTAACAGTTGTCTACAATATTGTAATTTATACAAAAGAAAAAACCATAACTATTAGTGGTATACCATAATAACACACTTTCGCTTTGTTCGTCGAGTCAGAGGTGGAAAATGCCGCTACTACTGAATCATCGCACTTTTACTTGATCACCAACTAGCTTTTACCGTTGTTTATATGTTTTCGTACTTTAACCGGATTTATTGTCATGTAACCACACCTGTTTATTACATATAATATATCAGGTAATATAGGCAGTAGATATATCCCACATGTCTGTCATGCTTTATTGTTGAATTTAAATATTTAGACCAAACTCACTTGACTTTAGTTAGTGTAACTAAGTTTCGTCTTTTAAAGGACCTTAATTTCTATAATAATAGATGAAATATGTCACACTGTTTAATACATACACTTGATGTTACATTACTATTTCAATAAGATTAAATGATTGCTGAAAACGCCCTAAGCTCACAAAGTGGAAAAATGATTGAAATTAATTGGATTTTTCTAGAATTTTCCATTGCTATCTCATTTTTATTTCAATAAAATGTAAGAAGCTACATTTTATGGTATCTTACGCAAATTATTCTTAACATAAAAGGTCTCAATTGAAAATATTCCTTCCCTTTGATGAGCTTAGACTGGCAGTTATTAGTGATTGAAATGATTATATATTATTCATCTGATGAGTTACAGATTTCAGACTTAGACATTCCGCAGACCGTAGACTTTTAGTCGGCCTATAGTTGGGTCGGCTTTTAATTTGTATGAAGAATCGGCCAATACCAACATACACGTTCATTTAATACTCTTCTATTTTCTTGTGCCGACTAATAGTTTGTACTCTGCGAGGTGTCTAACCAAAAAGTTAAAGCCAATAAAATCTATACTGACAAATTAAAAATTACTTTGTCCTAAACCATTACCGCGACAAAACCTAGAATCTAGATGAATGAAAATTGAGTATTAAGTACCTTTAGTACTTGTACATGGACACTGAACAAAGTAAAACCTAATTATTAAGCCCCAAACGATAAGAGATTCAATAGAGAGTCAATTAAAACAAATACAATTTCACCACTTAACGAAAATTTTACTCAAGATCGACCCCTGCTTCCAAGGTCCTAGTTCTCTAAATTAGTTATTTTAGTCTTGAACACCCAATTAGTTTTGAATTAAGTGTAATAATATAATGTTTAAAATCCCCTTGAAATAATTAGCGAACAAGGAATTTAATATGATAGAGTCGTATTCCTTTACAAAAACTATAGCAAAATAGGTACGAGTATAAAGTTGTGTCGACTACTTTGAAATAAAGCTAATTTTATTCATTTAATTCATTCGAAATAATTGATTGTTTCTGATTTGTATTGTATATTAATTAAACTGTAAAATTTGACACACGATTCGTAACTAAAAGCATTTGCTTTTAGCTTGCGATTATTTAATTGCAATCAAATAATAGTTCAAAATGTCAAGTCGTCCGTCTGCGTCCGAACTAACCATTTATTATTTATTTGCTGTACATTTCTTTAATTTGTAACATGATGTATCTGGCTTCACCTAATTGAGCTTTGGAAGGCTTCACCGGACCAATATCGAGCAATCGATGTCATTGGGCGCCTTTGATAATTTTAATTTAATAAATCAGAATGTTTTCTGCCTAAATTGCTGCATATTACGCTCTTTGATCGGATATTCTTTGAGTGCTTCATTTGATGATGGTCCGTTCAAAACGCCTTGATTGTCTGCATTTGTACTGCGTCTAAGCCGAGAAATTTGGCAATTACTCAAATTGGATTCTATACTCAGAATTAGGTAATAAATTAACTGCTGATTTGGCCAATTGATGATATAAGCCTACTGAAACGTATTTTCAGAATTTTTTGATTAATGAGATTGCGTATTGCCTTGCCTTTATGGCTTCTTGACTATATACCAGCAGCAAGCAAAATCCTTCGAGCATGGGCTGAAATCTAAGTTGTCACTCTTAAAATTAATATATTAGATATGTATTTGTAATTAGATAGTGTAACAAATATGTACATTAACCAGAATACCTTACCTTTCGGTATAATAATAATTACCTTTAGGTATAATCGCAACTCACTTAACATCAGGTGCGATTGCGATCAAATGCCTGATTTTTTCTGCATTAAAAAATACCCTTACTCCTGTATATTTATTGCTCTTTATCTATGTAAATAGTTGTCTCTCACAATCTCTACTTTGTTCCTAAACTACCACCTATTTATATTTGAGTTGGTAAAATAATACATAAATCATAATACTTACTGGTAAGCCTTTATTAACTTTACAATCACAATAAGTATTGATGCTATCGTGATTGTATTGAATATCGATATAAACACAAGAAATTTAATTAAAATTCTGTCACTAACTCAAGCCTAAGAAGAAATGCGTACAATAGAAAACGCTTTTCCCACTCACTAATTGTTACAAGGAAATTATCGCTGAAAATCATAAGAGTTACACAATATTTATTAACTACGGAAGATAAAACCAATTATTTCCTCCATTTTCTCATGACAAACAAACAGGGTGTAAGGAAAAAAGTGGATTTAACACTATCTACCTCTCATCATTAGTAACTTAAGTAAATCATGTAAAAAATTGAAAAGNTTGAAAAGAAAGCTGACAACAGTGATGAGAATTTCTGACACTACTTTTTCTCAGCACTGGCCCACATAAATGTCCCGAAGCAGTGGTTTATGTTAAAAAATTAGTTTGGGACTAATTAAGAGCTAATTACTAAGAATAATGATTTCGAATGCTTTTTTAAGCTCTCACATCATATGAACTCGGATCACTGTCCCGAAAGCGGATAGCAATAATGTTCCCTGAAAATTTAAGTCAAAAGTTGAAATCATTTTTTATTGACTCTTCACGAATGGACGACGGCACATCAAGTTGTAAAACGACGTGCTCTATGTAATTGTAATAAATGCTATTTTTAAACAAAAATATTTTCTGATACATAACATTCTGCTATCGTTCGGTTCCGTTTCCGTGTAGATTGATTGATGTGTGTACTAGTTTTTAATTCTGCTATTATGGTTTTCAACAAATAAGAGAATATTTTTTTAGATGTACCAATATTCAGACAAACTACTAAAAAGTGTTATTAACCTAAATTCCATTTATGTTTTTGGAAGAATCTTCCACTGGTATCCCTGTATTTTTATCACTGTTCTAATAATGTTAGAATAGTTCTAAAGTTATTTCTATTGTACTTTTTTCTTATTAACATTTGTTTTAATTATTTTCGTAATAATAATTTTCATAGAAAATTAAATTATTAATAAGTACAAAGAATTTATTATTTTTAGAAATATTTGAAAGTTATATCATGCAGTAAACTCACCAGTCACATCACTGATGAATAATTTTCTGGTTGGTAACACTTAAAATAACATTTTAACAGTAAAATACGTCTACAACGTAACTGTGGTAGTAGTAACATTATTCATTCATTCACAGTATATTGACTACACGTGTCATTTGTAATCAATCACAATTTCTTATCAACATTCTAAGATTTTTGTTAGTCCTTTCTGAAGTTTTTTCAGGCATTTCATTAAATGAAAAATTCTCAACCGATTAAAACCGTGTTTTGCTAAGCTATTTAATATTAACATGACAACCAAGAAAAACTTATAGCAAATCGTTAATGGCTCGATAAGTATTGATTTTTAATCAATTAATAAAATAATGACTAGAGAATTATTGAAAAGCTTAATAAAAGCATGTTGCATGAATAAAATAATAAAGTATTAAAACTAATTAAAAAATAATGGTGTCAATTATTTTTTAAACTTCTGACCCATTAAATAAAACTTAAGATTTCCAGATCCAGAAGATTTTTGACGAATAAATTATAACTCAAAAAAAAAGAAAAGAAGCCTAAAAAATCCTAACACCTAAGTATAAAAATAATCAACAGTGATCCTTACCAAAAACGAGTAACTGCAGTGACACCATTTTTAAATCACGAAACTTAACACGTTCACGAGATGCGCGCGCGCAGTGGTGCGCGCTCGGTAGTCGTTCGCGCACTGAGCGACCACCAGCCGCGGGAGAGTAACGGTGGACCTAAATCCGTGATATTGTGCCTAAAAGGACTGCACATCTCGAACTCGTCTTAGGCCCGATTCGACCAGACTTTTATCCGAGAATAACTCCTGGTATAACTGGCACATTGACAGTTTCAGTATGGGAAATATATTGTCCAAATGACAAGTTTATTCTGAGATTAATATTTACTCTTGTTTGGTCGAATACACCCTTAGGCGGTGAGAAATTAAGATCTTATGTTAATGGTATAAGGACCATATTTTAAATTAAGAGCACATGTCCCTAAATATTTTTAACACTAACTGATGCACCACTGCTTCGGGAGAAAATGTGGGCTGAGATGAAACAACGCAAGAATTTTAGGCCGAGTTGCTACACCACCTAACTTTGACCGTAACTTTAATGATAACCGGTGTTTTTGTATGGAGTTTGATAGTTTTTTGACTTTTGCCAAAGTTAAAGTAAGATGGTGCATCCCAGCCTTAGAATATTTTTAATTACTTCCAATGATAAAAAATTATCGCTGTTGAGCATAAGTTATAGGTAAAGCAGTACATAAGGGCGGACCAAAAAGGATTAACGCATCTGACAACCAGATAGTTTTAATAAACTACCTACGTCATGGACTAAATATTTAAAATTTTTAATTGGCAGTAAGATGCATATAATTATCTATCATATAAAAGATTTACGACAAAAATTAGAACAGTTTTTTTCCAACTTTATTCTCAAAAGTGAGTGATATTTCAAAGCAAACATCTGTTGGTATAGGCACACACCTAAATTAATTTAGAAGAAGATTTTGTGACACATCCAATTGTCCAACATTGGAAACAATTCATTTCTGTGTTGAATTTCTAAGTTGCATATTCTAGAATAGAAACTCTAGTTTTAAAGTGATTGTATCTTATCCAGCACTGCTTTAGGCAATTCAAAAGCCCTATTTCCACCACCATTTGTATGCGTCTCGAGCTTTCTCTCATTTAGGGCAGATACAATCTTATTCACGCCCGTATTCACAAACGATGCTTGCTTAAGTGAAGCAGCAAGTCGAACGCACAGCGTTGAATATTAGAGCTCTGTGATTAGTTCGTGTGTCACCCCTGTGCGTCCACGCGCACTGTGAGACCTCATATAGCGTTTGTGAATACGGGCGTCAGACTTGTTTCTGCGTAAGACCTAGCAAAATTAAATTCTGATAGCTTTTTTTATTCGTTTTGAAATTCATAACAGTCGACTTCGTTGGTCGGCGGAGCGTAGGTATAATGCGTCCCGTTAATGCAATGATCGGATATTACGAGTACTACTGATCGCTTAATCATTATGGAACACCAGTAATTACAGAAGATTGGATATCCTCTTTCTCTCCTTACTTATAAGAAAGACAAAGTTTTAGTGATTACTTCTGATACTTTAAATTACTATGGTGGAAAGTATTGTTGGCTATGTAGTCCCTAGATTTATAAAAGACCTCTTTCATACAATCGATTCATTACGAACTTCGGGCAATACGAACGTGCTTCTTTTTTAATATCAAAACTTTATCGTACACCACAGAAGAGAAAAAAAGTAGAGAGAGTAGTAATAGTAAATAGAGGCATTTTGTTGCTTAAAATAGTACATAATTAAACACCACACATTAACCTGACATGGTATGGTGTCTTTTGTTTGTGTCTAGGATATGGCATGCAATATACGATGTAAATTTAAAACGAATTGCACTTTTTAAAGTTTGTATTTATCCAACAAAGAATGGTCATGAGAGTCACTGCAATGGCCTTTTATACCATAGCTTTGAGCATGACAATTGATAAAAAATAATACATGTCTCTCACAATACACACAATCGAAAGTGGCTGACAAATGCAGCGTATCCATATGTAGTCCATCCCATTGATATACTCGTAAGTACCGTACAGGTATCAAAGGTGATCTGAGAACACAATCAAAAACGGTTCAGGTTAACGAACTTGGTGACATTGATGGAGAAGGGGATCAATTTGGGAATCAATAGATATTGTTAGGTCTGTAATTATCACTCTTCTGGAATGGTGTCTCAGCCTAACTAAAGTAATCAAACTTAACTATAACTTAGCTATTAAGACAGTACGGTTCCATAATAATATGGTGCTTTGCGCCTGTAAATAAGACATTTAATTTGAGATCAAGATGGCTTCGCTATGTCCTCAATTATCGTAAGCACTTACTATGCCTATTAGCTATAGATTTAAGCGACACTTTCAAACCGAAATCTATGTACCTACCTACGTAGATAGTGTTACATTGTTTAGTAAAGGCTCTGACACGAGCACATCAAATTGATCATGTCTTCTCTAATTACACGCGAAATTAAAGCTTCCTTTCAATATAATTGCTTAAAATCGTTGAGGAGGTATCTAATTTCTTATTTCTCGAAATCACGTTCCAATTGAGCCATCTTAGACGCCCACAGTGGGCCACAGTGATTCATAGAAGTCTGATCGGCTTTACATACTTAAGACCCACGATTGAAGAAGCCCTAGCTCAAAGAGCAACATGAAATATTTTTTACCAATGTAAAAATTTCCACAAATGCCCACTCGTGTTTCTTGATTGGTAGATTTAAATCTCTGAACGCTCTTTGAAATAAATCACGTAGGAGACTTAATATTCTTCTTAGATGTTGTGACCAATTACTTTTTGACTTGGATGGCTTCATTTTCCAATTATATTTAAAACCAATAAATATGAAGCAGTGGAAACTTATCGAGTGGTTCTCTCATAAGCCACAGATGCGCTGGCGCCACCCACGCGCCATAACGGACTGTTTGCCATTGTCATTATGGTAACGAACGGCTAAGCTGCTGGCTAATCTAGATTCCTTTACGGGACATTTTGGGGTCAGAACATCCATAATTTTATTTCGTCATACGAACAATATTCGATGCTGGAGTCACTTTCACACTAAACTTACGGAAACTTAAACTTTTGTTCACCCTGACTTACGCCTTATTCACAAACATTACTATGAGGTATCACAGTGCGCGTGGTCGCAAATGGTATCACACGAACCAATCACTTAGCTCTATTCAACGCTGTGCGTTCGATTTGCTGCTTCACTTAATAAGCAACGATCGTTTGTGAGCACGGGCGTTATTATTATTCTCTGTATCAATAGGTAAAGATTAAGAGATCATTTATGAAAGTAAATAATTATTGAATGTGCAGCAAATATGAAAGGGTCTGTTCCGAATACTTCAGAGAAATCAGGATAACCCAAAATGCGTCTGGAAATTTAAAACAAACCACAAAAACGATCACTTTCTTCGCTCCTAATAACTTCCTTTGTATGCGCGGTCGTTACTGGAGGCACGGGGCTGACACACTTAGGAGCCACTCTTGCGCAGCTGTAATATCGAATTTATTTGCATACATTGCCGCTTATGAATAGGCTACTGCTCTGTGGACTTTGATCAATGAGTAATCGACTGCGAACTAAGGAAAATAAACGCATGTAGCGTCAAGGAATATCATACGGTAGCTTGTGACGCATATGTCATAAACCTGGTGAAAGTGACCATAATATTTGTTTGTTATTTTGATCTTTCATCGGAATGTATTGCGTATTTGTGTCTATTTGTTAAACAAAAACAATTATTACTTAAACTTAAAATATTTCAATTGACATAAACATGTTATGCAGTAAAGAAAAATTTAACGAATCTAATAATATGCTCGTAAATACGTTCATTCGCATAAGTTTCAAAAAGAAAAAATGTTCACAAATATTTATATTTTGCATTCATAATAACTTTGTACATAAATTATTTGCTTTTACAGTTGATTTAATACTTTGATTCTAAAAATCTTTTATCTTTCTGAACTTGATTTTCACCTAGTAAAAAATAAAATCAATGTTTTACTCTAGAGATACTCTTAGGTATATTTTCATCAGAACTGTCGTAATTTACCTACATTGTTACAGAATGAACATAAATAAACAATGTCTATAATTACATGTCTTTCAATTCCCTCCAATTCGAGGCTTGATGGCATCATCGAGCAACCGTTAAATTAAGAAGCACTTGAAGTTATATTGCTGCCTCCTGCGGAGCACCAATAGCGTTTGATTGGTTTCACAATCAATTACTCATCTTCATCGAAGAAAATTACCCTTAGTATGTCAATTTGTATAGAATTTGGATTTTTATCATAGCATATTTTCTCATTGGATTATTTTGAAAGTTTCATCTTTCACTTACGTGATCATGTTCTACTACGACGACAACTTCTTGATCCACAGATGCTATGCATGTACTCTTGTATTGATACACATTTGTATCATAAATACATTTTTCACAAATGTTTATCAAAGCCGAACTAATACATATCAAAGTAAAAGTCTTATTTTCTTTTCTTTGGAATACTTTTAATCAAACCGACTTAAGGAAACATTAGCAAAGTTAAGTTAAAGTTAAGTATCGCTGTTCTTGGTATTCCGCCAGATGTTGTTGAAGATGACGTCAATGACCCTCCTCCAGATTTCGTTTAGTGCATTCCAGCTGTAGTTTTCCTTCGAGCCCATATCCTGAAAAGGCTGCATTACCAGCTCCATGGCGTATGGAATTCCGTATATCTGAAAATAATATCAATGCATAATTTTAACAATGTGTACAATCAGCGTCAAATAGTTCCTAACACTACTTATTAATATTCTGTGGTAACACACAAAGTACCCAAAAACTTCCCAACACGCTGAGTGTAAGTATCTAAGGCCCTGGCTCCGAAGAAAATTAAAAAGACGTGGAGCCATATTCGTAGACACCTTTTTAAAGTAATAATATTCTTGTAACTTATGCAAGCGATATTCTTGCTAAGTCCTATAGCTGAGCTAAATATCTATTTTAGCTTAAGTCAGGAGTGGGCTTTTGGGAGTTCGACAGGGTTCGAACTAGCGATGCCTGCCAAAAACGACATCACTCCCATTATCAAATACATGTGTACTTAGTATATACACAACGTGCTTTACTGTGTACCTACCATGAGTTTACGTCAGGTGTGCTCGCTAGCGAGTACGTCAAAAATCTCTATGAAGATTTTGTTTCTTGAAAGTAGCCGCTAGGGGCGCTGCACAATATGTCATACATTTAAATGTCATTTTTTTACGCAGTCGCTAGCGAGCTCACCTAACGTAAACTCATGGTAGGCACACTGATCTTATGTAGTCATTGTTAAACTGACATTATCTATGGCTGGGTTGCACCATCTTACTTTAACTTTGATAACGTCAAAAATCTGTCAAACTCCATTCAAAATACAACGGTTATCGTTAAAGTTACGGTCAAAGTTGGGTGGTGCAATTCAGCCTATGTTCTTTGTTTAAATAACTCACTGTAGATGCGTAGTCCACGCTAGAACCGGAGATCTTCCCATACCAATTGTGGAGGGTGTCCACTGTGACAGATATGACCTGGAAACTGGCGTTCTTCATCGCTTCGTCGATCTCCCCCCTTAAGTCTATGTATTTGTCGTCGTCTGATTGAACGTCAGTGTAGCCTTTTGGGTAGAGAATTGCGTCACCCTGTACCAAAAAAAATTAAGTCAAGAAGAAGAATCTTAAACACTGTTTATTCTCCTCAACCTGTCTGACCAGCATATGGAGTAAGCCAAATCCTCAATTTGCCTCTGGTGAGGGCCGCAAAATGAAGAGAATCCTTATCTAATAAGAAAGCTTATCCTGGAGTCTCCAATATCTGTTCTTACGTACTTATGAATATTTGATTCCATCAAATATGTACCTTAAAACTTTGATAGTCATAAGATCCAGAATGCACATGCATATAGCCATTGATCTTATGGCTGTAGTGGTGTAGCACGTCCCGGATTGCCCTTGTTTCTGCCTCGGAGAAGGGGGAGACTCCTGGGAAATGCTGGCTGCAGGAACTGACGGATGCAGTGGAGTTCCAGGACACGTCGAAGTTGCGGTCCAGGGCCACTCCGGGACAAGCTCCTTGTGGTGACATGTTTTTGTTCCACAGGTTTTTCTGAATTGGGAATTTTAAACGTTTTAGGTTCTGGTTATTTATTAATTTAGAAAGTTTTTTGACAATTAAAAAAAAACACTAGTGCGGCATAATTTTGGATTCTAATGGTGAAATATATTTTCGAATCGATCCATTAGTTTAGGAGCTTTTCTCTTTATAATATTAGAGATATTTATGTAATGCAATATGAATGATAATAAAATGAATTTATAACATATTTATATTACTTGAATCGTCACGCACCCTTCCCCCCTTTTCCCTCAAGACGAAGCCGTCAGGATTGGCCATAGGAATCAAAAATATGTCAAACTTGTCCAAATGGGCAAAATAAAAGGAGAGCAAAACTTTCAAATCGGCAATCGAGTATAAACATGGAATATTCGAGATTCCCATAACACTTAGGCCGTGCACAATAAATATGATTTTCTTCTCTGGAACTTCGTCCACGTATTTGCTCTCGTCGGCTCGGAAATATTTTCCGAGTTCACTTTTCCGTTCTGTCACTTTCAGCATGACGATGTCGTTGTATTCTACAGTGCGACCGATTACTTCGACTGTTATATTTGCTTCCTGAAAGTTACTGGCGAAGTCAGTCAACTGTTGCTTTATCTGGAATTTAATGTACCCCAAATTTATTATGTTTTTATCCGCGCTAACAAGCAGTAAAATTATTTGTATTTTAACTTTAGACTTACACTATAGGGACTTAAGACAGTGTCTTTATCGTTTTCTTCCAGCTTCTGATATTTGGAGGTACTATCTCTGTGAATAATACAAGACTCTCTTACTGCAGCACAAAAAACCTCATATTATTATCTTTGTTTATTAAATTACATTAACTTACTCTTCTGGTTGTTGCAGCAAATGCAACTCCGAGATTCTTGTTGAGCTAAAATAATGAAACATTTAGTTACTCTGTTCCTAAAAAGAACTAAAACATGGACGTAAATCACTTGTGTAATAAAATAAAGATTTTGGCGTATCTGTATTGTACTGTCAGCGTCCAATAGTTAGTAATGCCCAAAGTAGCCAAAAAGTTCGCACGTTGTTGTGTTATCAACTTTTTGGCCACCAACTATTTGAGGCTGACTGTACCTACTGCTTAGGCTTGTTTCCTAAAAAAATTTCTTAGTCAGCCAATTTTAATATAAAAAAATATTGAACACGTATATTTTTAACTGTCAATGAAACAAATAATCATAAAGTTATAGTGCGTTGAAGTTCCACGCGACGTCACAAAGTGCTGCACTTTTACGCACTCACTGACGTCACGGGCCTTTTCTTTAGAACTTTGGCACGCTTTATCTCTTTACATTTTCATTAGTTTCAAAAAGTGAAAAACAGGTGTCGAGTAGTTTTTGATAAGCTAACTGAGGGACTAATTAAAACTGTTGCTTTTTTACCCAGGAAACATCCCTATTATGAATAGTTTATAGATATACCGAAGTTCATCCTTTCTCTGTTTCTGTTTGTACCGATGCTGCTGTAGTTTCGGCCATTTTGTGGTCTCTTCGCTACGGCCTCGATTGCGACTCCTCGCGACTGTGGGAGCTGGCTTCTTCTCTTTTTCAGAAGTAATGTAGTCCGTTGTCGTCCTTATAACATAGTTTAATCATCAATACACTAATATTAATTCGTTCGTTCGTTTCACCCGAAAGACATCCACTGCTGGACAAAGGCCTTCCCCAAGGTTTTCCACAAAGACCGGTCCTGCGCCGCCCGCATCCAAGCACCTCCCGCGACCTTCACCAGATCGTCGGTCTACCTAGTGGGAGACCTGCCCACATTACGTCTTCCGGCTCGTGGTCACATTAATATTATGAAGAGAGATTTTATTGTTTGTTTGTATTAAAAAAGCTCCCAAACTACTGGACTGATTATTTTTATTATTAGATTATTTTCTAATGAACATAGGCGCTACAAAGTTCGCCAGGTCAGTTAGTATTAAAATAAACTTAGATAGTCGCTCAGTGGCGACGCTAAACTAAGTATAATCATTACCTGATGGTAATGATGACAGTGATTTGTCATCTTTGTTTTTTTTTAATGATGGTAAGTGATTACCGTCGCCCATAGACACCATAGTGATGACTTAATTTAGTATCTACTGCATATACATGACCCTCTTAAATCAACCACCGGCAATGGCAAAATGGAAGACTTTACATACACTCCCCATTCTGCCCAGATCTGGTTAGAGACAAATAGTATATTTTAAGTCAAAGTTATGTAAGATAAGAAGTATTTTAAGTTAGATAAGGTAAAGAAACACCTTTATTTTGAAATAAAAATTATGATTGGAACTCGTATTACTGCATGGTATCTGTACATTATTTCTGGGGTTTTCTGGGACAACCTCAACTTTCTCGAAGAAAGTAATGCGCAAGGATCAGTCCATTAAAATGTTCAGTTATTTCGAAAGAGCATTTATTATTACCTTTTTATTGGAGCTTTATCTTTCGATTTCACTTTGGTAAATCGAGTCGGCGGCTTGCTGCTGTCGTGATTCGGATGATTCTTGTACTTTGGGTCTTCGATTGCTCGTCTTGCATCGAACTGAGGATCTCGTTCCCTGAAAATAAGAAAGTTTATATAATTTTTTAATCAAAAAGCAAAAAGATCCTAAGCTGAACTTTACGTTGAGCCTGGTTTAAATTAATTATAATAAAAAAATATATCACTTAATTTTATAAAATAATGTATAACAAATAATTAATTTGTTGATTTATTGGCTATAATATTCTAAAATATTTTTTGAGTAATTTTTCACACAGGTATCAAAATGTAACTTACCAAAACTCCAATTTATCTGCTGATTTCACTGAAAATATTAAAAATGCCTGTCAATAACATATCCCTTTATGACTGACTAAATATAAAAAATAAAAAATATTTGTATATCAAAATAAATGATTAACCAGAATAATAAAATAATTTCCGTCGGTTACAGTATAGAGTTACAAAATTTTAATAAGCTACAAAGAAAACTATGACCCATTGTTTTTAATTAACAGCACACGGTTTAGTACCTAATTCTATTTCACGGCTAAACACATAAATCACTAGCAAAATGTGTACGAACATTATTTGTTATTTGTTTCGAAATGTGATTTGCAAATACGTCAGCCTCTTATCGGACCCGTATCAAAGAACCGACATAAATCGTATTTATTTTAATGGCAATGTACAGATTGCGAAATAATGGCCACAGCAATATAAATCAATCATCAAATTATTTTTGAAACTAGACATTCATCAGTCAATCTCACGCACCTAGTAAGGTACATCTTAAAAAAACTGACAGCGTACAAAACTGATTTTCGACTTAAGATTTCACACACTCAGTAAAATTTCGGATGTTAGAAGAAGAAACATATCGGCTGGTGCCAAGAAACAGTCAAAATCAAAAAATCAAAANCTAAAGTTGGATGGGTCACTTTTGTCTCCTGCTTTAAATAGCTAATTCTAAGTGGCAGAAACTAGAAAGAAAGATCGCTTACTTATTACAGGAAAATATTATTTATAGATATGTGAGCGCTAGGCAGGTAAAGTCCAAAGTTCGTGCACTCTTTGTGATTTAAACTATTTTTTGGAAAATCAATAAGGTGATTTGACCGATCGGTCACTAACAAAATCATTGGAGGAGGCATAGGCCTCAGCTGAACATAGTTTCAGCAGTGGACATCCTGTAGCTGAAATAATAAAGGTCATCGTCCGTATTTAAGGTTCTAAGTAGTCCTGGACCCACTTTATGACTATTCGCTTATTTAACTAGAATGTAATTTATTAAAATTTATTTATTTAAAAATTAATAAACAAACATGAAAGAACGTCGCCGAACTGACCCTTAAATCTTGACCGTGTGGACATTAAAAATTTCACGACCCCTTAAAAGTGTTGTTTTACTGTTCATGGCTGTTATGGCAAAGGTCTGGCTTTGGCGGGGAGGGACGTGGCGCAAGGTGTAGGAAGATAGCCTAATAAACAAAATAAACAAACATAGAAAAAGTTAGTTTTTCCTTTTAATGTGATAAGAGACATCCGTTTACTACGGTGCACTTTACGCCACATGTCAAGTGCACGCAAAGAATATTAGAAGTTATAAAACATATCCATCGTGTGTAATTATTACTCGTGCACACGGGTGTCAGCAGAGTTTAATATGATGTGGATTGTGGATGTTGTAAAAGGCGACTAAGGGACAAAAATGCCAATGTCAGGCTTCCCCAGTCTATCCAGTGTGAGGAGCGTAGGCCAGCAGACAAAGCTGCTAGCAGCTGGTTAGCTGACAAATTAGGACAGATCGTGCTCTTTGCACTGGAGACTCAACTCTTTAGATCATGACGATGACATAAAAATTGCATTGTTTCTTTTTATTTCACCTCAAACATGAAGTTTCAAAGGGATAACTTACCAAAATGTCAGTTTTTACCGCTTTATCTTGTGTTTTATACCAAACAGAACACCCTCGTAAAGGCGCCTCAAGATTTACACCTACACAAAAAAACTGTTAGGGCCCGACTCAATCTCTATCCGAAGGCAGGCTGTAAATCGGCCTGGCCTTTAAAACGCCGTATTAAACTTACCATTTAGAACATGGCATTATCCTTAACTGTTTAGTGTCCTGGAAAATAAAAAGAAAACAAACATTTTCGTACGAATAACGGCAAACAAGTTATAAAAACTCTACATTTAGTTGTATTAACAAAAATCAATTGGGAGTTGTTCTCCAATAAAGCTATCGAAAAATTGCTAAAATAGATAAACTAAATTACCATATTTTTAAAGATCCACTGTTCCCATGTCTGAAAACTGTAATTCATTAATTTCACACATTGCAACAAGAGGCTAACTCCAAATAAAACAAATTGTACCTACACCAATAAAATGTTCGTTTCCTAACGAAACAAAAGTGCAATAGTGTAAACACCGGCTGTCCGAAGTGTGGCAACACTGTTGCTTTATGACGTTATTTACAAGGTGTTAAGCCCGACCACGGCCTGGCAGTCACGGAATCATATTTGGACTAGTTTTAAAACACTTTTATAACACTGTTTTAATTAATTTTCGTAATTTTTGGGAAAAGGTTGCTAGATTTATGGTATAGGGCAGGTATGGCTCTAGACTGAATTTGTTAACATCGGGTGCAAGCAACAGTTAGAGATAATAAAATAACATCCACCGTAATACGAGTCAATTTGCAATTATAGCATGCTTAAAACTGTGCTCGAAAACTCGAAATGAGCATGCTTATTATTAGCAATGTTTTGATACACATGCGCTCAATAGTTGCATGCTTTCGTGCTAGTAATGATGAGCATGTGTATCGGTACTTTTTTGAAAAACAGAATCATGAAGTGACGTCAATGATGTTACTATGATATTGCTTTGCAGGAACGAAATAGAACCTAAAAGTTCATAACAGAAGCGTAAAAGAAGATGACATCATTTAAAACGAATTAATGTACAGTCACCAGCACACTAAAAAATATTTTTTGTTGCAAAATTACACCTATTTCAACGTCATAAGACGCCAGTGTTTAGCATAATATGACGTCGTCAGTATGACGTAATAGTGACGCTTCCCTATATCTAATAGGGCAGTAGATTAAGACCTCTATAGCCAGAGAAGTACATTAACATCAAATTGTTCGTACAATAAAACAAATCGTTAAGCTCAAATGGCCCTACAAACGAGGGCGTTGACACAAATTATTATCATAAAACTGCAACAAAACGTTGGACTTTAGTCCGACTGTCTACAAGGTAAAAAACTTTTTATAACGAAAGCTTTTGAGTGCAGTACCTCTAGTAGGAAAAACTTTCGAGTTCGTTTCGTTGCGTATTCAAAGTGTCATCGAAAAATTTTGTATGAAAAATTAAACAGCGCCCCCTATATTATAGCCGCCCTACTAGAGGTACAGATGCGTCTATGGTGAAGCGAGCCCATAAGAAGTTTAATTCACTCGTACCTTGAAGTCTTTGGGTTGGAAGAAGATATGGTACCTACAGGCGACAGCACATCAATACATACTCCGACATATTTGCAAAATTAGTAGAGTTACTTAAGTTATGGATCAAAAAACTGACTCTTAGCGATAAAGCATTTACAGCATCTTATTACACTAGCTACAAGTAACACATTGTCAAATTACAAAGTTTCTGAAAAGTCCTCTAGGTTGTCTAGAAGAAATCGTTTCATAACGAAAAGACCGCCTAAATTGTGCCGTCCCTTTTGTATTTATTTCTTTTTTTCTTTTCTTGTCTTGTGTGGTGTACAATAAAGTGTCTAATTTAAGTATGTACAATGTAAGTACTAGTTTATAGCTTAGCATAGTATGATATACGAGTAGTAGAGGACGTCCCTAACTTTGAATACATCACGCAATTAAGTGTTAAACTCGTCCCTTTTCGGTCGACTCGGCTTAATTCATTTTTTCCCTTTATTTCACGAGGAAGAATTTATTTTCATAACTGATAATAAATGTCGACTCATTGTAATAATAAAGTAAGTGGGGGTGAGTTCACCCTTTTGCGCATTCCAGTACGTTTTGGATGATTTGGTTGGATGTTTTCATCTCGTAATGAACGTTTTAATTTTTTGAGTAACGAAAGAAGTAAATAAATACTTACACTTAACAAAATGGATTGATATCATACATTAGTAACTCTACTTTGGTTCTTTTGCTATAAGCTCACCTACCAGTGACGTCATTATACTCGTCGTAGTCATAACTGACAGTCACTATCTGAGAGACAAGTTTTTTTCAACAAGACGTTATTTACAATGTCCGCGGTAATACAAGAATTATGTATTATGACCATAGAGGAATGATAAGATAAAATAATCCTATATTATACAAATTATTATCCACCCACCGCTAGGCTCCGAAACAATTAATGCTTGCTGATTAGCTACGACTCTACACTTCGTAGCAAACTGTCGTAGACGTAGTAACTAAAATTACACCCGTTTTCACAAACGATGCTTGCTTAAGTGAAGCAGCAAATCGAACGCACAGAGCGTTGAATAGAGCTTTGTTATTGGTTCGTGTGCGTCCACGCGCACTGTGAGACCTCATAGTAATGTTTGTGAATACGGGCGTTAGTAATCTGTGGTCGTGGTAGTAATAAGATAGATAAAAGGAAAAACAATCGATTCAGTACATTAATCCTACTTATATTATAAATTTTAATGCGAAAGTTTGTATGGATGTTTAGATGTATGGATGTTAACATGTTTGTTACTTTTTCACGCAAAAATTACTGAACGGATTTTGATGATATCATATTAGGTATATGCTATAATTTATGACGATATGTAACAAACTAAATTTCACGCGGGTAAAATCGCAGGCAAAAGCTAGTACCTAGTGTAATAGTTACATTTTTGTCTGTTTCTTAAAGTTATTAATGAACACGTTTACATTCCTATTCATTAATTACAGTTTGGGCCACGATCAGAATGCGCCGATAAGGCACGTGTCGTTTGTTTTTATTACACTGCCCGGCCCAGTTTATTGTCCGACACTACAATAATTAGCCCGAATTGCTCGTTTACTAATTACGAATGTTTATTCAGCTCAAGATCACTGTTAAAGAGGAATTTAGATGATTCACGAACATAGATTACGGAACTCGTAAGTAAGTAGGTACTAAAATTCGCATTTGATAGTAGCCTATCTCTAACCAAATCATTGGGCCTTGTCATGACTACTGAAAAGAAATTACTGATGAATCTAGTACCTTCTGGACCTTTCTGTCTCGCTGCCCTCATTTGTGTGATTTTTTTTCATTTATAAATACTAAACGAATAGCAATTCTTAACTTGATCCACAGTCTATGAGTAAGTAACTGGTATGAGGTACTTATTTGATCAAGTGATGTTAAAAATCAAATAAAGTGATATGAAATGCATAATTTCCTTCCTTTTGTCCTACTAATCTATCTAATCTATCTATAATATTATAAATGCGAAAGTTTGGATGTCTGGAAGTTTGTTACCTACTCTTTCACGCAAAAACTACTGAACAGATTTTGATGAAACTTTACAGTATTATTGTTTATAACCCAGAATAACATATAGGCTATAATTTATGACGATCTGTGACAAACTAAATTTGACGCGGGTGAAGCCGCGGGCAAATGCTAGTAAATATTAAGCGAATAGCAATTAATTCTTAAAACTTGATCCTATATAAGAGTAAGTAACTGGTATGAGGTACCTATTTGAACAAGTGATGTTAAAAATCAAATAAAGTGATATTCTAATACATAGTTTCCTTCCTTTTGTACTTAATAAATGTCACCAACGTGGTCATTTCTCATCGCCCAATATTATGAATCAAAAACTTAATTCCAAAGCCGAAACTCCATCGAAAACGTCCTCAGGAGATTTAGTTCGACCGTATTAGTAGATTGGATGGCAGGCAGACCATAAAAACCGACTCCGCGAACCATTCGCCATCACTTCATTGAGCAGCGTTTATAGTGCGGCCGGCTTTTGTCTCTGGACATGGAGTGATTGACTTTTGATTCAAGTGGGCTGGAAAAAGGGAAAGAATCGTGTACTTTTTGTATGCAGGCTTGTACAGAGGTAGTGTCACGTCATAAATGGTAGGTACCTACTTCCAAATACGAATGCTATGTGAGTAGGTAAGTAAATCAATTTTTGCGCTTACATCTAACCTGTCATGTCATGCATCATGATTGGAAAAACTGACCCCGCGCAATAGGATTAGGCGATGCAGAAGAAGAATATTCAATCTGTCATGCTTACGGTTCAGTAAAGTTTTCTAGGACGCTACTGTATCGCCTTATTTTTCATAAGTCAAGGAGAGATTCCATAGTAAGGCGGATCGCCAATGCGTTCGATAGATCAATTCAAAACCACATTTAATGTTTCACTCCACATAAATATTTTCATAGGTTAGTAAGATCTAAGGGCTAAAGAATCCATTACATTCTATCAGTATCCTCAAAGGAGGACTTACACAACCTTTCTCTAAACACGCGGAGTGCATTTCCCAACGTTGTTACCTCGTGCTGTGAGGGCGAGGGCCTGCACAGGACCTCCTCTGAGTAATCAGCCGAGTGCCAATGTAATCTCATTGCTAAACGCTTATCGCCAATGGTATATAGGTACGATACAAGTATCTGAGAGAATAGTGATGTTGAAAGGCTTTTGAATCGAATTGTAATCGATTTAATGTCGTATGTAAATCGAATTACCTACTCGATTAGTTCGGTGAATTTAATTCAGAAACGAGCTTACTGTTTGTTTATTATGTTTAAGCCACTAAACATAAGTTTTGAAACCTTAACTAGAAAGCCAGTCACCATCAATCCAAATCAACCTAAATAGTTCTGTTCACTTGTCCACTCCTTTGAATCCCCACAGTGCTGCAGTGCACTCACATCACACCGGATTCTTGGACCATTTGACTTATTTTATCCCAAATTATCCACTCTGCTTCTTCTCAGCTCTTGCCAAAATATATTGGTCTCGAAGCTCTGGTAGGGTAAAAAGATTAAGAGACATGTAGGCTCCTTATGAGCATAATAATAGCGATTTTGTAAGTAGGATTTAAATAGTCTTTACAAATAAAGAAATTTTGACTTTGACTTCAAACAAACGAGCATCTCTTTCGTTCCATTGGATTCGCACTTCACACACATCACGATTTTGCATCACCAATTTCACTCGATTGCAACGGAACCAACTCTACAACGAGTATGTAAATGTATCTCCCGCAGGAGTAAGATTTCTAATGTAATTGACAGCTAAAATAAAACCCCTTCGACCACGATGGACCGAGGGATGTTGCCCTCGCTTATGATAATGACAGCGATTGTAAAGTCTTGCCCCATCGACTCCGTTTAGTCTTAGTCCAGCGAGTTCTCGATTATGATTTGATTAAGTTCAGCTTTGAAATAAACAATTAAAATGATGACAATAAACATATCGATCATCAAAATAGTCAAATTAAAAAGGCTTTGGCCCTTGTACCTGATTGTTAGGTTGGTAATATTTCTTTTTTTTATTTACCTATTTCAACTTTTCAATATGACATAATAGGAGTCTTCCGTCGATTACCCAAGGTTTTAAACTGAGACAAGGCATAGATCTATTGTTTCAAACGAATTCAATACTATTTATAACAAATTACCAAACTGAACTTTATCTAAACTTCTTTACAATTTTGCGTCAATTTATTTCAAACTTCTTTTCACCGGCCAGTAACCCAACCCTCGATTATGTGAATAAACCCTCGTTAAATTCATTTAGTAACGCAGTGCCAGAGGGATGACCTCCCTGTGAGAGCCGTGACGTCACTCGTCACGTGGGCCTCACACGTGATGGCCTCAGCGGTCACATGATCAAGTAGGGAAACCAGGATTTGGGAAAATCCAGGTCAAGTTTCTGTTAAATTAAAATTTTTAGTTTTTTTGTTAGAAACTACACTTGGTGATAACTTAGGTAAGTAGACTTATCACCTTTATTCAAATTAGGTTACTTTAGCTTCAAAAAAATCATCATAACCCACTTTAGTCTAATTTTAAACATTAATCCTTTTCCAATACAAACAGCAAATGCTTTGTTTCTATAAAACCGAATGAACCGAACGCAAAAATAGCAAATGGTAAAAACTAAAAATACTTCGCTTATTCCCATAGTTCATAGCGCCGGATGGGGATAGAAAGTTTACAATCTATTCAATGGTATAAGTGACAGAGCATAATGTCCATTTCCATCCATCCAAATCTGATTGCTATATAAATACAGGCTTGTTATTTATATATAACGCTGTAATATCTTCAGGATTTTTCAATAATTTATCAACTGTCCTTGTATCATGTACTTCATCTGTAATAAAATTTTCCCCTCTGCTTTTCATGCTGACTGTACTAAGTAAGTGCTTAAAACGGTAATACCTACGCCTACAGTTTATAGCAGACTCTAAGCCCTTCTTCAGAAAGATTTCCATCCTACATACTTTTCTATTTCCATCTACATCCATCCCACCTGCCACTTTTAACTGCTAAATTGGGAAAATCCCTAATAATTTGCACGCGTGGACTATCAGCGACCCCACCCACCGAACAAAGCCCACTCGTTTTCACAATTTTCCCTTGGAACCCCCATTCAAAGCTATCCAAAGCAAACTTTACGCAAGAGACCGGAGTTTATGTAAAACAATACACTTTACAAGGATTCACGACTATTTTATAAGGGAAATTGCGCGAGGTACCTACCGACCGAACCACCCATTTTCTCTAAACGTTTTGACAAGCTGTACATTTGAATTTGTCGCCTGTCCACCGGAGCGGAAAACTTACAATTAATATTAAAACATGCGCAATAAAATAAACGCAAGCAGTCGGAAAGTATACGCGTCAGTCCAGTGGGCGCCATCTAGCGTGCTTTTGACAAGTCTATTATGCCATAGCAGGACCAGACGAGCCTAAAATTGCGTTTTAAACACAAACAAAACTAAGCTGTATTTTAGAGTACATAAAAATCTTATTTCAAAAAACAACAAGCATAATCGTGTGTTGGATAAGGATGTGTTACTGTACGTGCAAATGATCCTTTTGATTATTGTTAACAAAATGTATGGGACAACACTGTTATTAAAGTCGTTTTGCATACTTTATAGTATTCTCTAAGTCCCAACCTTGCATTGAAACCTTGTAATTATTAATTTAGCTTTCGAAGGACCATATTTTATTTCACATTTGGGCAATAGGGATGATGACTGGGTAATTAAATCGAAATTCCATTTATTCCGTCAGACAGATAATTAGAAAATGTTAGACTCATATTTTTTTTCCATAATCCAATAATTACCTACAGTATTATATTGAGTTGAAATGTCGCGTGACGTCACTTTTGAGTTAATCGGACGGACAAATAATTGAAATTTTGTCATCTAGCCTATTATACTGATTTATAGAATCTGCTTGATTTTCAATGTCTATAGCCTCACCAGAGAATCGAACCGTCCAATAAAGATTCAGTCAGCTACTAAGTCACAGAAGCGTTGACATTCATAAGATAAGTTTGTATGTAATTTTCTAAAATACTTAATCCAATGCATCTATTCAACCACAATCTACTGTCATATCAATATGTGTTATTCTCAGTTGTCACCCGTGACAGGCGGCATATGCACGCGGCTGTTCCCTGGCCCCGTAACGAGCTGTCAGACCTGTCACTACTGTGATACTGTCACGGCGCGAGGTCCCGTCGTCCGCCATCGCAATGATGACAGTATCTCTGCTTTCATCAGGACCCTTCAGTTGTTTCATTATTTTTATATCAGTCGATCTGTTAAGTTTTTGAGCGGTGTAAGTTGCTAATGTTTTTTTAAAACGTATTGTTTTTAGTACCTAAGTAGTACTTACACACTGTTTTGAATTAATTATGGACAACGGCATGTCCATAATTAATTCCATCCATTTATAAACTATGAATGTAGATCCTAGAATTACTTAATATTTCGACTTAAGATACCAAAATGCCAAAGCTAATTTCTTAAAAGATACCTACAATAACACAAACGATGCTTGCTAAAGTGACGCAGCAAATCGAACGCACAGCGTTCAATAGAGCTCTGTGATTGGTTCGTGTGTAACCCTGTGCGTCCACGCGAACTGAAAGACTTCATAGTAATGTTTGTGAATACGGGCGTAAGTAAGGTAATAACTTGTGTCAAGAAGCAGTTGATGAAATCGAATTCATAATACATATATTTATAGTTAGGGTCATGTGTTCAACAATGAAACACTAAAAGGACATTGTCAGAAACCGCCTTAGATTCCTGGGCACAGCAGTAAAGTATCAAAATTAATCTCTTACTTTCTGAATACTTAAATATTAATTAGATTGTAACGGACACTTGAGGATTAGAAAATGAAATAATAAAAGTCTTTTATATGTATTCCATAANCATTTTGAGCAACTACGCTCTGCTACCATGTAGCGAATATGAGTTTTAAGTTTTACTTTGTGATATTAAATTAAACACAGTTTTTACGATTTTACGAAGGCAATCGCCGCCATTCTTTTATTTTCAATAGACCACAGAGAAACTTCAAAATATATTTTTAATCATAAAAAACGTTAAGGCATTGGAACAGCGATTACCAGCCAGATACAATAATCGATAACATATACATGACCCTCTTTTATCAACCACCGGCCACCGGCAAAGTCAAAATGGATTTAGCATACACTCCCTACTCTGCCCAGATGGGTTGGAGACAAATAGTATTTTAAGTCAAAATTATATGAGATAAGAAGTACCAATTTTAAGTCAGGATATAGAAACACCTTTATTTTGAAATAAAAATTATGATCGGAACTCGTATTAAATTACTGCATGGTTCTGGGGTTTTCTGGGACATTCTCAACTTTCTCGAAGAAAGTAATGCGTAAGGGTCAGTCCATTAAGAGCGTTGTAGCAAAAAGTTGGCGTTCGAATTTTAGGTTTTTATTGCTTGACGTCGCGTAGTGAGTGCGCAAACTGCATTTATCTGTACAATTTCAACGCTGCGTCGACTAAACGATCTTAATCCGTAGTTGTATCGTACCTAAGACAATACATACATACATAATAATAAAGAAATAATATATAATTTACCTATTTGATTTTTTCTCAGATTAGACTTTTAGCAAAATCAAGTTACGTAATTAATGTATTTTTTACACTAGTAAATCCCGCGACAAGTTTTTAATCTTTAAATTGAGTAAAGTAATAAGTTGATGGGTTTGAAAGAATTTATGTTTTATTTTATTCTTTTTACAGCATCAAAAGCTTGTTTATGAAAAATATTTACTATTTAAATTTTACTTTTGACTTTTTAGTTTTTATGATGCGGGATGGAAAAATTAAAATTTATTCTGATTTTGTGACGTTTCCGCACATAAATATGGATAGGTTAAATAAATAGAATGAAATGTATGAAAACGAGCGTGCCATTTTTTAAACGTTATCTATAATATCTGTGTCCATCAAAGAGCTCGTAACTAAACATCGTAAGCGCCATTCAATATACAGTGTGAGTCACGTTAAAGTGTACATATGAAAATAGATGAAACTAGACCTATTTTTATCGACAAAAAAGAGGTCAAATTTTTTTTTAAATTTTTTTTAAATTTTTTATAGATTTTTTTTCCTTCCAATTCCTAATTATAAAGAAAACGTAATAACTTTTAAACTAAGCGGTATATCCTGATAAAATAAAAACAGTTATAATGCTAAATAGCAGGCGATTCTAAAAAAATACATAAAATACACAAAAAATGCCAACAAATAATAAAAAATGGTACTTTTTTAAAAAAATCTGCTTTTAAATTCGTGTTTTTTTGGTTATTTGATAAATTTCTCCAAAAAATGCCCCTATAACAGGTAGTTTTTATTATTTTGTATTATTGTCTATTGTATTATCTTTGTAAAACCAAAAATTGCATGTCTCTATCCCTATCACAACATTTGCTATGATCGTTTGAACAAAGGCCTGCCACAACATTATACTCCGCTACAGGTAGAGACAATTTTAATTTTAAATAAAATGCTTATTTTACTTCTAAATCTTTTGTTTTTATTTGAAATCTAACTTGTCTTTATCAAAATTACAAATCTAGAGCCATTTTCAGTTTTGTTGTTAACGAAGCGTTGAATGGCGCGCCCGGAGAGGCTTAGTTCAAACGATCATTGCAAATGTTGTGATAGGGATAGAGACAGGCGATTTTTGGTTTTACGAAGGTAATACGATAGAGAATAATACAAAGTAATAAAAACCACCGGTTATAGGGGCATTTTTTGGAAAAAACACGAATTTAAAAGCAGATTATTTTCAAAAAGTATCATTTTTTATTATTTGTTGGCCTTTTTTGTGTATTTTATGTTTTTTTTAGTATCGCCTGTTATTTAGAATTATTACTGTTTTTATTTTATCAGAATATACCGCTTAGTTTAAAAGTTATTACGTTTTCTTTACAATAAGCAATTGGAAGAAAAAAAATCTACAAAAAATTTAAAAAAAAACTCAAAAAATTTTTGACCTCTTTTTTGTCGATAAAAATAGGTCTAGTTTTATCTATTTTCATATGTACACTTTAACGTGACTCACACTGTATAACGCTGTATCTTCAGGATTTTTCAATAATTTATCAACTGTCCTTGTATCATGTACTTCATCTGTAATAAAATTTTCCCCTCTGCTTTTCATGCTGACTGTACTAAGTAGGTGCTTAAAACGGTAATACCTACGCCTACAGTTTATAGCAGACTCTAAGCCCTTCTTCAGAAAGATTTCCATCCTACATACTTTTCTATTTCCATCTAGCCTTCTTACATCCATCCCACCTGCCACTTTTAACTGCTAAATTGGGAAAATCCCTAATAATTTGCACGCGTGGACTATCAGCGACCCCACCCACCGAACAAAGCCCACTCGTTTTCACAATTTTCCCTCGGAACCCCCATTCAAAGCTATCCAAAGCAAACTTTACGCAAGAGACCGGAGTTTATGTAAAACAATACACTTTACAAGGATTCACGACTATTTTATAAGGGAAATTGCGCGAGGTACCTACCGACCGAACCACCCATTTTCTCTAAACGTTTTGACAAGCTGTACATTTGAATTTGTCGCCTGTCCACCGGAGCGGAAAACTTACAATTAATATTAAAACATGCGCAATAAAATAAACGCAAGCAGTCGGAACGTATACGCGTCAGTCCAGCGGGCGCCATCTAGCGTGCTTTTGACAAGTCTATTATGCCATAGCAGGACCAGACGAGCCTAAATTGTGTTTTAAACACAAACAAAACTAAGCTGTATTTTAAAGTAGATAAAAATGTTATTTCAATAAACAACAAGCATAATCGTGTGTTGGATAAGGATGTGTTACTGTACGTGGAAATAGGATGCAAATGATCCTTGTGATTATTGTTAACAAAATGTATGGGACAACACTGTTACTAAAGTCGTTTTGCATATTTTATAGTATACTCTACGTCCCAGCCTTGGATTGAAACCTTGTAATTACTTAATTTAGCTTTCGAAGGACCATATTTTGTTTCACATTTGAGCAATTATACTGATTTATAGAATCTGCTTGTTTTTCAATCGAACCGACGTCCAATAAAGATTCAGTCAGCTACTAAGTCACAGAAGCGTTGAATTTAAATGTAAAGAAGACATTCATCAAGATAAGTTTGTAGGTATGTAATTTTCTAAAATAATCCAATGCATTTATTCAACCACAATCTACTGTCATATCAATATGTGTTATTCTCAGTTGTCACCCGTGACAGGCGGCATATGCACGCGGCTGTTCCCACTGGCCCCGTAACGACCTGTCAGACCTGTCACTACTGTGATACTGTCACGGCGAGGTCCCGTCGTCCGCCATCGCAATGATGACAGTATCTCTGCTTTCATCAGTACCTCTAGTACGAAAAACTTTCGAGTTCGTTTCGTTGCGTATTCAAAGTGTCATCGAAAAATTTTGTATGAAAAATTAAACAGCGCCCCCTATATTATAGCCGCCCTAGGGGGCGCTGTTTAATTTTTCATACAAAATTTTTCGATGACACTTTGAATACGCAACGAAACGAACTCGAAAGTTTTTCGTACTAGAGGTACAGGACCCTTCGGTTGTTTCATTATTTTTATATCAGTCGATCTGTTAGGTTTTTGAGCGTTGTAAGTTGCTAATGTTTTTTAAAACGTATTGTTTTTAGTACCTAAGTAGTGCTTACACACTGTTTTGATTTAATTATGGACAACGGCATGTCCATAATTAATTCCTTCCATTTATAAACTATGAATGTAGATCCTAGAATTACTTAATATTTCGACTTAACATACCAAAATGCCAAAGCATAATTTCTTAAAAGATACCTATAACACAAACGATGCTTGCTAAAGTGACGCAGCAAATCGAACGCACAGCGTTAAATAGAGCTCTGTGATTGGTTCATGTGTAACTCTGTGCGTCCACGCGAACTGAGAGACTTCATAGTAATGTTTGTGAATACGGGCGTAAGTAAGGTAATAACTTTAATAACTTGTGTCAAGAAGCAGTTTATTAAATCGAATTCATAATGTATTTATATTTATTTTATATTTATTCATATAGAATTCATATTTTATGTATTCATAATATACTTAACAATTGCGCAATATTTTTGTGTCATTTATTTTAACACAGTAAAGATTATAAATTATGATTAGCAAAAATAAAACATTCAGAAACACCCATTAAGGGTGTTCAACATTCTATTTATTGTGATAGTACGGGGGAACCCTATTTTTATTTGATCACCCTCCTTATTTACATTAAAAACTTGTAAAAACCGCCATCTATTATTTATAACAATTGGCACCTACTAACCAGTCAGGCTGTATGTAACTATTCTACTCACTACTAGATGTCGCTAAATTTCGACCTCCTTATTTGCATTTAAAACTAGCAAAAAGCGCCATCTATTATTTCTAAAAGTTAACACTTACTAAGCAGTCAGGCTGTTTGTAACTTTTCTACTCACCACTAGATGTCGCTAAACTCCGACTTCCTTATTTGCATTTAAAACTTTCAAAAAGCGCCATCTATTATTTCTAAATGTTAACACCTACTAGTTAGGTTGTAAGTAACTATTCTACTCACCACTAGATGTCGCTATCTCGCAACCTCCTTATTTGTATTTAAAACTTGTAAAAAACGCCATCTATTATTTCTAAAAGTTAACACTTACTAAGCAGTCAGGCTATTTGTAACTATTCTACTAACCTCTAGATGTCGCTAAAACTGTTATGAAAAATGTTCAACTACTCATCAATAGATGTCACTACTCAACAAAATTCAGAACTCAGACAATGCTTTGACCACAGACAAAACCTTAATGTGTTGCCATATCAATTAATACGTCAGGGAGTGGCTCGCTCAAAGTTTCAGATTTTTTTGGTTAGGGGCGCCTCCATCGCGCTCTCTTATACACATTTTGGCTCGACCGGCCTTCGCCTCGCTTCGCAGGGTTCGCGGTGAGGAGTGGACTGTGGATTCAGGCAATGAATAGTGTTGTGTGTGTTAAGTGTAGTGTTTTGTTTATAAATTAAAACTCATTTAATTTCTTATTATTTATCTTCTAAGTTAGAGCTGATAAGAAGTTTGGGGTAAGTTCTCATTTCACTTCATTAATGTCATAACTTTACATCGTGCGAATCTTTCAAGCCAGATGAACACAAACGTGATGAGTGTTCAAGTGAAATTATCTATCTTAAACTTGCTGACTTGGAAACTATTTCAGAAATCACTGTAATTATACGTATTCTTGATAAACTCCTAAAAGAAACGTGTTTTCTTCGATCTGATTGAACATGTTTATTATCAGTTCTGTGTAAACACAGGTAAACGTAGCATTTTGAAGCCATGATTTGAGGCATCAGCTGACTTTTCATATTGACATAGTTTGGTTTTAGAACATGATACTATTTTTTTAGAGCAATCTAGGTAAAAATAAACTTTATTTATACATCCACCATTCTCAGTTCAAGAGCAATCTTATTGAAAAAATGTGATGCTTACTGCAAAAGCTTAACTAAATTGTCTGCACTTCTTAACCAATGGTTCTAACACTTAACTCTAGGGCAGTGTTTACCTAGGTACTCATTAGTAAGTAAAACTTTTTATAATTACAGTAAAATCTATTTCAATAGTACAGGCACTTAGATGTGGTTTTACTTTTAAAAATTTAATAAAATCCATGTATTTAGCCCCTGACTCATGATGGTGATATCATAGGCCAAGCTGCGGTCAAAAGATACCAGGACCTCTAGCTCTTATCTACAAGGCAAGGATTACTATTTTTTCGTTAGAATTTTAGTTTTTATATTATTCGATTCCACTTAATTTTAGTCTTATTTTTCCTAATTAATGATTAGATTAAAAAAAATATGGTCATGCATGAGTAAGCGGAGTCAATAGAAAAAATAATAAGTATGTGTAATTAATTTACATATAGGATAGATAATATGCATGATAGATGCATGCAGTCCTATGACTTTATTTTTATTTTGTTTTAGGAATATTCCTACAAAATAAAAATAAAGTCATAGGACTGCATGCATCTGATTTATGAATTATGAACTATATTTTATTTGAGTGCTTTATTTGTAGCTTATAGAAACCTAGCTTTTTTTATAATAATTATTTTATTGTTGCTTTGGGATTTAATGTTATTATTAATATTTTTATATTTTTGGACAATGTTATGGGTTATAATATTATAATGTCTTTACATATTCAATGGTAAGTAGGTACCATTGATTCCTATTTTTTAAAAAGAAAAAACACTTTACTTTGGTCTTTTTTTTTTATTATTAAAGGTAAGTATACTATCACTTCCATACATGTAGTTCCTATGCCAGTGTCATATAAAGGATGGTGTTATGCAGCAATAGCGTAACTGTAAGCTATTATTGTATCCATGATTCATTCGAGGTCGACGACACCACCTGAAATAAACGATTCCGAGGAGAATTTATTATTTGCCATGTGTTGGCACAAATGTATAAATGTCAGTGCACGAAAATGGGTCGCACCTAGCAATACCGTAGCTAATCATACTGTATTCGTTTTTAAAACAATGTAGATAGGTACCAACTTAGGTACTACTTACTTTTGTAATTTTTTTTAATTTCTCATAAGTTCTAACAGTATTATTTTTTATCTTTTCCTATGATAAAGTTTACTTAGAATTTTTTTTTAAAAGGAATTCTTAACTTATTTTCTGACTTTTCTCGCTGATCGAGGTCCGCTTTCCGTAAAATCCTCCCGCTTTTCTATCTCATACCTACATTATATTATCTATGGGGCTATCGCCTATAACACGCGCCTGTCTACTAGGCGAGTTTTATAAAACCTTGCTCTATACCTAGTAGGTAGGTAATCATTGCGTCGCCGCGTCGTAAGTAATATTAATTAATTTATTACATTCATCCTACTTTACCTGTTTGTTTAATTACACCATATTATTGACTTCCACAAATTTTACCTGCACACTTCCTGCACAGTAAATAGGTATGAGTTTAGAATTAATATGAGTGTGAAGTCATGGCATAATTTGTAATTCAACAGTTATGTAGGTAGGGTAAGTACGTTGGTTCTCGTCCAATTAGCGGAGTTGCCAGCTTNACCATTGCTGCTGTTATTTAACAATTTTGGAATAAAATATTAACAAACATTTCTTGTGAAATGTGGCGCGGACTAAGAGTTGACATATTTTTGTGGAATGACCCCTTTAGAGATTTAGTTCGCGCCACGTTAAATGAAAAATAAACATCAAATTTTTGGATAACCTAGTAATTTATAGCCTTAAAAATGATTATTTGCACGGACTGTAGATTTTGTTTGGTATAATATGGTATTATACAATGAAACATTGTTTCATTGTGTCCATCATGCAACTGTTTCATTGTTGACTACATAGGGTTTATTTTAATAACCCAAAAAAAATCACTAATTTGTAACACTTTTAACTTATAATTTAGTTCCACTTAGTCTATGATATATGTGTAATGCTAGGTAATCATGAAAAATATAAATTTGCCAACCATATTTTTACCAAAAATCTTTTAATAACGACAAAAATATTTACATTTTGGAAAAAAAAAAATGCTCCACAGACACGTCTTCTCACACGTGGCGCGCCGACACGAAGGTGTGGCGGCGCGGGGTATTGTCGAAAGTATCCTTACGCGATATAGTGCACGATATGGCAACGCAGCATTTAAGAAATATTGCAGTGTTTTATTGTGTACAATTGTTTCATTGTTGAACATCTGACCCTATTTTATATTTATTCATATAGAATTCATATTTTATGTATTCATAATTATACTTAACAATTGCGCAATATTTTTGTGTCATTTATTTTAACACAGTAAAGATTATATTATTTTATGATTAGAAAAAATAAAACATTCACAAACACCCATTAAGGGTGTTCAATATTCTATTTATTGTGATAGTACGGGGAACCCTATTTTTATTTGAACTTGTAAAAAACGCCATCTATTATTTATAACAATTGGCACCTACTAACCAGTCAGGCTGTATGTAACTATTCTACTCCCTACTAGATGTCGCTAAATTTCGACCTTATTTGCATTTAAAATTAGCAAAAAGCGCCATCTATTATTTCTAAAAGTTAACACTTACTAAGCAGTCAGGCTGTTTGTAACTATTCTATTCACCACTAGATGTCGCTAAACTTCGACTTCCTTATTTGCATTTAAAACTTTCAAAAAGCGCCATCTATTATTTCTAAATGTTAACATCTACTAAACAGTTAGGTTGTAAGTAACTATTCTACTCACCACTAGATGTCGCTATCTTGCAACCTCCTTATTTGCATTTAAAACTTGTAAAAAACGCCATCTATTATTTATAAAAGTTAACACTTACTAAGCAGTCAGGCTATTTGTAACTATTCTACTAACCTCTAGATGTCGCTAAAACTGTTATGAAAAATGTTCAACTACTCATCAATAGATGTCACTACTCAACAAAATTCAGAACTCAGACAATGCTTTGACCACAGACAAAACTTAATGTGTTGCCATATCAATTAATACGTCAGGGAGTGGCTCGCTCAAAGTTTCAGATTTTTTTGGTTAGGGGCGCTTCCATCGCGCTCTCTTATACACATTTTGGCTCGACCGGCCTTCGCCTCGCTTCGCAGCGCAGGGTTCGTGGTGAGGAGTGGACTGTGGATTCAGGGAATGAATAGTGTTGTGTGTGTTAAGTGTAGTGTTTTGTTTATAAATTAAAACTCATTTAATTTCTTATTATTTATCTTCTAAGTTAGAGCTGATAAGAAGTTTGGGGTAAGTTCTCATTTCACTTCATTAATGTCATAACTTTACATCGTGCGAATCTTTCAAGCCAGATGAACACAAATGTGATGAGTGTTCAAGTGAAATTATCTATCTTATAACTTGCTAACTTGGAAACTATTTCAGAAATCACTGTAATTATACGTATTCTTGATAAACTCCTAAAAGAAACGTGTTTCCTTCGATCTGATTGAACATGTTTATTATCAGTTCTGTGTAAACACAGGTAAACGTAGCATTTTGAAGCCATGATTTGAGGCATCAGCTGACTTTTCATATTGACATAGTTTGGTTTTAGAACATGATAAAATACAATTTTTTTAGAGCAATCTAGGTAAAAATAAACTTTATTTATCAGTTCAAGAGCAATCTTATTGAAAAAATTAGATGCTTACTGCAAAAGCTTAACTAAATTGCCTGCACTTCTTATCCAATGGTTCTAACACTTAACCCTGGGGCAGTGTTTACCTAGGTACTCATTAGTAAGTAAAACTTTTTATAATTACAGTAAAATCTATTTCATTATTACAGGCACTTAGACATTGTTTTACTTTTAAAAATTTAATAAAATCCATGTATTTAGCCCCTGACTCATGATGGTGATATCATAGGCCAAGCTGCGGTCAAAAGATACCAGGACCTCTAGCTCTTATCTACAAGGCAAGGATTACTATTTTTTCGTTAGAATTTTAGTTTTTACATTATTCGATTCCACTTAATTTTAGTCTTATTTTTCCTAATTAATGATTAGATTAAAAAAATTATGGTCATGCATGAGTAAGCGGAGTCAATAGAAAAAATAATAAGTATGTGTAATTAATTTACATATAGGATAGATGTATGCATGATAGATGCATGCAGTCCTATGACTTTATTTTTATTTTGTAGGAATATTCCTACAAAATAAATTAAAGTCATAGGACTGCATGCATCTGATTTATGAATTATGAACTATATTTGATTTGTAGCTTATAGAAACCTAGCTTTTTTTATAATAATTATTTTATTGTTGCTTTGGGATTTAATGTTATTAATATTTTTATATTTTTGGACAATGTTATGGGTTATAATATTAGGTATAATGTCTTTACATATTCAATGGTAAGTAAGTAGGTACCATTGATTCCTATTTTTTAAAAAGAAAAAAAACTTTACTTTGGTCTTTTTTATAATTATATTTATATATAGCTAGCATAGGTGTACTATCATGCAATCTGACTTAACAGGTAAAGGTAAGTAAATACTATCACTTCCATACATGTAGTTCCTATGCCAGTGTCATATAAAGGATGGTGTTATGCAGCAATAGCGTAACTGTAAGCTATTATTGTATCCATGATTCATTCGAGGTCGACGACACCACCTGAAATAAACGATTCCGAGGAGAATTTATTATTTGCCATGTGTTGGCACAAATGTATAAATGTCAGTGCACGAAAATGGGTCACACCTAGCAATACTGTTGCTAATCATATTGTATTCGTTTTTAAAACAATGTAGATAGGTACCAACTTACTAGGTACTTACTTTTGTATTTTTTTTTAATTTCTCATAAGTTCTAACAGTATTATTTTTTATCTTTTCCTATGATAAAGTTTACTTAGAATTTTTTTTAAAGGTATTTTTTCGTAACCTCCAGTCTTTTTTTCTTTTTTCTCCATATAAGGTAAAATTGCCTTTAAAGACCCTATTTAAGGAATTCTAAACTTATTTTCTGACTTTTCTCGCTGATCGAGGTCCGCTTTCCTTATAATCTCCCGCTTTTCTATCTTATACCTACTCAAGTAATTAAGTAGGTAGGTATTATATTTATGGGGCTATCGCCTATAACACGCGCTTGTCTACTAGGCGAGTTTTATAAAACGTTGCTCTACCTAGTAGGTAGGTAATCATTGCGTCGTAAGTAATATTAATTTATTACATTCATCCTACTTTACCTGTTTGTTTAATTACACCATATTATTGACTTCCACAAATTTTACCTGCACACTTCCTGCACAGTAAATAGGTAGTTAATATGAGTGTGAAGTCATGGCATAATTTGTAATTCAACAGTTATGTAGGTACCTACTTATGTGCGTATTTCTTTAGACCTAGTCCTACTATCAAACACAGAAGTAAAATCTAGACACGCGGTAGCGTGTCCAGCCAAGTTCAAGTAACAGAACTGGCGAAGCACCGACCGTGTGTAATATTACACGATACTTAAAACTTGACCTAGGTACCTAATTATGTTATGTCGAATAAACCTAATAAATTATTTTTGCTTAAATAAAACCACGATTCCCAAAAAGGTACACTCTCTTTTCGAAGTCCTTATCTTTTGATATGAACCTCGAAGTAACCTAAGTTACAAAAATTGCCCCACCGAGATCCCGAGCCATGATGAAATGAAAAGGGTCCATCGATTGGGCGACAGACCACGAGATTAGGGTTACCATCCTTTGGGACTACGAATTTTTGGAATGGAAAAAAAAACAGATCGTGATCATCGTGCTTCGGTTTTGATTGTCGAAACTCTTCCGAATGTCTTCCTTTTTTGGCGGGCTCTCATATTTCCACATGGCAACCCTACACCAGTCTCGATCGGCTTGTGCGTCTGGCTTTCGTCTCGATTCTCGAAAGCAGCTTGACCCACTTTTTTCATTTACATATTTAGGACTCCTTGCTTAATAATTACATTGGAGCCTTTCAATGCCTTACAAAGTTGCAACTTGCAACACGTTTACTCAATTTGTTGCTTGAAAAGGTTTCAAATAAATTACCTGTATTGATTGGAAATGTTCAATGAAGGGCACATGATCTTAATGCTTTTCATTTCATCATAGTAGGTCGAAGAACTTTATTTTCTCATCCATGACGTCTTCAGGGATTAAGTTATTTTTTGTACCTACCTACTACTTAATAAAAACAGATCACACACAATCATGTAGCCAAGGTCCACAGCGATAGAAGAAAACTAAATAAAAAGAAGTGAACTAAAGTAGTTAACAATAGGAACCGCAGAAAGTGATAGCTCAAGTGTCATTTTACTGATTCAAATTAAAAACTAAATGGGTGTACTGCTGTCTAAAGGACATTGATACTGTTTTTTGCTGACAAGAGTGTTGAGTAACGGCGTCACTTTTTGTTGACTTACTTTTTGCATCAGATTGCAGTAACTCAGCGAAAGTGTACTCATGCGTCATTCGATTGTGATCGATTGGTCTATTCAATATTACAGCAATTTATTACAGAAAATTTTAATTGATATCGAATACGAAAACTGCTGGACGAAAAAAATGTTCGATATTTGAAAAAAGTAACAAAAAGTTGCTAACGATGAACAAACTCGCCGTCGATTGATAAAAAGCTCGTTTTTTGTTTTTGTTTTCGGCGCCAAAGTGCGATGGCCGCAATGCCTGATGGAAACTGTTCAAAGGGAACCGTTCCGAACCTGATTCACAATGTGTGTCATCATCTGCCAGTATTGACGTTTGATCAACGATCAGTTGATGTTCTGTTAACGTTAATCTGTGTAGATTATTTTTAAGATGTATTTTTAGATGTTCCTCTTATTTATTACCCAAAACCTGACCTTTTGTAGGTCTGAAGTGTAAATAATATTTGGGAAAAATAGCGTTACTTTTACTTTTATAGTGATTGTATTTTCTAACCTAACTCAAACATCAACGGCTGTGTAAACAAGAAAAATAAGCAAACCATTTGTAACGAAGTACCTACTTGGAAGGTACCACCTCCCAACCTAAATAATCTCCCAACATAAACAAAAAATTCTCACATAAGGGAAAAAGGTGATTGCGCAGCCCACCGTCCACACATTTGTTAGATAGGCATCGCCTATTTTTCCTTCAATACGAAAATAGTCTACTAAACTCCATTGAACGTATTGGTCGACCCCGGTGTATTTAACTAACCAGTAAAATATTTTTGTTATCAAGGGTTTGTTTATTCTTTAGGTGCTGAATCTGAATCTAGGTATTTTGGTAGGTATCTGTCTAAAACTAAACCAAAAGTTTGTCGCATTAATTCATGTTAATCAATTTATTTGGAAAAATAATTAAGATAAAACAAAAGACGTTAAACACATGGGTACCTACGTCACGCATTCACTGTAATGTTCCTAAAGTATTGCACGGTTAAGGGACATGTATGTTAACAGATGCCTTTATCCCATAAATCGAGCCCACTTACATTCAAAAATAATAAATTGTCCCATTTGTCCAATGTACCACATCTACCATACACAATTGCCTGATGCAACAACCAGCAGATGACCCTAATTCATAATGGATCGGCGGACACATCTAGGCCCGCATTAATCACTATTGGCCGCAACGGTCGGCGACAATATGAAGTGGGATTGGTCGGGTCGATTACTGGTCATTAATTGGGACGAGCCCAATTTTCAGTACGAGATAATGAAGTTGTTTACGCCTTTTCCCTATCACGACGACTAATCGGAAAAAAATCGGGATTCCGATTCTTCTTTCGTTGATTTTACAGATATATCGGAACAGACAAATTATCTCTAGCACCGATTGGTATTCCACACACAGTCATTTCCCTTTCTTTCGTGGCTTCATCATAGCATTTCTTTTAAAGTAGGTACACATTACTTCCATTTAACCTTCAACCTACTGTCCTTCAATTAGTATCTCCTTAGGACAAACAACGAAAACACCATTATTCATCATTAGTAGACCAGACAAGTTATCATAACTGTATTTGGAGAATGTGTATTTTCTCACATTAACTTATCTTCAACGAGTGACAATGAGTGCAATGAACCTTGTAAGGGTTCCGGATAAGCCGACTGCGCTTGCAACTATCATAGATTATAACTATTCAAAACAGAGCAGACATAGAGTCAACAAATTTTTCATAGAATGAAATGCCTACTTGCAGTCGTAATATTCGATTCTTTGGGACATATTTTTCTCCACATTTTGAACCGTATCTACTAATTAGTTTTCGCGGCTATTAATCCTAGATTTCTCCCTTCTTGCAAACGTTTTGGCTCAGTTGAGACTGAAAAAAGAGTGAGATTAATTTGATTTAAAAGACAAAGGTCTCGTCTTAATTAGATTGTACAGCTTTGAAGTAAATATAGTCATAATCTTAAGTAAATAATTGTATTCAAACAGTGATAATATAATAATGTTTCGTCACTATTACTTGTCGTGGAATTTATAGGCATAAAACAATATTTCAGAAACCCTTTGATCTATGACAGCAAGCCCACTGCCTCCGCCCACGCTGCGACCAGCTTGTCTGATTTCTAGCACATGCCGAAAGCAACATTACTACTTATGTAATAACACTAAAACCAGTCAAAACAAGATAACTCATAAACACTAAAAATAATGAGAGAGATTATCATTTCACTCGTTTTTATTGAAGATTGTGATATATTTAATTTAAAATTCCGGTCTCATGAGCCTGAGTTAAAAAGGGGGATAAAATGGGCATTATCTGAAACTCGATCCAATCTTGATAGCCAATAACCTCATCAGTATGAAATAAAATTTCGATGATGGAGTATCAATGCCTAACTGACATTGAGTTAACATAGGAATTTGAGTTTTATCAATTTGTATTAAAATTCAAGTTTGATAAAACACCATTTGTAAATAAGAGTTATTGATCGGTCGATTTAACGGTTTCTATCAGCTGCACATTTTGTCAAGTGGAGTTTATTGATGCGGTCTAATTGGACATCATTAATGATTGTCAAAGCATCAAATTGTTTTATGGGCACATTGATTAGATGATGGATCCGAGAATTTACAGTCTTGTGATTATTATGATGCGTGAAAGCGAATTCTGTATTGAATAAATCTGTCACAAATTACGACATTCATTGCCACCCCATTGCTAATAATTATAGTCTTTGTTGCCATCAGTCATTGATTGGTTTATTAACTACTAGCGGCCGCCCGCGACTTCGTACGCGTGGATCCCGTTTTACCCCCTTCATCTATCTTACCTACGCGGTTTAGATTTTTTCATACAAATGTTTTTTCCCGCTAACTCCCGTTCCCATGGGAATTTTGCAATATCCTGTTGTAACTAAGCTTTAAGTTTACTAAGGTACCTGCATGCCAAATTTCAAGCGTCTAACTTAAGCGGTTTAGATTTTTCATACAAAAGGATTTTCCCGATAATTCCCGCTCCCGTGGGAATTCCTAAGTGTACTATAACCTGCCCAGGAGTATGAAGAATAATTGTACCAAGTTTCGTTAAAATCCGTCGAGTAGTTTTTGTTTCTATAAGGAACATACAGACAGACAGACAAAAATTTTACTGATTGCATTTTTGTCATCAGTATCGATCACTAATTACCCCCTGATAGTTATTTTGAAAATATATTTCATGTACAGAATTGACCTCTCTACAGATTTTTTATAAGTATAGATTACATATTTACGTACTATTTCTAACAAATTAATGTAAGTAACGGACACGGACCGAGAACAGTGTTATTTATTTATAAATGTTTTGTTATAATATTAGTAAAAACCGGTTAATTACATATTAACCGGTAAGGTAATAGGTACCTACTATCACTTAAATAGCTTCTCACGATTTCGTATGTTAAATACTTACGTACCTACTTAGATGCGTAGTAATAAATAACCCATATCACCACTATCTTATACCGATAGTGAAACAAGTGATATTTTGAAAACTTCCTACTTATTCTCGAAAAATTACATTGGGCTAGGTACTTTAGATACCTATTAGGTGTGCTTTTTTCATAAACTTTGTTTAAAAAAGTTTTAAGTAAAAAATAGTATTATACTCTTAATTTAAAACCAAAACTGTTATTTAACAGGCTAGGTTGCACCATCTTACTTTAACAATAACAAAAGTCACAAATCTGTCGAACTCCATACAAAAAACACCGGTTATCGCTATAGTTACTGTTAAAGTTAGGAAGTGTAACTCAGCCTAAGCTGGTATCACACATTGCATCACCGCAAGATCCAGCGTACGTCATTTTAAAGGGATTACTCAACTGACATATTTGGAGAAAGCAAGCTCCCTAACTAGTAAATCTTTCAAATTTGGAATATGATCCCATCGCACGACAAGTCATCAGGATAATCCACACACTGGCACGTAATAAACGTGTCGAGATATTACATGCGTGTGTAAAAACAAATCATGTGTCATTGCGCAGGCACAGATGTGACTCGAGTTGACACGATATTAATCAGTTTTGTTAGTTTTTGTACAGTCACTATCAGAATTAATATGTGTAAAGATACTATTTTAGGAATGTTACCATTTATTACACCATCCATACTCTTTATTTATAAGTTTTCTTTTTACGTTTTTTATGTTCTCCTGTGGTCGTACAGCTTTGAAGAAAGCTAAAATGAAAATCAAACAACTAAGTTGTCTTTATGTAGAGTTCACTGGTTAATGTCTTTCACATTAGGTATGTGGGATATTTCTGAGGCTGACTGTACACGCACATATGAATCCCCCTAGCTAGTGCATTCCACTCTTCTTGTCTCTTCAGTTGATTGCATTTGATTTAAATTAATTGCTACGACTTGGAGACTAATTCTGAAGTTTAAGTTTTAAAAAGGTAATAAATTCACATTTAAACTGGTCATTTAATTATAATTCTGAAATCATCAATGAAAACACAATTTAGGTGTAAAGAAAAATACATTACTGAATTAATTGAAACTAATAAATAAGTACAACAATTTTTTATAAGATATCAACACAACATTTTATCGAAAGATTTACGTAATACGATCGCACACGTCACTTATTCGCCGAATCTATTGATATTTTTTTTAAAACGTGATTAACATAGACGTATTATAAGCTATTTTAACACTTCAGTTTCATTCAAAGTCATCCAGTAGTTATTGTGTGAACATGTACCTACAAACATCCATCCAATCATCTCAAAACTTTCGAGCTTTGATATAAGTATTAGATAACATTTTAATAATGCTACATTACCCATTCTTTGGCTTTAAATATTATAATACGTAACGAAAGATAATAAATACTGCATAATATTTACGTTAACAGGCGTACGTTTAGAACATTTCGAAACGAGGGCAATCTAATAAAACGAATTCATAGAAGCCACGTGGAAATCCAATATGATACCACAGATCGTATATTGATAGTGCTCCAAAATAGAACCAATTTATTGTTTAAAGATGAAGATTGTGGAGAAAGGCTTGCGTGCACTTTTGATTCTTAGAAACTATTATAATTATGGTTACAGTTTAGATATTGCTGAGCTCATAATTAAAGTATGTTGTCAGTTATCATAATTTAATAAATAAATAAAATACAACACTTCTTTGTTACAAATTGTTACCACTTTTGACCACTTTGGGTGTCACGATCTAGCTACGTGGCTTCTGGACTAATTCTGGAAAAAACATAATTTTAAGTAAAACAATCTTCCTTTGGAACCAAAAGAAGATAATTCAATCTTTTATTATTACAACTACATAGCCGGCTGGAAAAATTGTAACAAAAATATTTACTCCAGTTAGAACTACCACTGTTTTCATTAAAAAGTTGTTTATAATAAATTATGTATTCATATTACTTAAAGCTGCCTTAAAAGCGTTTGTTTTAAATATAATTAACCAAATAAAACGCCATGAGATAATTTAATTCGTTTTGAAATACCTACTTGCCGGAAAATTGTTGGCTCGTGCGAGTGGGTCGACCGTGGTATTCTCTGAACGAGTGGAAGGTTAAAGCTGGAAAATTGGCAATGTTTAAACAATTTCACACGCGTTTAGATTTAAAAACAATTCTGTTTTATAACTGGACTAGCTCTTCATTGCTGCTCCGCCCCTCTTGTTCGTAGCGTGATTGTTTAAATCCTATCTACAGCCTTTCTCGATAAAAATGGGCTATCTAACACCATCGGCCCTCCTAGGCCAGAAGCTAACGCCAGCTAAGATGGGCCATGTCCAACACAAAAAAAATCTTTCAGATCGGTTTATTAGTTCCTGAGATTAGCGCATACAACCAAATTCATCAGCTTTTGTGTAAGTAAGTAGGTATACTCGTAGATAGCAGCACCAAAGCACCCTAAATTGATTTCAAAACTAGGTACTAAAATTCCAATATTGCTTAAGACAAGTGTAAATGTCACCAAAATTACTTATTCTCTGGTGTTAAATGCTTCAGTGTAGACGTCTAAAAGAATTGAAATAATTATAACTTTCATTCTTTTGTGTTTACGAGATACAACTCGTTTTGGAAATGTAAGAGAATGGTATTTTTACATAATATGTACTTTTACTACTTTCTCGTTAAATGAGTGTAAATATTGTATGTTAAAACTGATATTACTATTAAGATCTTCAAGAAAACCTAACTGAATAATCCTACAGTCGTAGCTCTGAACTGTAGCAAAATAAAGTAAAAAATTACATTATTTAAGAACTCCTTTACATAAAGTAAAAAGTTCAAAGTAATTCATTCAAGGCAAGAGAAATTTAGCGTTTGTCCAACACATGTTTTCTTGCTTTGCTTTCAGACTTAATAAATCATACCATAAGTACCGTAATTAAGTAGGTACTTCGTTACCATGTATCATATTACGTAAGTACGCCTACACAATTAAAAGAAAACTCGTTTTATTGTGCTTAGAATAAGTTAACTGAGAAACCTTCATAATTGTGTAGGTATGTCTCTACGAGTACGTTATAAAATATGATTTCTTTTAGTATCGTAATATACAATCGTACAATTAAAATAGGTAACCTACTTAATAACTGACAAACCGATAACTGAAAATCATAAAATTGGCGCCGGCCATTTATTAGTAAAAGAATAGTGATAATAAAATATGTGTCGTATATTTACGTAAACGTACTCGTATGTTGTGGATCTTTTGCAAAAGCATTCTTATTTAAACATGTGCCCTCTGAAGGATTATTTAAAGTTTCAAACTGCAATTTTGAAAAGCATAACAAAAAAGTAAACACCCACTCCTTCTGCTAATTGGCACTTTTTATGCCATACAAGCATCTTGTAAATCACCAGCCAAGGTTTTTGGTTATTGTGAGGATATTTTAAAAGGCCTTAAACAAACAACGTTAGCGGTCGGACCACACGCGCGCATGAGTCAGTTGGTGTGCGATCTTCACTTATAAGGCATCATCAACATTTTTAGACTAACCCATCCGAAATCATTACCAACTGATAGTTAGATGTTATGTCAATATTGTTATTAAGCTTTTCGGAGCTGATTACGTAATGTAGTATACCTAAAGGTTGAGTTACTGTTTTTATGTCAATGCAAATTGTCTACTAACTCTGAAAATATGTATAGTAGCGTGTCGCAGAATACGCAAAAAAATGAGGTCGGCAAAATTCGTGTTTGTTGTTCTAGTAATATTACGCTGACGGAAACTTTTTGATTAGTTTGCATGCGAACGTTTTGTTCCAGTCGGCGGATCGTATTGAATAGTTACTACATTTTCAGCTGATACCGTTGTTTGAGTTCCATAGTTCCTTCCATACTAATTGCGAATCGAGGCTGAGTTAGCAATTTAAGCTTAAGAGGCCGGAGCTAACTAATAGGCGCTAAATCGTTGGATATAACGGGCGTGCTTCCATTAATAGGCTGTGTTTACATCAGTCTTGTTCAAAAGACCTTTAATACTTCAGTCACTTAGCTCACAGAAATAGTGAAATCCTGGGTGACTTGTAAAATCGAGGATAAAAAACTAAAGGCCGAGTCCGAAGCTAAGCTAAGTGACACAGCAGTTTGGTATCCTAAGCAACATTGCTCTCGACAAACCGGCGACTGGAGGATGTGTCACAATTGTCAACAATGACGACTGAAGAGAGAGACATGAAACGTATGAAATAGAATCTGTCAGATTCTATTTCATACGTTTCATGTCTCTCTCTTTCATGACTGATAANAATAGAATTTTATCAGTCATCGACCACTTATTCGCTGTGACCAGAACCCCAGTATCAGACCGCGTTTCTCATTATCATTGTGCTTATAATTTGCTGTCTCTACATAAACCAGCGTCCAGATAGAAAGCTACAAATCGCCTATCATCGGTGCGGTGTAAATAATCTTAAATAATGGAATATGGCAAAGCAATCTGCCCTAACGCTCGCTCATAGTCTAATGAATGACATGGTTTGAACTCGCCTTTATTAATCTCGGTAGTGTGTGTACGTGCCAGAGAAGGAGATTAGATAAAATCCAGCCGTGTGAATGCCAAGATTGTTATCAGAGCTTTCTGCACCAGTTAGATTATTCATAATGTTATGCCAACACGGTGGCTCGGCCTAAATACGCGAGATAGCGTCGAGCAAGTGGGCACGACGATGAGAGTATCCTCAATGTTAATTACATCACATGAGAGTGTATTTTTCGTCTTTCTTTTTGTAAGAAAGTTAGGCTTGGTGCGCGCTTGGTTATTTATGCGATTTTTAATGAATAAACGTAGGACTGCTTGGTGATGTTAGTTAAGTCTATTATTACGCGATATCGTTCTAGTTCGGTAAGTCACATGAATTGATTCAATCGGGACTTCTCTAAACGACGTCACATTACCTAAAAGCTATTCAAATGAAATCGTTTAAATGAATCCTGCCCTGTCGCCAAAACGGCGATAACAGCGTCATAACGATTCGTCGTCGAAAGCTCGCGCATTTACCAAAATTGAATCAGGTCATAATACCCATCCAGGAATTCCATCGTAAATATAGTCTAATTTCGCTGAGCGCGCCGACTAATGAGGGCCGCAATTATGAACCCCGGCCTCTTATCCCTAATGGCGATCACTATCTCATTCATTACTGATTTGAATATTTTTAACTTTATGCCTTTGCCATCACTCATAATTTAAAAAAAAAAATGCATTACATTTTTGAACTATCTATTCGAGTCACGCGTTCACGATCGAATATTCAAGGGATTACAGGGTAATGTGTAAGATTACCGGAGTTGGCTCTAGGCAGCTCAGCGCTATATCCAATAAGCTAATACAGTCTACACACCTAACCCCCAACCTGGTGACATGAGTCGTCGACTTTTGTGGCGGCAGTTTAGACGACGATTTCACATCTCGTTCAAATTGGAAAACTTTGTTGATCACGCAACATCAGCAACTTTTTTTGGAAATTACTGTCAAAACCGTGTAGAAATGTGACGTGTGTTCTATTTCTTGAGTGTCGGCGGGCAAGTTATGACTCCGAAGTCGGCGGACCACAAGTCGTCGATATGATACTTTTGAAATAAAGCCGCCGACACCAAATCGTCGGGCTGTATGTCGGCGAATTTGTGTGTTATTATTCCTTAAGGCATTCTGCTCTTTACCTCGACCTTCTGCATCATTTATAATCATAACTCATGCAGCGCTTCGACTTCGCACCTCCAACGTAAAAGCACTTCCCTTGATGTGAGAAAAGTGGGGAAGAATTTTGCGAGTCTTGCAAGCTTACAAATGAGATTATACGGGAAATTTGTTTGAAAGCACATGTATGCTTCTGCTCTTACTATATTATAAACGAGAAATTATCTTGTTTGTTACGTTTTCACAACCAATTTTTGATGAATTTTGATGTAGAGACATATTGGACCTAGAGAGTTAATTGTCTCTTCATTCATAGAAGCTACATAATTCAAATAAAATACTTTATAATTTAATTGACGATAGATTAATTTGTTGAATAGGTGTACCTACCTTATTTTACATTTGTTGATGATTGTCGTCAAGTCAAGGTCTATTTAAATTCTGTCCTCAGTGCTAGTACTGCTAGTACTGCGTGTGTCGTGTCTACTATAAGTTTTTAATAGCAAATCGATTGCCGGTCGAAGGGTCAAACGTGAATATCAAAGGTGTTCTTTACTCTTTGACTGAAAGATTATTTCATTAACCTATTTCAATAATTATAGAATGTATTTAACACCATTTAATTGCCTGATAAAATTACACGTTAACCATGTACTTATAACACTTTCCCTAGTTAACAAGACTATTAAAATCTCGCCTTTTTAACGGCTTTCACCTGTTTTATTTTTGCGACACTTTCATAGGAATTTTAAATGTTTACTGGAGGTGAGTTAAGCCCAGGGGATATATTTTATTATCTAAGGCAACTTCGTTAAAAGCCAGCTTGCACAGGAATATTTTTGTTAAATATTGAACCTTATTCTCTTGTAATAAAGCTCGAAGGCTGCTGTGTTGGTACTTGTTGTCTCAACGCAACCGAAAGTGCTTTAATTTTCTAGTTTACACTCTTAAGTTAATATAAATATGTGTAGGTAGGTTGGTACGTACCTTAATCACCATACTGTACACAAACAACTCACATTTCCTTTATTTGATAATAAAATACAAACCTAATATGTAATTTGTTGCTTCATACTGTGTACACTACAGGTAAATGAATACGAAATTAATTTCCCGTTCGGTCACATGAACCCGATAATTTGAACCGGCGGCTAACAATTTCATTAATTAATTGCTCAATTGATTAATCCTATTGTTTGGTTAGGCTTTTCATATTATAATTTGACAATAAATGTTTGTAATTTTATCGTATAAGGAAAACACAGAGTTTCGAGTTATAGTACAACAAAATAAATAATCATTAATTTACTAACTTAATAACAATGCTAATTATACATAATGAGTTTAATCAATTTTAAACCTAATGATAAATAATTCAATGGATATTTTCCAACAGATGTGAGGTTAAAATTTGCAAATACATCTTCAAATACTTCCAAAGTGCTCTAGCGCATCATAATCCGGCATTTACATACAATAGAGTAAGAAGCGTCCGTTCACGTCAGCATATCGGTATAAATAAGCTAAAGTAATTGAGGATAGCGGTAATCATACTTACGTAGAAACCCCGTTACAGTGGGAATCAATCTGTGCATAATAATTTTATAATGAGGTGATATATATCTTAGAGACTTATATGATTCTATAACGGTTGTATTTTAACGCGATCATCCATCGGTAACAAGTGTTGGATTCACCAAAAATATGCAATAAATGTGCCAAAAGATATGTTTTAAATACATTTAGGAGTTTCATGCAGCAATTCATATAAATTGTAGATGTTATCTAGAGTGGTACTTTACCTGTCTAGTAGATGCCTGTTTATTCTTGCCTTGAATTTTATTGTTCGGGGAAGAAGACATAAATAGCAGAGACTAAGTACCTACTACACACGAGCTTTTCGCAATAGTAGAGTTTAATACAATATCTATGATCGAAATAAAAGATTGCACCAATTTCTGTTTTAGCTGATGATTCGAATGATTCTTATTACTCTATCTTTAACAATAATCTCATTGTTACAGGTCAATACAACGCACATCCTAATGTTCCTGAGGTATAAAACTTTACACAACATTTAAAAGGTAAGTCACACTTTTTAGTACAAACAATTTTCATTCTTCCAGGGGTCCTTAAAATCTGACGATGCGGTGGCACCCTTGTCCCTAGAAAATATTTAATGTTACGAACTTTTGATTAAAAGACGAGCCATCTTAATGTACAGATAAAAGCACACATGAGACTATACATTTTTCTTGCAAAAATCGCCTCTATCACTAAGGAAATAAGAAGCCACTATGTTTAGCTTGAAGTGCCGTCGTCGTTTGTACTCTGTCGATAGTCACCCTAAGAGCTATGTTAAATTATTAACAGATCTCATCCCTCTTAGAAGCATTGGGTCCTCTCTAAGCATTCCACTCAGGAGGGTTGTAAAACCTCATACTTACCAGTATCTATTTCATGTTTTATTGACTTGTGAGAACTGGTAGTATTCCCGAATTTGTTAAATAAATTCGCATGTTGTAAGATATCAGTATCTTACTTTTTATAGTATCTTACTTATTAACCGGCAGACAGTGGTGACTGAGTTTGTTGCGGCGCTTCTTCTCAGCACTTGCCAAATGTTGGTCTCGAAGCGCTGGTAGGGTAAAAAGATTATGAGACATGTAGAGGCTCCTTAAGAGCAAAATGACGATTTGTAAGAACTATTTATTAGTCTAAACAAATAAAGAAATTTTGACTTTTTTTACTGGAATTATGTACTAATCTTTACTAGAAACCTTCTACTAAGGAAGCTCTAGTCTACACTATTCAGGCAGTTTGTAGAAACTCTTAATAAAACATTTATATTTAAAATGTTATGCAGTAAGGAACTGAAAAGACAAAAATGCTCACATTTTATCAAACCTTTTAGCATGTAGCGTAGAGTCTAAAGTTGTAACGTCAATATTAGGCTTTAGTCTAATTTTAGACTTCAAAACAATTGTCGGTTGAGGCTCTCTGAAATTTAGTACCTAAACGAATATTAGAGCACGCCGCACGACGGCAACTAAATCAAACACGGGCCGACGCACCGAGAGATGGAAATTTAATTTCCGGAAATAGCGTGTAGCTAAACCCATTTTAGTATCGCAATCTGGTATAATGTATTCTACTGTTCTAATTAGTTAGATAATTACAAATATTAATATAATGCGAAGTAATGAGTTGGGTCCTAATCCTAAGTTTACTATTGTATAATGAAAAGACTGATGCCCGTTTTCACCATCAATCCCTAATTAATTACCCGACTACGACGGCAAAGCAAAAGGAGGGTTATGATTTTTTTTCAAGTGATGGTTCTTTTTTGTTTTCATAGGGGTTCACTTAAAACTTATTTACATTTTATTAAGGATTGATGGTGAAAACGGGTATGACACTTTCTTTCTGTGAAAAGGTGATATAAAAATGGAATCTTCACGATATCTTCACCAAACGAGCGAGAGAAAACTCATTTAACTGAAGCTGAATATAAATCGTATAAATACGTATCTGCCACCCTCCATCTGCATTCGAGGGTGACGAGACAATATAGAATGAACTGTCGTTTCGAACTTCGAAAGCACTTTACGCCAATAATTTGGGCTGAACTACTCCGTGCGCCTTTAAATTTCGCAACTCGAACTATAAGTTCCCTTAAAACTTGCAAAGTCGGCTGAAAGTTGGTACACCTAAACCTTGAGACGCTGTTACCCGCGTTATCGAACTTTGAATGGTGAGCACAGTCCAAATACAACAGCATGTCCAAAAGAGCCTTATAAAAACAACCCTTCTACTTTTTAAACAGCTACATACTCATGTAACTCGGAGCGAGTGCTCCGCCTGTAACATGTGTAAAATGTAATCCTAGATAGAAAAAGTCATGCTATTAAAATAAGTAGAGAAAGACAGAACAAGGCCCATGTGTAAATATTTTGTAATTTATTTGGTTTACCTTTATACATATTTTTGCCATTTTTTTGCAATTTTCAAATTGTATAGTCAACAGCATATCAGACAACATATTTTTGGCAATAAATAGCACCTAATACTACTATGGGATCCATCCAACAGTAGCTTTATGTGTTGTCGTCTGAATGAACCTAGATGTCATTTGTGAAATATCGAAACGTTATGTGGCCAAAGTTTTCATGTGCTGATAGATTTCAGAGCTTGCTGTTGAATTCGCTCTACATTTCAAGATTACAGTTACGTGTCTAATGGACTGTGAGAAACGAATTTTCCCGTTCCCACTTTTTATCGGACTTTAATGGACTTGACGATTCCTTGAAATCTCTGTACTGCTTCGGTTATGAATATGTAAAACCGCTAAGTGGTATTTTCAGGGTTTACTTAACTTAAAGTTCAGGAACTTTAGTTATTAACAAAATAGACTACTAAACAAATGATATCAAGCAAAAACATCAGCATTGATATAATTTCCAAAATTGTATGTGTAATTATGTATTTCCATGTAATCATGCTACTGACTAATTATAGGATCATTAATGTAATACTTTGTTTTGTCTTAACTATCTAAGGCTGTGTCTAACTAACTATGTCATAGTCTACATAGGTACATAATTATGTCATTTTCATGTTCCTTTCAAAAATAGCATGATTTATGATTATGTAACCATACTTGATTATGCTACAGGAAATTTGAGGTCAAGTTGAGGCATTATGTTAGAACCACTCACGTCCCAGTTTAGACCATATCGGCGAACACTAATGTCCTTTTGTTAGCTACATTGACGCATTATGTAAAAAAACGGGCAAGTGTGTGTTGAAGATTTATTATTTAAACAAGTTTTAATACAAATATGTATTACTAAAATTCCCGCTAACGCCTACTAAAATCCTACTCCTACTAATATTATAAATGCGAAAGTTTGTATGGACGTCTGGATTTTTGTTACTCTTTCACGCAAAAATTACTGAACGGATTTTGATGAAACTTTAGACTGTCTTGTTTAGAACCCAGAATAACATACAGGGTATAATTTACGACGATCTGTGATAAACTAAATTTCACGCGGTTAAAGCCGCGGGAAAAATCTAGTAAAGTCTAAAAGTATTTATTTCTAAAAGATTAATATCTCTTAATCTTTTAACCTTTTGGTTAGATTTCGATTTACAGACAGCTGTGCGGTGGGCGTTGGTTACAAATTCCCATGTGCTATCAACTAGAGTACGTTGGTGCCACCTCCGCCTACTAAACCAACTTTCGTGGGTTCAAATCTCTAACCACGCGAAGGTTTGAGTTAACTAGTAGTTAACAGTATTTCTATACGGTTTTCGTATTAGAAGTAATACGTTTTGATTTATCATGTGCCATGACAGGAACACTTTTTAAAGGACCTTTGACATTTTACTAAGTGCACCAAACCCGCTGTTTTCTCAGTATTTTACTCGACTAAAAATCGTTTTTACTGCTCAAGCACGGGTCCCTAAAGCAGGGTTCGAGGATATATATCAAGGGATATATATCAAGATATATATCGGATATATATCGGATATATATCCGATATATATCAAGCCGGTTTTGATGATATATATCAACTTTTCAAATTTGTTACTGTATTTGTACTTTTTGACATAAGATTTTTATTTTTTTAGTTGATTTTGCCATATTTCAAAGATATTAAATGTTTTTACTTTATTAACATTAAAAACATGTTTATGTAACACATATGCAATAGTATTCATGAGTAATACAATAAAATAACACTATGGCTTTCATACAAAATTGATATATATCAAAGTTGATATATATCGGATATATATCATAAATATCCGATATTTTGATATTTATAATAAATATCGGATATTTTCGAACCCTGCCCTAAAGCATAATAAGCCTACGGCCGTGAGTTCCCAACACGCAACAACTCCTGAATCATCCAACCTCTAGATTAACGGACAAAAACTTCCCTAGTTCCCGCCAGTTAGCTTCAGCAACTTCCATTTACGTTCTGCCTAGTTATTTCTTGCTCGCATCACGTATAAGTTTGCCTGTTTGTTAGTTACGTCCTGATTTTGATTTACAGCTCAAGTAGGAAACTTTGCCTTTATACACATAATTGATTGAAGACTCAGATGGCAAATGATTAGTGAAAGCCGTATCTGAATAAGGTAGTACTTAGCTTTAGCGTGATTTTCTTCATGGTAATAAATCTGAATGGCCCAGACACGACGCCTAAGTCAATAAATAAAGATTACGAATTTAGGACCCCCACAGACCTATTATGGCTTTCGTTTTGCTAGCCCATTTAAAATAATCAGATTCACAAATTCCGGCGCGTTGTTACAAACGTTCCTTTTTTACAGAAACAAAATGCGAAGTATAATTTCTGCCTTCATTATTTACTTCTCACAAATAAATGGCGTGTGGAAAACGAAAAAAAAATTGAGATTTATTAGCGTAAAAGTAAATATTTAAATAGTTAATCCGAGCTTGCTAAACATTATAGGCGGCGCCACGTGTCGGCAACGGATATGGACATGGGCGTCTGATCACGTTCGTTCGCTTATTCTATCCGCGAACGTAGATCTTAATATCAATGTCTTGATCTATCTACCAGGAAATATGTATAAATGGTAAAACAAAACGCCGATAACTAAGTTTTATTGTTATAATAGGTAAGTACCAAATTATTTAAAAAAATACAGTTTGTCCCAAAGGTGGCACGTCTGACTGACATGGAACCTTAGCTAAACTATGCGATATTTACTAGAAACATGGTATGCTTATTTGAGAGGTTTGTAGTTGCTGAGACGCTTCTGTGTCAGTCAGGTGTGCCATTTTTGGAACATCCTTTATTCGTCTTAACAAAGAATAAAAATATGTCTGTTCCAATTTAGACATGGAATTCTCCAGGGTATGTAAACAAAAACCCCAAAAAACTCGTGCCCCTTCCTACGAAATAATGGAAAACGATACAGCCGTTGAACCGATGAAAGTCCCCGCGGACTTATCATAAGAACCTAAATAAAAATGAGTCTTGGCGACTTATTGTGGAACATCGAACTGTACCTCGTTTGCTAATTGGCTTTATTGGCAAGTCTGTATTAACAAAATGCGAAAGGAGGAATAGAATTGTTATTTCAAGTTGTTTTGTAACGATAAAAAAGCAAATCTGTGTAACAAACTTTCCATTGAACGTCAAAAATGTAAAATTTACGTCATACATCGTAATTAATAAAGTATTAATTGTAATTAGACTTTTTGTCAGTTTAATTAGGTCGTAAATTAAATTGATATCTACTAAACTAGCTTACCCAGATAGAAAATAGCTCTGGATAATACAGGGATAAAGACTATTAAAGAGTACCTTAGCTGAGCTGAGCCTAATTACAGTGATGGATAACGGTTAGTGAAATTCTTGAATAATAACAATTTTGATTAATTTTCTCAACTCATTGAGAATGTATAGCAAAATTAATCAAAATACTCCTCTACTCGTAGAGGCCAGACCTAGAGAGGGTAGCTTGACATTGATACGCCGGGTCGCCTGCGGCCCGCGCTATCCTACAGCAGATAAGCAAACTGCGTGCCATATTGCTATAAATAAGTCAGATAAACTACGAATAGGTGTATTAAATTACGAATTAAAAGTGCCTAGAGATTACCAGCATATTTGGGTCATTCCATAAAAATCTGTATATTTTCGACGTCATTTTGTCCGTAACTTTTTTAAGATGCTTTTGAATACTTTATTAGTGTAAATTATAGTTTATTAATTAATTATGTTATGTCTAAAAGGGCCAGTCACTTTATGCTTTCTTTTAGGAGAAATCATAATTTTCAATTTTTTCATACTACATTACTCCTATATGACTTCTAATAAAGTATAAAACTTTTAACCTTAACATTTATAGATAAGTTAATACACATAATGTAGTTGTTTTGTTATTATCACTATATAAAAAACATCATTCCCTAACTAGTAATTTAGTCCCAAGTGCCGTTTAAAGCTAGGGCCTGACGCTCTAGGGACTGACGATTTGGAGTAAAACTTAACACAAATGCAGATTAACTTTATATTATAAGATGCTTAATACGATGTGCCGAAAATAGCCAAAAAACCACACGTAAATACTAATTAAATTATATACAATTTCTTATTGTAATCAATAAAGCTACTCAACTAGGGACTGACGAAGTGACTGGATTAACACATTTTTCCGCAACAACTGGCACGTTTGCACTAATTCAAAAAACGGCTACCGCAAAGCCAGTATGGTCTGAGGATAACTTCGTATCGTACTTTAAACTCAACTAAATGTCATTCACTCTAAATACATATTAAAGCGCAAAATTATAAAATCAGTCCGTGGCGAGGGAATGACGCTAAAAGCTGTAGACTCTTTTTCAACTAAAGAAAATCAAATTATTGTTTATTGAAACCGCAAAATATTAATAGAATTTGGTGTAATATACATTTAAATAGATTATTCCTTAATTAAAACAAAGGATAAAGTTGATATTTTTATAAATGTGGGTCCCAAAACACAAACTTTTGGAGTACGGACATGCCTAGGGAATGACGTTTTGGGTCATTCAAAAGGAATTTAAGATGTTTTAAAAACAGTTTCAAAAAATATAAATGGGCGATGAATAAAGCACATTGCGAGCTGTTATTTAACAATTTTGGAATAAAATATTAACAAATATTTCATGTGAAATGTGGCGCGGACTAAGAGTTGACATATTTTTGTGGAATGACCCATTTATGTTATTCTAACTGCACAACAGATAATAACTGAAAAAAAAAAAGAATATTTAATAACACAACTAACCAGTTAAATGGCAATTTTCCCAATACATATTTTGAATAATTTATTAAATTATACGATGATCTATTTCTAACTCATCAAAATATTCGTTAATTATGATTTATGGCTTGCTTGAACTTTTTAACTTGAAATTGTTCCACTAATGACTCTTCTAAAGCCAAGTCACGTAGAGATAGAGGTTTAGTAACTCGTGCTACTGGACGGATTCTTTATTATTTCCTGCCCATAAATAGGATGGGACTAAAAACTAGAAATTGTTTTTATTTGCAAGGGTTTGGTCCTTAGTCCGCCCGTTGCTCGTTAAGAACGTTTTCTTCCATTTAAGGTTAGGCCGGCATCTGTGCACTTGGACAAATAAGGCATCAAGACCCATTAGGCTTTACCGTATGTATGACTTATAATTTCACGTACCACCAACATATCCGTCCGTTGCATTTTGTATTAGAATTAGATAACTATTCAATACGGCACATAGTCTTCCTGTGTGAGTAATTGTGAATAAATTAACGGGCGTGACTAATAAGTCTATTTTAAGTTACAATGCAAGTTCTTGATTTAACTGGACGCGAGCTTATTTTAAATGCCGATCCTGCGGCAGAGTCAGTTGCAGAGGGTGAGTCAGGCGTTATTTTAAGCTCTTTGATGCGCTGACGCCGGGCCGGCCGTAACGTTAAAAGCCAATGCACACGATGCGTTGCATCGACGGTGCGACGCCGTGGCGGAGCGGTGTCGCTGCGTCGTCTTACATAAAAGTATCTGTTGCGGGCATACGATGCGGTGCGGTGACGCGCCGCGCGATACGGCGAAATCTTTGATGTGCGGTGCAAAGCATCGTGTACTTTGGCTCTAACTGCTCTTGGAAAGTGTTACCGCGGCTAATTCACGCAACATTCCAGCGGTTCTGAAACAGATCAAGCCCAAGAGTCATTGGCATCCTCCAAATAACCTATCTAATGTACTGGAGGCGGAACGCTCAGACTCCGTTTGTATCAATTAAGCCAATTAAAGAGCATCGACAGAGTCAACGCTCGTGAAAAGTATCATAATATCGTTTAATCAATTTGATCGCGAGTAACTGAACCGAGGTCAATGACATTAGACCAGTGCTACTGGTTACATAAAGTTGCTAATGCGCACGCTACAGTTGTGCTAATTAGGTGTGGCGGCGATGTATCGGAATTAGCAATACTTCTTACTTGGATTAGCTATAGCCAAGTAGGTACGCTGAGTAGTCGATGAAATTGAAAATCATGATGCTAACTCAATGCATTCGTTGTGTTATGAATGAGTCATGCATGACTTATGATGATAGAAACGAAATAAACAGATATTAAAAGAAACATTCCATCAATTAGTTAGAGTAATGCTGCAATATTTAATGCACTAAACAAAAAAATATGCACAATTAATGGTCTTAATCTATTTACATGATCGAAGATCTAACTTTGATCAATATTGAGGGCAATACAACAAAGTCCATGGCAGTTATCACTAATAATTTTAACACAGAAATAAGAAAGCTAGCTCGAATGATAGATAATAACAGTTGTTTCAATGATGATTTTGTTGTTGTGAAGGAAGATACAAAGTGCTGTAATAATGAATAGCGTGCCTGGCCCGTATTTAGGTCGCCGTGATTGGTGCAATGCCCGGCTCCTAGCGAAATGCTCGCGGTACTCCTTTGTGCAGATATCAGATGTCTTTTCTACCTTTGAACTGGTTTTCACATTACTATCTGATTTAGGTCACAGAACTTGTAACGTTGCAATTTTGGCTGTTTTCACAAATTGATATTTCTTCTCGATATTTGGATTTAGGATACCACTAGCGACATCTATTGGCGTGATTTAGAATTAATTTGCAATAGATGGCGCTTTTTGCTCAGTCAATTCAAATGTATTTTATTGAAACATTTCCTAATGTTTTTGTTTTGATTATTCTATTTTTTAATAGAATATTTTCAGTGTTCAGGAGATTCATGGTTTTTAGCAGTATTTACCTACTTTTTCAAACGGCGAAACGAAACGTATCGCGATGTCTATGACAGAGCGGCTGTCAGTGGAGCTGTCAAATCACTTAGGAATTTGTCGATCTTGCGNCAGCTCGTAAGCCTTGATAGGGTTACACTGGTTGAGGCGCTCCTTTTCAAGACTTGGAAGCCTGTGGGTAACGAGCCATTGGACGTGGAGAGGGTAATTAATTATACACATATTTTCTACTTTGCCGAACATTTGCACGAGAACGGTTTGTTCAAAACATATGAATTTGGTCTTATTTAATGCAGGATTAAATGCCCTTCAACCGTCAGGAAGACCACTTTTCGATAGGGTAAGTCCTTTACGCGGTATAACCGGAAAACCGAAAAAGCGCCCCTTTCCGGGGCCCCCACCACTTAAGCACAACTCCGTCGAAGTCGAAAACCTAGGAGAGTCTTAATGGGCAACCAATGAAGCCGTTAAAGCAAGTAAATCTTTTGTTTGAATTATTTCCGATTTAATCAATTTTTGTGTTTAATTCTACTGGCCTATTAGAGTAATGCTGCAATATTTAATGCACTAAACAAAAAAATATGCACAATTAATGGTCTTAATCTATTTACATGATCGACGATCTAACTTTGATCAATATTGAGGGCAATACAACAAAGTCCATGGCAGTTATCAATAATAATTTTAACACAGAAATAAGAAAGCTAGCTCGAATGATAGATAATAACAGTTGTTTCAATGATGATTTTGTTGTTGTGAAGGAAGATACAAAGTGCTGTAATAATGAATAGCGTGGCTGGCCCGTATTTAGGTCGCCGTGATTGGTGCAATGCCCGGCTCCTAGCGAAATGCTCGCGGTACTCCTTTGTGCAGATATCAGATGTCTTTTCTACCTTTGAACTGGTTTTCACATTACTATCTGATTTAGGTCACAGAACTGTTATAACAATCAAAAAGTTCTGAATAAAAAACGGTCACAACTTTGCCCAAAAAATGCGGAAAGATGTTAAACTCAGATAACACTTTAAAAAAAATAGATAGCATAGAATCTGCGACTGCGACTCTTTCAAGAAGAGTTAAACCAGTTTTCCATTTCAACACTGAAGATGCACGAAACAGAAGTTGCGTGAATTAAAAACAAAAACCGTAATCTCCTGAAAATTTACTACCAAGTTGCTCCCCAAAAACGTAGTGGAAATTCTCTCTGAATTCCTCCAATCTCTTATATCAGCGCTTCCGTTTGTTTTGCCTAATCTGGGATTACGTTCGCGTACTGCAAAAATCTCTCTAAACGAACCAAATAGAAGCAGAAAACATTAAGTGAACGGGCGGCGGCAAATACTAATCCTGCACTGAAAAATGTCCCGGCTCAATTTGCATACAATAACCGGCTGTGAAGGCGCGCTACGTGGCTCCTTGTCTCTACGAGGGAGGAATTACACTTCCATTCTAAAGTCACGTGACGATTTCCCACACATTGTGCACCCGAACACGAACTGAGGAAAGAATTTAATTTGTTACGAGCGAGAACGGAAATAAACGAGCGAACGTCACTCGGAAATAACCTGAAAGACGGCCCTCCAAGTTTCACATAAACGAATTTACAATCGCACTGGTATTAACCTAACAGCGTGAAGCGTGTGAATCGTTTCGAGTAATAGCTTAGAGCCGTGTTGGGATAATGGCATATTCTATTCGCACAACACCACCGTTTTGCGGGCTAGGCATATGGAGGTTTCTCATGTTACCATACTCCAACTGTTGTGAATTTATCCGTTTTATGAAGTTTCATGACACACACAAATCGATGTGAAACATAACGCTGCCGCGCTGACAGGATGTAAATTGAAAAGGTTCAATAGAATAAAATTCATCATAAATGAAAATCTTAAGGGAAATTCTCGTTCAACGGTTTGCTTGAACACCCAATTATCTAAGTTGGTTTGATCAGTGTTTTGTTCACTATTGTTCCCATTGTTGTTAGCCCTAATCTGTGTTTGTTCGGGGTATTATCCATAATTCAAGGCTTTGTGAAAACAGGCTCTCCATAGTTCTTAGTCAACATTCAACTCGAAAGCTCCGTGATAATATTTGCGTTCTTTGAATTGGTATTATTGTAATATAATACTGAGAAGACTGAGACTTTAGTAATCAATATGTTTTTCTAACAAATACAAATTATGTTCACTAAGAAATTGTCTTAAAATTGAAGTACTTGACGACAAAGATTAGAAGAATCTTAGTAAGCAATAGTTAAAAGTAAGTTGATTGATCCTTGTGAATTAATATTGTTGAACATCATTATTTTGCAACAATATTCACTTTCGCTAATGCACACATGCCCGTGTGGTGACAGTGATGAATTGAAGCCATATAGACAAACTGTCTTGATAAGCTTAATTTATTACGGCGTGTGTACACAATGCCGTACTAATTAGATCAACAGTGATTACCGTTCGAAAGATGAATCCAATTACCCAATAAAATTGTGTCAAGCCACGGCGACTCCTTACATTCATATTAATCTAATATACGTCAATGATTTTCGTTTCTTGACGTGTTTCAAATGAAAACATCCATTAATTAACAAATGCAAATAAGATCACAAAGCGAAACACTATCATAAGCCAACATTTATGGAATTATTTCATTTTAAATTCAATTTCGGTTTCCAAACACTGGAGCTACATTCTACGAGCTTTATTAAATTTCTTCATTAGCTAATTTGATTTAATAATCCTGAAGATAGTCTATCGTCAATTCATTGCATCTTTGGTAAACGTTAACTTATTAGAATATCTGGTAAATATGATGAGTGAAGAAAACAAATACTAGTGAAGTAAGATCACGTTCCGCAAACTCTATGCTCTCACATACCTTACATTTTCAATTTACGGATTCGGTCGGGGCAGTGCGGGATCCTACATCATTGCTCAAGCAAGATCCTTGGCTCATCCATTCTCTCCCGAGGGAAATCGATCGGTTACGAGAACGTTTAATCTGCTAATAGGTACAGATATCTCTAGAAACTGTTAGATTACACAGCTTGGTGTATCACGGCTTTCATATTAAATATACTTCATTCAGGGCCGGATCTACCTATGGGCTGATTGGGCTGCAGCCCAGGGCCCCGGGGTTACAAGGGGCCCCCAGATCCCGCTAAAAAGTAGGCAATAATTTGAAAAAAAAAAAAGGTCTGTAAAGTCGGTTTACGGACGATATTTTTACGTGACAACGTCATAAAAAAATATTGATTATAAATTGAGATTTTTTTAATTTTTTTTTCTTCCAATTACTTCTTGTAAAGAAAACGTAATAATTTTTAAATTAAGAGGTAGGCATCCTGATAAAATAAAAACAGTAATAATGCTAAATAACCGGCGATACTAAAAAAATACATAAAATACTCAGCAAATCATAAAATGGCAACAAATAATAAAAAAATGATACATTTTGAGAAAAATCTGCATTTTAATTCGTGTTTTTTTGGTTATTTGATAAATTTTTCCAAATAATGCCCCCATAACAGATTGTTTTTATTACTTTGTGTTATTCTTTATCGTATTAATTTTGTAAACCTAAAAATACCATGTCTCTATCCCTATCACAATGTTTGCAATGATCGTTTGAACTAAGCCTCTCCGGGCGCGCCATTCAACGCTTCGTTAACAACGAAACTGAAAGTGGCTCTAGATTTGTAATTTTGATAAAAACAAGTTACATTTCAAATAAAAACAAAAGATTTCGAAGTAAAATAAGCATTAAGTTAAAATTAAAATTGTCTCTACCTGTAGCGGAGAATAATGTGGTGGCAGGCCTTTGTTCAAACGATCATAGCAAATGTTGTGATAGGGATAGATACTTCCGATTTTTGGTTTTACAAAATTAATACGATAAAGAATAACACAAAGTAATAAAAACAATCTGTTATGGGGGCATTATTTGGAAAAATTTATCAAATAACCAAAAAAACACGAATAAAAATGCAGATTTTTCTCAAAATGTATCATTTTTTATTATTTGTTGTCATTTTATGATTTGCTGAGTATTTTATGTATTTTTTTAGTATCGCCGGTTATTAAGCATTCATCAACAGCCCTTTACAGTCCACTGCTGGACTATGAGCCTCCTCCACTATAGTGGAGGGTTTTGCCATAATCTCCACGCTTGGCAGGCGGGTTGGAGATCGCAGTTTAAAAGATTGATGTTTTTCAGAGAGCGCTGCTGCCCATTCTCTGTTTGATGTGTAGTCCCTAAGTCGCCTCTTACGACACCCGCGGGAAGAGTAGGGGTTGGTGACAAATGTATTCTACTCTGCCGTCACCACACGGCTGATTAAGCATTATTACTGTTCTATTCATGAATAAATAAATAAATAAATACGATAGAGAATAATACAAAGTAATAAAAACCACCTGTTATGGGAGCATTTTTTGGATAAATTTATCAAATAACCAAAAAAACACGAATTTAAAAGCAGATTTTTTTCAAAAAGTTCGTTCGTTCGTTCGTTTCAGCCGAAAGACGTCCACTGCTGGACAAAGGCCTCCCCCAAGGATTTCCACAAAGACCGGTCCTGCGCCGCTTGCATCCAGGTACCTCCCGCGATCTTCATCAGATCGTCGGTCCACCTAATGGGAGGCCTGTCCACGCTACGTCTTCCAGCTCGTCTTTCAAAAAGTATATTTTTTTTAATTATTTGTTGGCATTTTATGTATTTTTTTAGTACCGCCTGTTATTTAGCATTGTTACTGTTTTTAATTTATCAGGATATACCTATTAGTTTAAAATTTATTACGTTTTCTTTACAAGAAGTATTAATTGGCAGAAAAAAAATGTATGCAGTTTGTCGGCCGTTTGGTGTAGTGGTTCAGAACGGACTACTATGCCGGGAGGTCCCGGGTTCGATTCCCGACCGGGCAGAAATTGAAATGATGAATTTTAATTTCTGTGACGGGTCTGGGTGTTACTATGTATAATATGTATGTATTTAAAAAAAAAAGTATATAACTAGTATATCCGTTAATCTAGCACCCATAACACAAGCATATTAATTGCTTACTTTGGGGCTAGATGGCGCTGTGTGAGATTGTCCAAAGATACTAAAAAAAAAAAAAAGTTTTTAATCAATATTTTCTTATGACGTTGTCACGTAAAAATATCGTCCGTAAAACGACGCGACTCTACAGACAAATATTTTTTTTTTTCAAATTATTGCCTACTTTTTAGCGGGATCTGAGGCCCCTTGTAACCCCGGGGCCCTTACGTTACCTAACGTAAGTAATTGGCAGAAAAAAAATAAAAAAAAAACTCAAAATTTTTTTGACCTCTTTTTGTCGATAAAAACTATTTTCATATGTGCACTTTATCGTGACTCACACTGTATGTATAAGAATAATATATCATTATACACTCGCGAGCAAAAGTATGGAATCACTTACATGAAGTTGTTTCCACGCGATCTTGTGTACTAACGAATTTGTTAATAACAAAAAAGTGGCACCATTTTAAAGATTAAACTTTTAACTTTAAATTGATACCAAATTCATTTAAATCACACCAGTGTTTAAAAAAATATCCCGCCTGATGTGAAGAAGTAAGGAAAAAGACATGTATCAACTGTTTGATACGTCGCGAGTTGCGGCCTATTTACCGCCTATAAAAGCACGTGTTTTCGGATTTTTGCTTTCACACGTTGATCTATACACATCTCCGCTTCTTTTGACACTTTACCTGGGATTCTACACTTTCAGAAGCAGCACAAATCGTTGCACTATTGCAAGAAGGGCTTAGCCAGCGGGCTGTCGCACGTCAGCCCCACATAAACCAGTCCTGGGTTTCGAAAGTTTTAAGATGCTTTTGGGAGACTGGTGGCTTTATCCCGAGACCAAGTTCTAAACAGCGCCGGTGCACATTGCAGAGGGATGACAGTTTTTTTCATGTCAACCTCTCTATGAAATCGTCATTTGACTGGTATCGACGTCCAGCAAGACCTCAGAAATGTTCGTAGGATAGCTGTTAGCGAGTGGACAGTTCGTCTAAGATATAAGCAATAGAATTTGACTCCAAAAAGGCCTGCCACAGGCTCGAAACTGACGGCAGGTCACCGATAAGCACGCTTTCAATTAGCTCGCACTTATTTTGATGGGAAGGCGAATAATGGAGGTGAGTTTTGTTCTCCGATGAATGCAGATTGTGTTTGCAGTGCAGCAGTCGAAGAGGTCGGGTCTATAGGCGGCCTGAGGAGCGATTTGTGCAGTGCTGGTTCGCTTAAACAGTGGCTTATGGGGGTGGGTGGCTTGCTCGACTTTCCATCAAGATGTGTACGAGCAAATTGAAAGCGTGCTTATCGGTGACCTGCCGTCAGTTTCGATTTGGATCAACGTGTGAAAACAAAAATCCGAAAACACGTGCTTTTATAGGGGGTAAATAGGCCGCAACTCGCGACGTATCAAACAGTTGATACATGTCTTTTTCCTTACTTCTTCACATCAGGCGGGATATCTTTTTAAATACTGGTGTGATATAAATGAATTTGGTATCAATTTAAAGTTAAAAGTTTAATCTTTACAATCTTTAAATTTTTTGTTACTACAAATTCATTAGTACACAAGATTGCGTGGAAACAACTTCATGTAAGTGATTCCATACTTTTGCTCGCGAGTGTAGAAACAGTTTTTTGGCATGGCTATTAGTTGAGTACTAAGATAGGCCCCCAAGTAGTTTCAGCCCAGGGCCCCACAAATTCACGATCCGGCGCTGACTTCATTCATTGTTTGTATTCGACTTTTGTTTCACTTATTTGTTTTAATACGAGATTTGCTAAGTATTTCTGTTCTTCGGCTTAAGCTTAGCTTTCAACGTAAAACTTCAGTAGATCAAGCATTCCTTTAAATCTTTAATCTCTACTAATGAGATTAATAGCTCAACTTCTCTGAAACAACAGACAAACAACACATTTCAAATGTTTTGTTTGTACCCTTTTACTAAACAAAAACCGAATGAGATTTGTTCTTGTTGGCTGGAAGTAACTAGTATTCGTTTTTACACCATCAACCATGTCCAGTTGTAACACCCAGAGGGTATTCTTTGTCCCGGGCACAATTTAACCTCTAAAAGCTCACTCACACACTTGACATTAGGTATTTACTCTAAGCAGGCCTGGCTCACTCCACGCGGTACATCCGATAATTACCTACAGCGAAGCGCCCCGCCGGCGGGTATTATATCAGTCGAGTGTCACGCGCTCGCCCGTCAGGACGCTGGCGTGCGTTTTAGTATGATTATAATTCTATGATCGAAGTATTATTTAAAAATGGACATAAAGAGAAAGAAATATTGTGCGGCGTTCGGGTGTTTAAATTCGAAAAGAAATTACCGGATTTATCTTTTTTTTTCGCTTCCCAAAGATGCTGAAAGGTATGTTGGCCATGTAGGTAATCAATAATAAAATTCTTAGGATAGTATAGGATTCTTTTTTTTTGTAGCCGCTAAGGTTTGAAACTTCTTGCTTAAAATATTGTAGTCTTTGGCATAGACTACGATGGTAGTCATGGAGATAGGAGTTTGTTATCTCGTGTCAGATGTAAATGGTGAAAAGAAAACTCATGATTCGTGGTATTTTTATGTAATATGTAGGTATTTTATAAAAGTGGAACCCCGAGTGATCTCCAAAACCCATTCTATTATTATATACGATTCGGCTTCGATATCTATAATACAATAGGAGTTTATTTCATGTGTCAGATGACAAGGGTGGAAACAACCTACGATTCATGTTGTTTATTTACGTGCAATATGTGGGCATATTGTAAAAGTGGAATGCCGAGTTGTATTTCTAAAACTTGTTCTATTATTTTATACTATTTGGCTGCGACTCGGCGTGACGACAATACAAAACATTTTTCGCGAATCGGTGTTCATACATTCACACAATACATTAGACGCCATGTTGTCATAAACGACATATTATAAAATCGCTGTGATTTAATATTCTTAATCATTAATTTTATGGCAAGTGTCCATCAGGAATCATTGTTCTTACACACAGAATCGTATTATTTCGCTTTCGGGTAGTAATATGTCAAAATTGTTGGTTCTTTAGGCGAACAATGTATGGAGAACGAACATTGTCCTTTATGTTGTAAGTGTCAAAAATAATTAATGTGGGCTAAAGAATTACCAAGTGAGCGACTGAGTGCGAGTGACGAAAAATCAAAATAACAGCAACTTACAAAAAAAAAATTGAGTTCCTTAAAATACAAAATGAGAAGCTTCATAATATTTGAGCGACCTAATATTTGATTGAGTGTCAACGTTAGGTCCTGCATTTTTTTCAATAATTGGCAAATGCTTTTTTTATACTGAGCGGTATTTTTAACTTTAATGAAGTGTTTCGAATGCAAAAACTACTTTGAAAAATACTATTATGAGCAGCGTATTATGAGCCCAAATTTAAATAAAAAATTATCTTATGAAATAAATATTTGACGGAACACTATTCTAGTAGCGAAAAAAATAAATCATTAAAATTTAAGGGTAGGTAATCAAATGAAACAATGTATTACGAAAAATGAAATTTTGTATTTTCTTAAATCGAATCAACAAAAAAAAACAAAATAAAATAAGTCGCTTCTGTCAACCCAAAAAAAGTAATCTTATTAATAAGGTTCATTGATTGGTACCTATGAGGATTGAGGAGCTCTACCTACTCATCGTCACTGTATGATAAGTGCTGGCTTGGACTTAGCGGGCCGGCCTCATTTTCTTTTTTGTCCAATAGGTATCAGTTTTGCTTCCAGTGTGGCGGTGTTGTTAGTTTGAGCTGAATTGCTAGACCCAAAACGTGTTTGCATCAATGATATTACAGAACTATAGATATGTTACGTTCATAGAAATTACGATTTTAATCCGTGCCGAGCTATTCCAAATTGCACACATTGACGAATGTAACTGATAAGTGAAACAAAAGATACGAAATAGCACGCAAATGAAAGAGATAGCTATAGTTTTAACGATTCTGCACTAACTAATCTATGTCCGCAGCGCACCCATCCTTATCGCTCTAACGTCAAAACAAGATCGCTTTCTCTTTCTTAACTTGAACATGGCGCATGGCGTCTTGATTGTTTGCATAAATAATTGAAAATATAAATACTAAATAATTTTGCATAATCACATGTGGTAAGAGATCCCTTGTATTTTGTTTACTTTAGAGTCATAATTGGTACACTTTCGAAACACACACGATGGCATTTTTTATTTATTTTGGTAATAATACAGGAACTTACGGTGTGGTACGCACGCGATTGCGCACGACGCAGGCCACACGAAGACTAAACACAAGACGTCCCAATTGGGACGTATTTGAGTATTCACAGCGCGAGCGCTTATAACATATCTGCTTTTGTTTTTATATAATATCATTGGTTTGCATACATATTTTGTTAAAAATTCGGGACAGTCGCCCCGCCCCCATTCGAATTCGCGCGCTGTAACAATCTGTAGTTTTCATTAATAAAGCGTAGAGGTGGGCGCCACGCCGGCGCGCCGCCGCCGCCGCGAATTTTTTCACGCCGCCGCCGCCGACGACCAGCTGTCGGCGCGCCGATACTGATACTGTACAAACTATTTTAAATTTATTCCTCTCCTATACTGTACTAATTTGTGTTTCAAACGCAGAATAACTATTTTTTTATTGAGTTGAGCGGCTATTCTAGTTCAATAAAGTCCTAGTATCACTGCGACCGGTACCGATCTATTGTGATCGCCGCTATTTTCCTTACAGTTCGCCTCCGAGTCCTGCATCCATTAGGAATTGCAGTATCTTTTGGGGGGGGCGATATGTTTTACATCTTGTGGGCTTAGGATGTGTTTGCCCAGGTGTAAGCTCTGCTTGCGCATCAAAGGTCCGCAGTCCGTGAGAATGTGTAGTGGCGTTTCATCTGCCTCTTGGCACATCCTGCACGTTCTTGATTCGGACAGTCCCATGGTGGACGACAAGTGCTTGTTTAAGCTGCTGTGTCCAGTGAAGGCTCGAACTAAGATGCGCATTTTGATCCTACTCAGTCCTATGATCTGCTTAGAGCATTTTCGGTCATAGGCTTTTATAAGAGCTTTGGAATGAGTTAATCCTAGCGTGTCTGACCATGCCTTAAAGGATTCAGGGTCATTCGAGCGAGACTTTTGGGAATGCCACAAAAGGGTTCTGGACCATATTGTGTTCCCTCCGCTCTCGCTCTGGCCAGTTCGTCGGCATTTTCATTGTCCACGATTCCCGCGTGACCTGCAACCCATCTCAGCGTTACTGTTACGTTTTCCTAGGGTACTCAGTCGACTCATGCAGTTTTCTACCAACTTTGAGGTGATTAAGTTGGAGTTTAAGGCCATCAGCGCGGCCTGACTGTCTGAGTTAATGTAAATTAAGTGGTTGGCATAATTTTTTCGCAGAATAGCTTCCGCACATTCAATAATGGCGTAGACTTCTAAAAGATAGAGGCAAATTTACCCAGGCTTTGAGATAGCCTAAGCTTCGGCTGCTCTCCATACACGCCAAAGCCTACGTTAGGGCCCATTTTTGACCCATCAGTAAACCATATAACAGAAGAACTAACTATAATATTTATTCTTTAATGCCATATAAATTGGTACACAAGGCGAACTTACTGCCGTTGATATACTAAAAATTGATTGAATAACTTAATACTAACTATATTAACAGTTAATCAAGTACATTATTCAAGTTACTGCTTCGTCTAATAAATAATTGATCGCGAGAGGCGCCGGTCCCTCTTGCTGTCAAGAAAAAAATCCCCGCCTTCATCTGGCAGATAACCCACACTATTGGACTATACTTTAAGCGAATCACTCACACAGAGATTGGCAAATATGTCTCGGAATGCAAATGGGAACCACAACCTCTGGAAGGTAACAAAGTACCTCCCTCAAAGTGTTCACCACTTATTAGGTCCGGTTATACATGAGTGCGAACTGACAAGAAAAATCTTAGACCTTGCCGGTTTATTTAAACCCATTGACACGGATAATCCAAAAAATCCACAATTCAATAAAAAAATAAGATCAAGCATTGGACTTGATCCGAGACTTGCAGCTATACCTGCCTTTGATTCCTACTGATGATGACGATTCATCCGACCGATTTCGGTCATGGTGACCACTTCGACTTAGCTGTCTTAGCGGCGCTGGTGCGCCCGAAGATGGCTTACATAGCCGATCTTCGCGGCAAACTCCTCACACATTGAGAGTAATTACCCGCCGCCAATATACTTATAGATTTATAGTGAATGACGGCAGATGGACGGGATTTACATCATCGCGTTTTGCGTCGAGTTCAGTTGTGCGCTGCTTGTTGAATTCGCGGACTCGCCTCTACACAACACAATCTCCCGCCATTCTAGGGTGCTGTGCTGCCAAACCTTCCCATTGTGATTTGAGAGGGCTCATTTTGCATCTTTTCGTATGCTGCTTCTGGATATCTTTGTACTTGACTATCTGAGGAATTGACCGCCATGTTTCCGCTTACCCTCCTCAAGTTCAAAGTAGAAGATTGATTCCTACTACGCTAATTGAGGACGAAAGACGCAGGAGGACAAAGTGACTGACATAGCCCACAGAATCGCTAAAATGAAGTGGCAGTGGGCGGGGCACATATCAGCTACGGTCAAAGTTAGGTGGTGCAACTCAGCCTAAAACTAAGAAAGATTGAAGAAAAAGAAACATTTCGTTTTAAACCTTAACCGTATGACAATAAAGTGCACAATGGTATTTCGTATTGCAACCTAAGCCCTGATTGTCTCTTATTGGTCGTAGTAAAAATATAGTAAAATGCGTAACCAATTAGAGACGGGGTGAGCACGTGACCGGAGCGATGCGCTTACGCTAAAATTTCTACAAAGTGGTCAGGCGGAAGAGTCCCCGATAGTACCTCATTACAAATAAGTAGATTAATTATTTTTTCACTAGACAGCAACCCTAACAGCGTAAGAAGAGTTCAGAGGCACGCGATAGAAAGAGACAAAACTTGTAGGTGAATAAAATTGTAGGTACGTAGTGCTGTGCGAGCTGAATTCCACTGTATCGCGTCGCAGCAAGACTCGCATTTATTTAAATCGTCGTGCGGAGTAATCCTTCTGTACCTGTACTATTACTTATTCTGTGCTCTAAGCCGTCTAAGATACGTGGGGCGATGAAAATAAATAGAAAAACACGCAATTATAACTTGATGTAACTGTCAAGTGTCAACGTTGTTAATATTTGTTTGATCCAGTTAGTTTTCAGTTTCAATTGTGTATCGTGGAAAACACTGCAGGCTTAGTTTCATAATAAAAGATAGCTGAAAGGAATGCGCAGCGCACTGAATATCATCGGAGGCAAATGGGTTGACGAGTCGATTGTTACCGCCTATTTAATTTGTAAAAATAGGTCGCCATCAGTCGGTCGACGACCCACGCCTATTGTGTCCACTGAAGCAAAAGCGATGAGTTAAATGTACCCTCAACTATATCAAATGTAAACAGTAGTTCAGTGGGAGACCGTGGATATTGTACACCGATAACCTTGTTGACATATTGATGAGATGTCGGAACGAATCGCTAAGCGGTTGTGATGACAGACATGGGCCAGGGGCGGATCTCTCGCCACGATCTATTTCTGGTTGAAGACGTTGACCTGCTCCTTTGCATCGATGCAGGAGCGGTATTGTGTATTGACTTTCTCTGAATCTTCTCGGATGTAATGTATCTCGTTCTCCGTATTTTCGTTATTGCGTGCCATATATGTCACAGTTTGTTTGGATACAAAAGCGTTTCATCCGTCAGAGGTCGGCCCGGGACCCATGTGTCTATTGTTTGGACACAATATGCTCCATCTGCAATTGTTCGTGGGGACAATTTATGGCTTCTAAGCGGGCCATATTTTTGATGGTGATTTTAGAGTTCGTTTCTATTTCGACACATGTCGTGTTAATTATATCACTATTTCTAACAATGTTAATTATGCAATATTTGACGTTTACACAACTTGTTTTAATATTTTAATTTCATAAAACCTAGAATGCTCAGATGCAGAGTGTGTTTGTAAAGATACGTGAACTGTATCAATAAATGGACGTGCGAAGCTATTTTCCAGCTTTCTCATTGGATCCAAAGTTGTTTCCCCAAATCATTTAATAACCAAGTTTGAATTTGTCGGCGTTGGTGAACGAGCCGACAATGTTTGGGAAAGCCGTCAGTTTATTCTTACTTTTGAAATGTATGTAGGGCTGTGGATACTTTAATACTTACTTGACCTCATCATGTTCAGTAACTTTGCTTATGATTGTTATTTAAAAACCCGTTTTTATACAAATATTCTTATTCATAATCATCTGACATTTCTTATTTGCGTTCAATCTTTTCCAAAAAGAAAAATATAAACGTAAAAGATACTCTTTGAGCGGCAAATAATACGTCTAATTGCGTAAACATCTAATTTGAGATTCGTATTTTCCTGGTACATATTAGATTTGGCAGCCCTAAAAGCGGACTGCTTTTGGTTCGGCGTTCCCGCACGAGTATTGATTTACCTCGAGGCAGAGAAATTTCTATTATAATACAAAGTCTCTCCGTATTCAGAGTAATAAATCCAACTTTTTAGATATTATTATCCTTTTGTAACGCACCCCGTATGTTTCGCACATGCCCAAGGCATTTCAACAGACATCATTTCTGTTTTACCTGTCTGTTTATATGTGGAAAGGTTTTTCATCATGAACAAGTTTATCTTTATTTTAATTTAATGAACGTTCTTAAACACGAATCTAATGAGAAACAAATATCAAACATCTAATGAGTAAATTGTAAAACAAAATAAATATTACTTGGATGGAATACTACTACATAACCAAGTTTACGAATACTGGGTGTCGTATTATGAAACTACCGTTACAACTCGAATTAACTCGATTCAGACTCAAGCATCGAAGATTCGAGCCTGTATTGTGTATTTAGACCACTCAGAATTCAAAATATGAGTACATTTCAGAGGTCTGTACTTACAGACGTCTGACTGAAGTAGTAACTCGAGGCTCACATAGCTCTGAATTTACCCTGTATGTTGGTAACCAAAACCGTCATCGTGCACTAGGCGCCACACCTTCATCTACCAGCAATAGGGCTTATCAAATTCATCTGAGCCACTACTGAACTTTGACCGTCTCACCCATTAATGAGAATAATATAATTATCTGTTGCATTAACAGTAAACTCTACTCTGTGTAATCATATTGCGTTAGGGTTGAAAGAAACCAACTATCGATGAAATACTTGACCTAAATCCTTTTATCTCAAGTAAAAAATAAGTTCCGAAAAATTCCTTGAACTCGACTGATCCTACGAAAGCAGAATTAATTAAAACTATCTCTAATTTCCGCAGCGTCTTTGATCTTTGAAGCGTGAAGGAACGGTTTATTTGAACGGTTTCAAAGATTCTAGGTTGTTTTTGATTGATTATGAGGAAATTGTTTTACTAGCACATTGTTAATAATTGGAAATTCGGATGAACGAAATCGGAGCTTTCTATCGTTGTTTGATGATAGAGTTATAATTCCGTGAACTGTTGAAACCGATAGCTATATTTTAGTTGAACGTTGTCACATTGATTAGAACTAGGTGTAAACAAATGAGCTGATTTAAAAATTAATCTTATCAAAAAAATACTAATAGAATCTATCTTCGCTCTTATGTTTAAACATTATTTCCCTTTCCCTTGATGATTACTTTAAAGCCAACATATTGGAGCTGAAATAAAACAAATCAGAAGCAATTGTCATAGCAAACACAATTAATAACGACCGAGACATTCCGAATGAAGCTAAGCCAACCGTGCTCAAACGCTCACAATGCAGCTGCTCTCTCAAATTCACAAATTGAATATTATTCTGTTAATTGGATTTCACTGGAAACTATGAATGTCTACGGATCTCCGTACCTTGTCAAACAGACAAATTAATTTTCCTTGCAAACTTTGCGAGCTGATTATTAGGCGTCTGAGATGCCTCTCTGTTTATTCAACACCTGAACGGCAATGAGCTCTTTGACATTGTAAACAACTTCGCAACTCGCAAATTGGACGATAGCGTTCCTCTAGTTTTGATATTAGTTCCTCAAATTATTACCCACTTACTTTAATTGACTTTGGAGATCAGTATTAAATCCCAATCTTTTGAATACATATTTGAAACGTAAATCGCATTCCCGTATCTGGCATGTTTATTAAACTTTGCCCTCACTGCATGCGACATTGATGATAATTTAAATTGGCTTATTTTTATATACTTTTTTGCTTTTATAATTAACATATGTTGATACTGTCAGCACTGCGGTAATTGAATTATTGTTATTGGTAATGTTCGTGCATTACTTACTGAAGATTAAACGCAATATTTTCGCGGTGACGATGATACGGCACGCATTGTTAGATCACAAAGAATAAAACACTCAAATGTGACATCATGATTGTCTAAACATTTGTGTTTGAGTGCAACGACTTCACCTATTAGTATAATAATAAGTATGTCTGCGTAATACTGCGTATGTCTTTTGTCTTGATAACTCGTAATAAAGAGCTTGCCATTCCCCTTGTGCTTCTATGGTTGATTCTGACCTGCTCAAACCAAACATATTGAGTTACGTATTAAGAAAACAAAGAGATGTAATTTCAGTTCCAACCGCAACATTTACGACCTGTTGCACCCTGCCGTAATACTGTTTGCAAAACTTGATATTTGTACTCACAGTGTTGGCTTGTCTATCAATTCCAAGACGTGTCAATTGCCAAATCTCTGGCAGTGTTTTGTTTTGCCTTCTTTTCCCTTTAATCATTCCTTATTTCGCCAGTATTGTGTCATTTATTTGTGAGCTATTCTCACCGTTGTAAATTTTATGCTTGTTTTGCAAATTATTCGATTTGTACGCATGTTATTCCAAGAAATAGTTCAAAACATCAAAGGATACATATTATTAGAGAGCACTACACACAGTGTGACGTAGAAACAGAACGGCTAAGAGATGTGTTGTGTGTCAAATATAAGTTTTTATTCATCCATTCAATAACGCTTGCAGTGGCCGCGCTGTCATTTACTTTGATGTGTATTTCGAACAAGACACGCATTTCTTTGCAGCTTAATCATGTCATCTCAAAGTGAAATTACGAGGTCCTCACAAAAAAGTATCTTCAGACAGTGCTTGTTTGCGTTGCCTTTCAAAATTTTCGCGTCGAGATAATGAAAAGCGTTGCCTCATACGATTACACACGAAAGCCCCGGCTCGTCTGTTTCGTGTTTTCGTCTCTACATTCGCTTCAATTTGGGCCTTTTCTACTAATGATGGTGCAATTTAGGCGAGGCTATGATTGCGTGGAACATGGGGTCCTTCTTTTGGGCGATGACGTATTTCTTGAATAGCATGGTTACTAGTTACAGTAAATAGATTCTTGAAAATTTGTAACTTCCAAAATTAACCGCTAGACGTCGTCCACCTCATTTTTAGTCATAAAACAAAACCACACAAAACGCAGCCATTGAAATAAAACAAAATCCATAATGACCGTGGCCATATTTTTTATTCGAAGGTCCGTCCCCTGAGTCGGTGCTTTGGTGTCAGTGATTGATGACACACCAAAAATACAAAATTTAACGGCCAAACCAAACCACAAAACTAATATAATGTTATTTGCACGACTGCATTCAACATGGTTTGGTTATCAAACAAACCAATTTAGGAACTTTTTAAAAATGTTAATACCACTTTTATTGACAATGCGTTCCAATTGTATGAATCATCATGAGTCGCTCGGGTCAATTCATTTGACAATAAGACCATTTCTGACTTACTCGTAGCTACAAGCGGTATTACATTTTCTGATCACCCTCAGAATTGTGTGTGTAAAGTCCTGAAATTTCACGAGCGCTGTCTGTCCTCGTTAGGCTATTGAAGTGTGCGACACAGGAATCGTACCAAAACCACCTTTCCAATTTTCATTGTACAATTCACCGAAGGAAGTCATCAAGGAATATTCTCTTTGTTATTCCCGAAAGTCCTTTGTAATCGCATTGCACCTCTTCTATTCATAAGACCACTGTTATGTTAAATTGTAGCTGTACTACATCATTCTTTACTGCCCTGTCATGTCGTTCTGCCTATTGTATTTGAATAAATGGATTCAATGAACTGTTCATGATTTGAATTTCGAACGTGCATTGACGAAATTGCAAATGCAGGAAGTTTAGGCTTCCTAACTGCCTTATAACCATACCTTATAATGATTCATTGTTAAAATTAAATCATTGTTGTAAACAATATCGTTGTTTGTAAGTTTAAACATTATTCGGATTTCAAAAACAATAATTTGTTATAATTTCAACATCATTTTTTAAGCTTTGATTAGTAGATAAGAGTAGTAAACTTTCTTGACCTGATATAGTAATATTAATTCCGTGAACTACTCTTTCAAAATCAAACATACTGTCTTGTTACTAACTATGTATTACATAATATTCAAAATAACACGAGTCCAATTCATCTCAAATGCAACAAACGTCAGCTGATCTTGCGTCTGAAGTCCAGATGTGCACCGAGGGGCGGGTTGGCTCCAGCGAGCGCGCTCCGACGCCGAAACTCGGCCTGCAGTCGGCAACGCCGCGTCACCGCCTCCGGTTGACGCCACGCTCTCTCGCGCCTTTGCCTAACTTATTAAAAAAGTGATCAAGTGACAGCTACTCTGTGATTCTCATTGGATTTGAAAGTGTTCTGTGTTCGAAATTTAATTTTTGAAAAAGGACCTTGCCGGCTGGCTCAAAGGTAAATTGAAGAGCTATTGTAAACGTCAAGTAGCGAATAAGAAAACAACGTTGTTTTGAGAACAGTCACGCGTTCGGTTAATTTTGAGATGATTAAATAAATATTTGAAGTAATCCAACAAGCGACGCTAACGAAAAATAACATGCGTGATATTACTTTCGGAGTTTTGGACCAAACCTGTTCATGTATGGACCCCTATGTTTTTATGAATTCAATACATAGGCAGGGTCTCTTTTGTATTGCTTAGTAATCAAAACAACGTTTTGTGTGTCAGTTTTACGCATCGTTTGATATCGCTGCGTTGATCTCGATGCGGTTTTGTTACTGGAGCAAGTTTGATTGAAATAATTTGGAAAAGACATGTAGAGAAATCTAGGCCTTTGCACCGTTAACGTTTACATTTCGGAATTCTAGACCAACAGTAAGTAGTTTGTTTTTTGTTTCTTAAAACTTTACTACATCAGCAAGAAAGTGGTCATATATGGTTTTATAAACATTAAAAGGGGCCCATATCTGTCTGCCAGTGTATTGATTCGCAACCCCAATAAAATTCGCGTGTTGCGAGATGGTATAATATGGCGAAAGGGATCGCTGTACTTACCTAGGGGAGAAAAGTGAGATCAGTCAATCTAGGGGCAGGATATTATGGGATATTGATTTTGACTCGTCTAACATCATTTTTATTCCACAAGTTGATAGTAAACGATAATGGGATTGGTTTCTCATAGATCACGTGGGTATAGGAGAATGATTCGAGTAAAAAAATTTTTTCAGTGGTACCAGATATAGTACATAGATAAGATTCTGTTAATCCTGTCTAATGCTTATTCGTATTACTAATATATGAATCAAACTATTCGTGATCTACTACTTATTACTCAAAATAAACAACTACCCAATAAGACAAAAATAATATTTTTTACAGTTTCATGTAACCCCAAACTCCCCTACATCATAGAGATGTGATTCTGTAGCCCCTAATTAAAGTTTAAACATATAAAAAGACATTCTAGTTTCCATAATGCAGCCAATGACTATGTAGGAGGAACTCATAATAAAAAAAAGCGAAATTAACAAATCAACTGTCTCATGAAACGTAAACAGCACCTTAAGAAAACTGGACAAAGTGGCCATAAACAACGTTAAACATAGAGTATAAGTACATTACATTCCACAGTTAAAATACCATGGCTTGGATTCATGTGATCACGCATGATATGCACAGCTGGCCAGCTATAATCATCATAACATTATTATAACTTTGATCAATATCTAGTTTTAACCGCCTCAATAGTTTCACAAGAGTGGAATCACCAACTTACTTCTTATTACATTCCCAAGTAGAACTTAAAATTACCTTAACTTTGACATTGCATCACATCGCATACAATATAAAGTAGATAAAATGACTCCCGCAACGCTATCTCAATCAAACATTGAGTAATATTGACGCTGATAAACTATGTAGCGTCTATGTAAACAAATATCTTAACTATGTGCTAGGGGAACTGACCTATATCAATACTTTGTAAGTACCCATAAATTTATACAAAAACTAAAGCGCCAAATTCTATGGATCCACACTCCCGATTCTCCCCTTTTACAAAAAAAACGTACTTTAGACAAGTGGACTTCCGAACATTATCCGTAATGTCTATGGAAAACAATATACTCTTAAGATGGCGATAATATAATCAATATGTAAATGGAAATGAAATCAAATATGTCACGTCAGTACCATAAAATCTTATGGTAGCCGGTGAACGTTCGGAAACGGAATATCAATCGGGCATTAGAATAGGCACCGACTACCACTTCACGGAAATACGTGACGCAGTTCACGCACGTTATCGTTATTTCGAATCGACTATTGGATAAATCTACATTATTGTTGGGAAAAAGCTTTGGGATAAACACTAGACGATATAAATAAAAGAACAGTCGACAGCACAGTTAGACTACACATTTTTGTTGCAAAATAGCCCCTTTATAACTACTTGATATGCCAAAGTGTTTAGTTTGATGAATCTTCCGCGAAAAATCTCATTGCTGGGAAAAAAGGTGGAACAGGCTTAATGACTTGATAATCTTGCTAGTAATATAGATTTGGTAATTTTAACTATCCGTTACAGTATCTTAACCTAATGACGATTATCTTAAAATCACTAATGTGTCTCAGTGATACCCAGAAGCTATCCACACCACTGGCTTGTCTAAACAGATCGGCATAATACGATAAGGATGCCATCTAAACAGACAGCATCAATTTAAATATAGCTCGGGCATTAATCCTTTACGTACCGCAGCGTGAAGAGTGCGTTAGAAACCGTCGAGAAGGTATCAACATCACAGAGCACGCAACCGGTCATGCTCCGGCGCCACCGAGTTCTGTTGCACCAAGACCAATTGCTAAGAGAAGCGCCAATGTTAAAACTACTTCATTTACGCTTCCGCGTCGCTGAAGCATTTTCACATGCGTTTCCTCATAAGAATTCAGGAATCTCTACGCCAAAATTTCACTGCCAATCACGAATTCTTCGCGCGTTAGAAAAAGTTATGAGGTTTTGCTCCAGTTGTCAAGGTTTAAGTGGTATTGTTTCCAATTATCTTGTGTAGTCATGAAAAATTATAGAGACGGTGTGATTGAAGTTTGGAGTCTGCATTGGATGGTCATATTAATTAATGATATTTTATCGTACTCTGCCTACATGAATAACAAATTCAATAGATTTATTCCCGTAGGACGCTATTGAAATAATGCCCGAACCTTTGACATCCAACCTGTTTACTCCAATAGAATATCTGAATAGATTTAAATGGAAGGTCCTTTAATTTTCAAATCTCGGATTCATCGCTGATTGGCCGATTCTTATATTGGAATCGTTCTATGTTACTAATATTAACATTACCTTTTCAGAATTAGAAAACATTATTGAATTGATATAACAATGTACAGTCGCGGAATGAAAAGGTTCGTCACCTTAGTGTCGGTTTTCGCTTGCACTAGGTACTGTAAGAATCAAACCTGCCAACATAAGCGTGCAAGAAACAGTGCTGCTAACATTGAAATAAATAACTATGACGTTTGCTAACGAATAAGGTTTTTGCTTGTTTATTTTTCTATCCCAACAGTGCAATGTCACAAAATGTAGTTTTTTATTTTATTTAATAGAAATAATAATGGCCTGTTGAACCAACAAGAAGGTTTTAGTTTATCAATCATAATAATCTTCTTGACAAGATGAATCGTCAAACAACTTTGATCTGAATAATTTTGAACTTTACTGACGAACAGTTAAATATCATTTTCTCTAACTCGAGATTATTCTGTAACATAGTTTCAAAAGGTAATATGTGCTCGCGATTCGTTGAAGGAATCAATTTGAAAACTGACGAACCTTTTCATTCCGTGACTGTACTATCTCCACTATAAGAATATTAACCTAGTTTTACAAGTATTAAAATGTCATCGATGTAAATTATCTTAATAACCCCGCACTAAATCTTACTCCGGTGATTTAATATGTAACATATTGAACTGCTTAGTAACTGCCGGCCTGAGTTCAAAGCACGTCTTGCATGTTCCCATTCGCCATTATCGTTTTGCCAGCTAGGCATTTCCGTTCGCTTACAGAACATGCTAAAATGCCTACCGTTGCATGACAAAACAATTCCCTATAACAAAACTTTTAGTTTACATTATATTAATATGCAGGAAAACATAATATGATCAACTTCATATTCTATGGGCATGTAAGACAAGGAACTTCGCATGCCAGGAACGCATATTACCATAATTATTCAAATTTAAAGGAAGCAAAATGGATAACATGGCTTGGCTAATTCACGCTATGAACCTCAAATTAACCTAATGAATAAATCAATTGCGGCATCATCCATATTCAGTGATATTAAAAACAAAAGGAATTGTGTCCAACGCTTCTGCGTGCACGCGCATTTTTGTCACTGGTGACACTGCCGCTTTTTCAGTGACTAAAGCTATATTTAACATTTATGTGGCGTGCGGGGACTGTGACATTTGTATGAAACAACCTATCCAAAGTTACACAAATGTCGCATTTGTAATTTTGTATGAAACATGGACCCATGCATGTTTGGGCCTTTCCGCATTTTCATAAAAATGTCCCGCTAACACCATACACTTTTTAACGCTTGTTTATCCACCTGTCTGTCGCCCAAATGTCTGTAGGATTTGACAATCCTTATAGATTTATATCCGATAAATAAAGTCGAAGAGATTACGATCTCGAATCGAAACCGAATGTTTCTAAACTCGACTCGAATCGTCAAGCCACTCCAGCTAGAATTCTTGTAAGCCCTCCTCACTCCTCGTCACTCACTATAAGCACCCGAGGGGGAATACAGTCTTTGCCAAACCCACTATCCAGTCTGGAAAAGGGAAGAAAATTGTTTCGTGCACTGCCACGAAAGGGTTCGAAAATCCATATTCAAAGGGTTGACGTGACATGAAAACCTGCAAGGGCGCCTTTGTAGTCGTACTTTAAGTGAGTAGATATTTGGACACGCAAATACTATAGTTCTGCAAAACCAACTGCTGTGTAGGTAGACCCACATAGCATTAATTCGAAATTTTGTATTAGCCAGCTAATATAAATAATATTATGTAGCTTTAAAAAGCTTACTTTCTATTCACGTAAGTAATAAAAGTTAAACTGCAATAAATATTTATCAACATTTAAGTCCCACAATACCTATGTAGTAATATCTAAGACCACCTTAGCTACAGCCTGGCGCAGTTGTGCCTTTAAACTTATGGTAATTGGTTAGGGGTTAGTACTTGTTTATTCTCTTCGAGAAAACGTCTTAACTAGAGACCAATTTATTTGGAAAAACAATTGTTTTTTTCAAGGCAAATTCACTTTACTCAAGATTGTTTTTGAGAGTTCCCGCAGATGGAAAGCTATTAAACTAACAACTTGTAAGTTCATATCAAGTGATACGTATGAATATAATTTTAGACAAATCATTAATGTATAAAACACTAACCGCATAGCACTGCGATACTTTCATGGGGAATGCCAAGTAGCTATTTCTCATTACTAGCGTGTTACACGTATTCAAATTGTAACTCTTTAACTGATGGATTTTACATATCCACGCATAAATAACAGAGCACTGTTTCTGATTCTTCAGTCGCATTTGCGTCTCCAAGTCTATCTATTCAAGAAGTTCTTTTCGTGCTTTAATATTTAATACCATAATGTAAAACGGACACACATCCGAGAAATTCTTTGTATTTTACGCACTTTATGCGTGTAGCATTTACAATGTTGCATTACCTTACAGTGCTTATTGCATTGTTTTTGCTGTCATAAACATGTCAGTCAGTAACACACCATCTCCTGTAACTTACTCGTTTATGAGACGTGAATGTGTTAATTGCTCTGATCGATAATGTCCATTTTCATTCGATTTCACTAGAAGATTGATTCATGAATGATTTTAATCTGCGACATAAACGGGGAACGTAATGCTTATGAATGAATGTTTAACATTCTGCACCAACGTTATGAGGAAATTTTTAAGGCCCATACATTTTCACTTGCATTTTTCCTCGGCATCACGTTTCTTGTTAAAGTCGACGCGCCAAGCTTCTACTTTACGTATGCAAACTTATATTTATGTAATACCAAACGAAATAGTTACAGTTAGTAAAGTGCTCTGGAATTTCTAATATAGTTTTATGCTTCAGACTACCTATAATAAAAGTAGTCGCAAAGATTCCATCTAGGTACTTGGAAAATATAAAAGTAAAAGTGAATTTCACCATTTTGTCGACACGGGGCAACAAAGCAGGTTATTGAATATCAACAATTCCTCCCGCTCCGGGCGCTTTGGCAGACACTTATTGGAAAGGAAATCTTTTTGATCAGTCTCTTGATAAAATAACAAACATATCATTTTGCACGATTTCATTTCATTACATTGTACAAATATTTACAAACACAATGATAACATTCATTTATTTTGGACAAACAGTCGAACTGTAAATAGTATTAAGGATTGCCACGAGCCGTCTGTTTTCATTTGTCTGTTTACAGTATGTCTGAGATTTATTTCGTATATTTGGTGACAAATCGATTACTTAGAATGTAATATCCTTTGAATTAGGGACTCGCGTTAGCTGCCAACGCAATCGCATGGAGCGATTGTAATGCTAATTTCTCATTGTGTATGGTCTACACTCGTTTGGCATAAATTTTCTTTCAAATCCGTTCTTTTACTTAAGCGAGCTATAAATTATATGCTTTTTCTTTTAATTTGGAGTGAGTCGAATTCTGAAGAAGTTGCTGCCTGTAAAAACTAATTTAATCCAAACTGGTCCTAAGTCTATCCAAATACCTGAATAGAAATGATTCATAAAATGGAAAATTATGTTTTGGACTGTACTGTTGTATGTTTATTACCTGGCATCGTTTATTGTACAAACGAACGTCCGATAGTGAAACATATCCACATCACATTAATGGGAGCTCCGTAAAAATCTGGACGTCTTCCGGCACGTAAAACCGGTAACAGGGCTACCAACTCTTGGGGTTCCATTCTTTTTAATATTAGCGTAATTTATATCCCGATCAATACAAACAAATATTGTGCCAAGCCGCTACCTAACCTGCATCCTCAATCACTGTCGCTATCTTCTTTTTTTTTTCATTATCCTTCGTCCTGACTTATCATCTGATATTACCATCATGGCGCAGACAGGTTAAAGGTACCTAATTGCATTTAGGCCACAGTCTCCCGGGATTTCTCGAACTAGTCTTCGAGCTCTTCTTTTAAAATTTCCTCCCGGCAAATTTTAAAGTGGAGCACTCGGCATTCCCCTCAGGAATCGAATCAAGCCATTGTGAGGTTTTGGTGGTACCTACAAATTCTAAGAACGTAATTTACTTGACTCAGAATTGTTTCGATTTTTATTAACAACGGGGGCTACGAGGGCAATCAGCATAACTGGAATAAATCTGGTAAATGGAGTTATTTTTGATTTAAATTTTAGACATAAAGAGTAATTTCATATCTTTAGATGAATCTTTCGAGGATTTTGGAATCCAGAAGTTTGTATAAATTCCATAAATGTTTCTGAAACCGGCATCCCTGGGAGGTGCGCATATACGCGGCAGTATCGATTGTGCCCGGCTAAATATTCTATTTTATTTCGGAACAGGTGGCCTTGCTTGTTTATTCACGGTCCGCGCCACAAAGGATCCACGATTCGTACGTGGCCCGTCGGCGATTTCTTCACAAAACATCGCGATGTTCCGATTGTTTGTGAACTCGATTAAACTTTGTTTTCGATTCGAAACTGAAAAAGTAGAGTGCCCAATCTGCGTACACATACAAGTTTTGTGAGCACGCGATACGTTGTGTTGTAATCATATGCGACCGTCTTCCTTAAAATTTCTCCTGTGCAGTGCGCTTTATAACTAGACTACTTAGTAAGTAATATAGACTAGAAAACTTTTTATTTGAAAGAAAGGTATACAAGTAGGCTAGACATAGATACATACAGAAAGAGATACTCAAGTGTCTTAAAGTATAATTAACAATCAATTACGCAGATTATCAGAGTGGACCATAAGATATGAACTCCAAATCGAAATAAAAACTAAATGCATCATCAAGACCAGCTGTTTAGCTGAAGAAAGTATTCTATTGAGTAGGTACACTGTCTAGACGCTTTTGATTGATATAAAAATTGATATCTTGGGATGAAATCTTAGGACTCTCGGCCAGCGTACAAGATTTGAACAGCCGTCTGAACTATTAAATGAATAGAAGTGAATGAAAAAGTTTTAACGTTAAGTAATCCGGGGTTCATTTTCAGTTTCAGTATTATTGATTCAAAATGCAGAAATGTTCCATTTTTTCTGGCCGAAATCCGAATACAGTTATTGGTGTTGCCAGAACAATGTTATTATCAAACAGTCCGAACATAAAGCGCGAACACAGTTTTTATCTTAATTGGCAATTTCGTTAGCGACGCCAGTTAAAAGTATCGAACAATAACAATTAACTGGTTATTAAATTAATCGTATCCGTAACTGTAATCGCACATTACTTAATTTGTTTGTTTTTAAACGTGTTGGAACTCATTAAAATGTTATGTGGTGATTTATTGGCTTATTATTGTATCGTAAATATGCCAATATGCCGAAAACAATATTGCTATCACAGGAATATAAGTTACATAATTTGCTATCGACATTGACAACTGACATCTTGATATTAATAAGTTGATTTATAAGAACGTGTCAAAGTGTGAATAAGTCGCAGTTCTTTAAAATGGTCAAACTTATTTTGCGTTGATTTTTTCCTTGTAGACATTGGCACTAACAAAATAAATAATATAAGCTCATAAAATGACATGTGTGAAGTCCGCATGACTAATAGACTGATGACTTAAAAGATATGAAGCGTCATTGTTTCGTGAAGTCATTACTAGTAGAGATCAGAGATGGCGAACCAACGTATTGTTTTTTAAGAAGAAATTGAACATTGATAAAGGTTCGCGACCCCTGGTATAGATATCTAACATGCCACAACAAAACCACGGAAGAACAGTAATGCATAAATGAAAATAATTACTTAGTGCCACGTCTAGTCCATGTTATCCGCTAAACAGGTTAGATGTAATCGCATTATCCCGAGAACGTTGTCGCAACATACTAATTACATCTCGACTATGTGCGACATTACCCCGTCTAGACGACTGCATAATTTCGGTGCGACCGTCATTATACCTATTCTTGGCTATACATGAGTCAACAGTAAATTACGTGACAGAAAAAACCATGGTAGGTAATCTGTAGAGAATAAATGACGGATTGATAAGTCTAAAGTCTAAACTATACGGTAGTTTCAATAAATACTATGAAAAATTGTCTGCAGCCTGCATTCGTCTGATAACGGTGCAAATGAAAACAAATATCGAAGCAGATTCCTGCTATTTCAAATATTATTTTATCTTCTCGTTATTTTTTTCAATAGCCAGCCTTTACTCATTTAACTTTACTCTAGACATAACTTTTGCAAAATTGATTTTAACAGTCTAGTGAGTTTAAACAATCAAATTCCCACGATTCACATTCACACATGAGTATACGAATAATTTTAAATTTTCATTGCAGCTTAGGTTTCATTATTCTTTATAATTATCCAATATTTAATTAAAACTGTCAAAGAATTAGTTGTTAACCGACCTACAAATTAATTAATTACATAAATGTATAATTTATATCCTAATATTTCAATTTCTAATTCGTTTAAGACTGCTTAACAAAGTTATTATTTCGTGTCAAAACAATTAGGAATAATATATTAAACAATTATCAATAAAAAATATTTAATGAAATAAGCATTAGCGCCTTTTGAAGCGAATCACGATTTAAATTAAATAAAGCATTAACTATTTAACGATATCATATTCTAACTACTTTTAGACCAAGGCATTTTAAACGTTACTAGCTGACCCGGCAAACTTTATTGCACCTAGGGGTATGAAAAATAGTTTACGTCTTATTATCACTTCAGACTAGACACCAAACACTTAATTTATTTAGGTCATCAAAAAGTATGATAAAATCAAGAAAACTTATTAGCCCAATATTGTACGAGTATAAGTTTGTGTTATAAGCTGTCTGATTGGTAGTTAGGTACATATAGATAGATGGTGCATTATACTTCCACGCACCATTTGCCCCACGTTACAATGGTATCACGAGCACGCTAACCCGATTAACCTCCATGAACTGAAGTTTAATTATCTTATAAACTTTACCATTCGCTATGCACTTTAGTAATGTGCCTTAACGATCTTTGTCGTGACATGCCTCTATAAACGTAATGTTGGAAGAAACGTTTGCCCACGTAAAGTGTACGTTAGATGTCTTCTTGTGTACAAAATGGCGTTAAAAACCAAATATTTGTTTGAACGAACAGTCGCGAAGACATGCGAGGTAATGAGAAACATAATTTACGAACTCGTGACAAACTAAGACTTGGACCAAGTATTTTTGAAGTGATGGAAGTCATATAAACGGTTAATAAAGTAGATAACGCGATTATGAAGCATCAACTGAGTCCGTCATATGCCATAACTAAAGTTAACAAAGCGTCGTAAAGAGGTCGGAGACAGTTAGGGACGGCTTAATGCATTATATGTGACGAATCACCAAGACAGTCCCACCCACCGCAGGGCTACTCACATCTGTGTCTTTGTTAAACTATGTTTTATTATTGACTTTGTACACTGCAGCTTTCGAATAGTTTTGCATCCATAATCTCTAACTCACCTCAATATACACTGTGAGCTTACTTGATCGTTTTTTACCGCAAGATCCAGCTTGGTCCATTTATTTACAGAAATATTTTTGTTCTGACTCATAAGCTTCAAATAAATCTGTCAAGCTGTCAATTACTAAGTGAGGAAAGCAACAGTGGCCCTGGACACAAGTTAACGCACGGGAGACCAGCGAACCATCGATGCGTGACGGCGCCGTGCCTTCCGCGCCACCTACTGATTAACTATGAAATACACACTGGAGTTACGACGGGAAAGTTGTTCAATAAGCACTTTTTGCTCCACTTGTGTCTGGCAATTCACTGTCCCATTATCAAAGGAATTCAAATTCCTTTTAGGCGTTTGTTGATCCAACTAGGAGATATAATTTAAAGTAGGTCAGTTAAGACGCCCACTTCAGTTAGCGACTCAATTGAAACAGTTTTGAATTAATAGGATTACTAGGAATGCTGAAATTAATAACTTTAGCCTGTTTGTTTGCGTAATATTTGTTGCAATGTTTTAAATGTAATTCATAGTCATTGATACTAATTCTAAAATCTGTAGTGGTTCCTTTATGTATGTGTGCGTCTTAGAGACGGGTATATCGAGCAATCTTCGTGACCACGCACACCCACGTATGACTTGCCCCGGCCGGTGATGTGAAGGGACCAGTTCTTATCCTGTGCCAAGTCGCAATAACAATAACACGACTCCGCTTAGTCCCTCGAACGACTGCATGAATATTGAGCGGCGATAAAACTTCGCCATTCATATACCCATGTCCGTATTTTGTTTTATTAATACCGTTATTATATTATTATAATACGCAGGAAACAGACATTACTGCTCTGAACAATTGGAGTTGAGCGTAATGCTACTAAGAAAAGCTCTTTTATTCCCGATATTAAGTGATAGATAAGAAATACCCAATTTAGTTATACAGTTATACTTGTGCTTCTCTACTTCTGAATATCACAAGGTTCTATTTTTTCATATTATGCCCTTTGAAATCACATTTCATCTTGCTCTTGTTTTGTTCATATACATATTCCCATTCTGTCAATCAACGTCTGCCAATAGCCTTACCTCCGTCTAATTTTACGTTGAGTTCATATTACTTCGGCTCTTTGTCAACAGTGGCATTGAAGTAAATCTCGGATATCTAATATGTAGGCCAAAAACAGCATTTAAGATCATGTTTAAAATACAATCTTAACTGTATTGATTTAAAGATCAAACAGCAATTCTTTCAATAATAAGTCTATTGATTTAGCAAATTCGTCGTTAGGGCTTCTTTTAAGCAAGGAGTGGCGGAAACAAAATTGCTTGAACAGTGTCATCTATCGTTGATCAATATGGAAGAGGTATGAAACAGTTTGTAATTCTTTTGACACTTAAGCCAAAAACTCCTATAACTTTCCCAAACTTACGATGTACGTAAATGATGGATCTAATGTGGGTATTCTTCCTTTGAGAGTAACTAGAGAGAGGCCATTTACTGGTTCCTGAAATAAATGTGAAATTGTTTAAAATGCTCATAATTTAAATCAACATGCAAAGTTGTTGCCATCTGTTCTAGAGTTCGTAACTTATTGCTCCTTTATTTATCCTAAAAAGAAATGAAAATGTTATTTGCTTAAAACATAAAACTGAAAATGTAATTTTGAATGAATAGATGTCATTTCATAGTTGTGTGAAAGGCAGTGTCATATTAGTTTACCCATTACGCAAACTCGTAGTGACAAGTGACCGCCGACCCAGATGACATCACTGCGTGTTGCGGGTATATTGTTTGACTCCACTGACCACCACACAGTTCTGTTACAGGCCACTAGTGCCGAAATCGTAAATGGTAATGGGATAAAATTATGGGAACAAAACTCTACCACCATTTATCAAACGTGATAAGACGAATAAAATCAACTAATGAAATACACAGAATACCGTACCTAGGTAATCTATTCTGTATTGTAGCAATATCTCGAGGAAACCACAATTGCAATGGGATGGTATTAATTAATAGCTCTCTACACCAATTTGGCGGAATAGTCAGCATAATGATCAGTATGATGCAATTGCTTTGAAATTCAATTGTGGGATTCGTGCGCTATTAGAATTTGCTTTAGTTAGGGTATTGTTGACAAACAAGTAACCATAAAAACCCATTTAAAATGGTCCAGTTATAATATGTAAGAAGTATAAATAACGCGGCGTCTTTATTAATTTAAGAGTCGGGCGTATCGTCGGTTTCCTTTTAACATCGTTGCGAATTCCTGGAACGAAACCTTTGAATGTAACTTTGTAAACCCTAATTAATAAAAATAAAATACTTAATTTTTTGCTAATCTTAACATATTTTCTGGGAACAAAATCATAAATGTCTTTTGAAGTAAGCGGCTTTCTTATATGTAGGTACTCGTATTTCCATGTCCAATGGCCGCCAATAGTAGTACTATTCCAATTGCATATTACATAAGAGTACAAATTATTCAGATTGGCGGTAATTAATTAGGTAGGTACCATCTTGTGTAATAACATAAAAAAAACTTCCCTCATATAATCTAAACTATTTTTAAGGAGCTATATCTATTTAAAATCAATAAGAGAGGGGTATAAAATTATGTCCATTAAGTTTAGTTATTGCTCTATTTTATTAGGGACCCATAGGACATCAAAGGACCCTCATAATATATCCCTATTCAATTTCTTTCTAATGGCCTGTTAAATTCATTTCGATAACGGTTGCCCGATCGCCCGGAATAATTAAAGCAATCTACTGAAATTAATTGTATCAATTAATTTATGGTTATTCTGCAACTGGAGTTGAAAATAAGCTGCAAATATTTTATATTTATAAAATATCCAGATGATCCGCTTTTATTTTGCAGATATCCAACGATGTACGGTAATTATAGTTTACGTCCGCTTGCAATATTATAAAATAAAACCTTTTAAATTAAAGTTGCATTTACCTTTATTCATTACATTTTATTGGTAAAGTTATACTTCATTAACTTGGACAGTTCCTTCCTAACATTCACTGTTGCCCAAGCATGGACTATTAATTATGTTCTTTAACTTTCAAGAAAGTGCAGTAATAGAGTACCTACAATATACCTTCTTGTTGCGTAAGCCATTATCATTTGGACTATCTTCACTAAAAAAACTCAAAAATTATTCAAACAAGTTGTGTGTTTAAGCACAGACTTATACTTACCTACATAGAAGATAAAAATTTGCAAGCACTCACATTGTTATTTGATGTTAATGGTGTTATTTTAAACCTCCCTTTGAATTATAATACCCTCTCCAAACGAATTCGGATAAGTAGCTGTCCCTAAACCCGGCTCCGATCAAAATATTTCCCGTACCTACTCTTTCAGCCCTTTTTCAATCAATACATACTTTTAAAACTGTATAATTATTATGCTTGAAAAACTGCTACTGAAACTAGAAAGCGTTTAACATAAATTTCACGAGACTGCCAACGAAAGTTTGCGAAAGTTTGCAAATGAATATGCGAAAAGCTTTTAAACGGTAGTTCGGGCGTAAGCGATAAGCGGGGTGATTCACCTTAAACAGTGAGTACGTGCATTATGTTAATCCAGATTCCCAGGCCATATCTGCTGCACTAAATGTATCTCAAGATCTATCTCTTTCTTACACGCCGCTTTTGCATAACATGCGAAAGAGAAGAGCGCTTTCGAATCGCGTCAAAAGTGAAAAGACTGCACTTGAATTCCGGCGGACGCACTCAAGATAAAACTGCTAAGCGAAACTAGTCTTCATCTGCATAAGGTGTTTCTGGTAAGGACTTTCTGGAACGCTTTTCCAAGTACTAGTTCCTTCCTTCAATTAAGGTCTAAAATTGTGTAAGGCCAATATTTGACCTCAGCCTTACCCAGAGTATGATATGAATGTACGGTTCGGAAACGATTTTATAGCTCTCTAGGGAAAGCAGAACTAATTAGTACGAATGTTATTATGTGTATGGCATAACAAGGTCTGGTACAATACAGCTATTTGTATTGTTGGTTATCCAATTATGTCATCATAATACCTTTTTTTATCGGGCTATTCTATTGTAAACAAGCGGTTGCCTGGAAAATGTTTCAGTTATCACTTATCACCAAAAAGCTCGTGAGTAAATCAAACGTTTCACAGTATCGAAATCTATAACACAATGGGAGATACGTCTAAACATGACGCAACAACTTTTATAATAGAAACGTACGTGACTAGAACAGTATTACAAACATTTATCCCGTGGCTGGCGAAGTGGGTCAGATAGTCAGAGCAAGGATAAAGTTACCACGGATGTGGGCTGAAGTCGACCGGTTCGAACAAACGTGGATAATCGAACAAACCTCGGAGTCGAACAAAGCTAGAAACGAGGGATAATGGAATTATGAGTGGTAATAATGAACGGCTTTGTTGAACGTTGGATTGTTCAAGTCTACGGTGACATCACTCGGCAGGCGCTTAGAGGGCGCTTTATAATAGGAATTTAGCATCAATAAATGATTGTACTACGCGTGTAATAACGATCATGAATGCGTCATTGTATCCTTCCTTATTATTATGCATCAATTAACAAAACAGGATACATTGTTAAAATCTTAGACAAGAGATTTACTTATTCGTTAAATACGCCCTTTTGTAACATAAGTACGTCACATGAAGTTCAGTTTTAATTTCGTGTCCGTGAACTGCTTTACATTTACCAATAAGAACAACAAATTACAAAAATAAAGCAATAAAAAGAAACTTAGAAAATGCTCTATTACCTATTTTTAATGTCAATAAATGTTAAAAGGTTTATTAATGTGGACCAATTAGTTCAGTCTTTTTTTAAAGGTTCATTAATAAAATCCTGATTACAACTTTGTCATAAAGAATTTTGTGTGATTCAAACTAACTTTGCTATCTCTCTGTTTCAGGTGGAAGTTCCTGCCGTCCTACGCGGCTTATTAATAAAACAAGTGAGTATCTATTTGTCATTTAAAAAATCAAACACGCGATTTTAGGCTTAATGATAGTTATAACATGTGTAAGTATTTAAAATTCATAATAAAATTAGGTACTTGACAAGGTACATGAATTACACCTAGTTTACGTTTAATTAAAGTATTGTTATTGAAAAACACTTTACTAGGAGCTATTTTTTTTTATCCTTTTGTATCCTAAACTGATTGTTAATTTATTTAAATCTTGCACATTCAACAATTCAAGGTGCAAAAGGCGAACATGTTGCTATATGGCAATCACCTCCAGTCAACCTGTAAGCCAAGCAGAACGTCATTAGAGTAGGCGATGCAAATATAGTTTATGGTCCGTTACCTAAAATTACCTAATAAATTAACATAAATTTTATACATAAATGTATACGCAAATATGTATAACTGTATTTTCAATGTTATAACATTAAGTAACATAGATGTAACGTAGATCTACGCCTTTTGATGTAAATAAATATAAAAGTACAGCAAATACATTAGATAATAAAGATAATTAAATAATTAACTTTCTATTGCGCAACTGTTTAACATAAAATTATTAAGCGTGCACTTAAACTTCGTACATTTCTAAGCAAAAATAGTAATAACTTTCTAAATGTGATCCGCTTTCATAACTACTGTCATGTTCACAGCAAATAAATGCTCATTAATTAACACAGCCGCCAAATTAACTCGAATTTATTAATATATTAATGAAAACCGTGTTATTTTCTAATTGGCCAGTTTTGTTTGTTTAAAAATCTTTTACAAGAGACGCGACGTTTCTGCTGATACAATTAAGAATCAATTGTACGAAAAAATGCAGGCAAATCTAAAGCTAAAATAGTTATAATAATAATACAGTCGTCGGTTTAGCTTCACTACCGCTCTATTACTGCTTTAAGGCAGTTGTTTTAATAGGTGTGATTTTGCCAGCAGAACTGGAAAACCATCAACGAAAAAAAGTGGGCAATTCAACGCCCAATACCAACTCGATATAGGAATATCAAAGCAATATCTGGCACTATGGCTGTATACACTCGGTACTCGACGCCGTATCCTACTCATTTGAAAAGCTGCCAACTTTTAATTTCCTACTCCATGTAAATGTAGGTATTCACGGTATTTTTTATTCAGACTCATTACGAGAAATGATTAAAGCTAAATTCCACATTGCAATGGATTATGAGAATGTTAATAAAGTGATAAACAAATTGCAAAAGATTGTTACACAAAACTCTTTTTTTTAGTAAAACTAAAGTTCTCAATTAATACCATCCCCATCTGCATGCCAATTTTACTAGTACATATTTATGAGTTATTAGTATTAGGTGAGATTGAAAAATCAATAAATTATGTCGACTCTAGGTTCCTACTTACTGCAAAATTGCTCCAAACAGAACTACAAGTAAGATGTCATTGTGTTGAATTTGATGTGCCGTAAGTTGTATAAAATATTCAAATATTTCAACTCCTACGTGATATCAAAAAAATCTGCAGACCTTAATTCCGAAATAATGATGTTTATTCCAAGCAAAAGAGAGAAGGAAGGCATAAAGCTAATTATAATTATGGTACAGCAGTCAAGTTGTCATAACTTTTTGCTTTATTAAATGAGAAAAAAAATATTTTAGCGAAATGCCCGAGCCATATCCAGAAATAGAAATTACGAGTAATTTTCTATAAATAAATACCTATTAACAGAGAAGAGATAATAATTCTGAATAAAGTGACACACGCAGAGCAGTGTAAGTACATAAATGTTTTTCGGTAGATGTTTTCCATTGTCCAATATCTATTAAGTAAGAATCGCTAAACGCTGTTCAGAATGCGTAGAAAATGCTCGTGTTCTTATGTTTAATTCAAGATTTCAGCCTAGCTCCTTAAAGATTCAAAGTATTCATTCAGCGGTCCACAATGGTATTGCACACGGCACGATTTCATTTAACACCATCCTTCTAACTGTCGGACTCAATACATTTTAATACCATTATGTAGGACTAATCTCCGACGATCTCGTACATTGTTCACGCAAAGCACAGACTATTATAACCCATCTTCTTAGAACCACTAAACGCAATCTGCAGTCTGCACAGAGTTTACCGACCCGTCTAGACAGACTGAGGCAGGACTTATAATAATAAATACATATATTATATGTTACATTTATGAGGGATTGTACTTCCGTTCTTGTTAGCAAATTCCCCGAAGATGTGACTCATTTTCTGCCCCTGAGATTAATGGTATCGCACTTAGCGAGCTACTTCCTTTTGGCGGAACATCTGATAAATAATACATATTTATTGGTCTTATTGCAATATATGGAATTTCAATGAAACAAATGATTAGCAACGTCATAATATTAACTATGCGTTAACTTTGGACACCGCAGCGTAACCTACTATAGTTTAATCTACAAGGTACTGCGTAGGTCGTGAATCCATAGCTAGCATAACACCTTCCGTTCTCATTTACTTGGTTCGTTCTAGTTTCAAACTAACCTAACGTGTCTGACTGAAAGTGAAAAGTTAGGGATCAAGCAGTGTAGCGGTGATTAAGAAGCCATTAAGGTTTGAAGTTTCAAATACCCCTTACTTATCAATCAACACTAGACGTACATCCATCAGCGAAGATATTTAACGCCACTAAGACAAAGCGAACTTAGAAAGCTAAAGGCAATTTTCATAGACTAGCTAAAATTCACCTTGTTCCCGTTGAAACATAACCAAAATTTGAAGTGCTACAGCAAGCTCAATTTGCGGCAATTATCACCAGAGTTGGCAACCCCTCAACATTCGTTAACAATAATCGTTTCAAACGCAGACAGATAAATTGCAGGCCCCGAAATGCGTCGGGACTCGGGAGGTGTGTCGCGCCGCGCGTAGATATATCACGGTCGATGTATCGATACAATATCGTGAGTGGTTGTGCCACAATCGATGAGCGAAGATTCGCTTTTCAACGTGAACGCTGGGAGTGCTGTTAAAAGCGAATGAGAGAAGTCAAAGAAAATAAAAGGACTCTGCAGAGATGCTCTAGCTATAGGACCTCTTTCACCGGAGTTGGATTTTTTGTCGAGCGGAAATTTTTCTTTGGTACTTACTAGATGAAAATATCCTTAATTTTTTACTGTAAAATTTATAAATAAATACACACTTAAATAGGTACACTGTTCTTTGAAAACTATTACCTTGACTCTACCTACATGATATCATATTATTACGTGGAAAATGCTAATTTCGTATTTGTATTGTTATTGAACATAAAAATGACATTCGTAAAACCAGAAAATATCGTAATACAAAACACGATTCTGACAAAGAAATCCGCAGCAATAAAACTGCTACAGACCCTAATAACAGCGTCCCGATACTAATCCGTACTTTATTAAACACCACGCCACTTATGGGACGTACAGCTGTCATATCTCTAAATACATATTTGGACCTTATCTAAAAGACATAGGTCTCATATTCTAACACCAATACTGTCACCTGGCGTTTTAACCCCTTATAGGTCACACAGTACAAATCGGGTTAGCGACATTCATTAATAGCGTAAGTCACACCACGGAGCAATGAATTAACAAATTATTACCTATGTAAGGTAAGTAATGTACGCTAATGGCCAGGAAATTGCACCAATTAACATTTACATAGCAAGCTTTATCGGCCCTTGTATCGTAACTTGTCAAAGGCATAGAAAGAAATAACCTTTTGAAAGAAACTAAACCTTTAGTATAGTTTTTAATAAATTTCTAGGTCACCTAAACTACGATTTCGATTAACTTAAATCTTCGACGATATCTATTGATCGTTGTCTTTAGATTAAATGTCAATTTACTATCTATAATTAAAACTGGACTGGTAGCTACTATGGTTGCTTTATATTGAGACAAAGATTACTTTTTCAAGGAGAAAAAACCGTGTCAAGGGTTTGTCCGCGCGTTCTCGCATGATTAAAAAGCTTGAAGCCATTTCTTTTCTCATCTTGTTTAATAGTACCTACTATATTCTAATTAACCTCGATAAAAGAGTAATTAAACCCAATAGTACTAGTTGTTTTAACATAGTTTATTACAGCACTCCCATTTTTTTATTGACCAGCTGTTCTATTTCAATAGTCCTAGTATCTATCATTGCGAACAGTTTGCCTGAATTTGTCACTCTAAATGCGGTCTGCGGTCAGGTCAAATGAACGCAGCCCGCACCTGCCAGTTTGTGTTCTTTGCTCGTGCCTTCACTGTCAGATTCTATCAATACAAAATGTATAGAGAGTATAGAGACCGACAATACATCATGCGGGCTGCGTTCACTTTGACCTAACCGCATCCAGTGCAGCAGTGTGGCAAATCCTAAAACAAAGTTTGTAGTAGCACTCTCATGCCTTGAGCCATCACAAACGTTTATTCAAATACGCCATGCTTTACAGTGCACATGGTGGCAATGACCGACCAAAATTCTCTCTCTTGCCATTCCTCCAATTTGTGTACGCGAATATGGAGAAAAAGAACATGCGCCGCTGACTTTATTGCGACACATAAATTCCCGGTTTGCATTGAATTAAAAAATGTTTCGTTTTACGTTTTGCTGTAGCCAGAAATATGGATCCGCTCGGTTCAAGATGGTTAAGACAATAATTTGACTGTGTAGACTGCAGATGTTAAGATTTAGTTAAATTATGCTACCTACTAAATTAATAACAGTGCATGGATAATGATCGACTCGCAATAAGATTTTTAAATTAAAAGAAGACGTGTATGGATGGTTTTTGACCTAGTCAAAATAAGCTACTAAATCTGAGACCATAATGATGTGATGACTGATGAGGATCGGCTAACTACAAGATTGTTATAAGAATTTCATTATTGTTAGGATGACCTTTGACCGTGTTTGACCTAGTCAAACTAAGCTACTAAATCGGAGTGCATGTTGGTGATGACGATGAGGGTCGGCTCCCTTGAAAATTGTTAACAGGGCCTCAACTGTAATGATATGAAGATTTTTGACCCAGTCAAATTAGGCTACTAAATCTCAACACCACGTATTTACGTTGGCGAAGTCGCCAACAGGAACACATACATATTTCAGCATTACACATGACATAAAACTCCCCGAAGTGTGCCGCGTCTAGAACATTGGTCGTTCTGGCGTACTTACGTTAGAGCCAGTGAACTGCTCTCATATTTATGTCGAGCTCTTTGCGCCGCCCGTGTTTAGGGTTCTCTACCCCAAAAAAACGGTAAAAACGGGACCCTATTACTAAGACTTCGCTGCCAGTCTGTCACCAGGCTGTATCTCATGAATCGTGACAGATAGACAATTTTTACAGACGATGTATTTCTGTTGCTGTATAACAACAAATACTAAACTGAATAAAATAAATATTTAAGGGAGGCTCCGAAACAACAAACGTGTTTTTGCTGTTTTTTTTCTCGATATTAATAACGGCAACAGGTAAACGTTAGAAATGTTCACAGAATATTTACTTGTATAATCTTCTCTTTAAAAATTTCAATAAAACAAATATTTAAAGGGGGCAACAAAAGCGTCGTACGGAACCCTTCTTGCGCGAGTCCGACTCGCACTTGGCCGGTTTTTGTGAGCAACTCAAACAGCCACACTAGTTTACTTAGTTATACGGCGAATACATCAACTATGATTGAAAAAGTGCTCGTATTTGCCGTGCCGAGTAACTTTACACATAGCAAGTAGTTTGTTATTCATGGATTTTTGCTAGACGAATAAAAAAAATGTGGCAGGGACCAATTTAATGCAGGGAAGTCCATAAAATATAGTTTTATTATAGAAATGAGATAAGCAGTATGTTTATAACCTACTTACTTAAAAACTACTATATAAGCTTTATTATATTAAATTTTGTATTAAGAAAGTAAAGTTGTAAAAAAATTTAAGCACTCGAACTCCTCTTCAGGACGGAGGTATTCCACTTAGAGCCAAATAGCACTTGCACGAAGAGCACCTATTCCACTTATAGCACCTCTTCAGCACTAACTTCTATAAAAATGAAAGATTTGTTGACTGAAAAGTAATGCAACCGTGAATATAAAAGCTCTACTTTGTAAAATGATTTCTACACACGAAGCTTCAAACAATAAATTTAAATAAACGAAGGTAGGAAAATTATAATGAATTGGAAGTGTTTTGCCTCAAAATACCAAGAAATGTAAATAAACTTTTGTCTGAAAACAAAGCTTTGTTTTTCATTGTAATTCACGTGCTTGTGCCTAATGTTATTTCATACATTTACCGGAGGCGATTCGGAAAACGGTCGTAAAACCAATACAACGGAGATAATTTACGACGAACGGTAAACACGGTGTAGAAATAGATGTTCTTGTCTTGTATTGACAAGTAATTTTATGAAACGTTTTATATTATGTAAGTTAAATAGCCAAATACCTAGTTATCTGACTCTAATATAGGAAATATTTCATTGTTGTTGTATATTGAATAGGCTCCGAAACTACTGGACTGATTTGAAAAATTCTTTAACTACATTATCTCTGTTGAATATAGGCGGTACGAAATTTGCTGGGTCAGCTAGTATCAAAATATGCCCAGTAGATACTTTCTGGAACAGCCGATTCAAATTTTCAGTCCCACCCCTCTGTCTACACTTACAACTCTAGTACGGGTAAGAGTCAACCACCGTCACAGCGAATGGACAACCAATAAAACAACTTTTTCTTAAGGAACAACTTTGTCGTAACAGCACATAATGTACAATTATGCGCGATCACGAGCAATTAATCTGTGATCCATAATAATTATATCTGTGTTGCATCAGTTTTATTGTCGCTACGCAATGCGCAAAGCACGCTTTCTACTCATAATAATATTTTTCTCTCGCAACGAAGTTTTTTCTCATAAAACATCGCTAACTGCTGCATCGAAGATTTTAATTAAATTCCTCCTGTCTATTCAACGCTCGGTTAATACATCTAAATATTCAGGAAATCTGCATTCCACCAGAGGCCTGTAACGCATGATTGACTCTACATATTTGTTATTACAATTTTGAGTGATAGTGAATCCCTGTCACTCATAATTATATTGTACCGAAGAAACTGGAAAGTACTTTCTCCGCATGCAAGTTGGTGGTCGGGTTTTCATCCGGTATTGTCACTTTTTAAAATTTTTGAACTTTTATATAATGATATGAAAAAGCATGCCTAATATTGTTCAGACTCCATCTTAGCAGAGGTCAAGGCTACCAGAGTCATTACTACGCGCGTCTCATTATGCAAAGTCACAACCCTAGCTTCAGTATCTTAACAATACACAATAAATCAAGCTCTAACATGAGTGTCTCGTAATGTAACTATGTATAATTTTGACACGTTACCGTCGCCTTCCAGACGCACGTTTACTAATCCCATATTACCTGACGTAATAGTCGACGGGCTCGTCTTCCCAAACTCAATTAAGTGCGATCGTAAAGCGTGCCAGCCTTGACTGCCGCGACCGCCAATCTGTAGGTAGGCCGCGTTATCAAACTTAAAGACTTCAGGCGTGAGAATTAAACTCGCTCAAATTGACATCTAAGCCTCTATACCAAATAGGATCAGTTTCAATACCTTGACGATTTACTAATGTTACAAAACAGTTTGCTTCTGTCACGTATGTGTTCCTCAACTTCCTTAACATTTGTGTTTGGTGGTTCACTCACCACATTAATCTTCTGTATAAAAGTAGCTAATCGGTATTTTGATAAAATAATTTTTCCACAATAGGCATTCCTTTTCCTGTAAATAAGTTGTGGAGTCTCATTAGATTGTTGTTTGAAAGAGGTTTGTCACTACAAAAAAGTTAATAATAAAATAAATAAAAAGTTGTCCAATTACTGAAAACTAGTGTAAATTAACTCCTCGGAGAGATGTTTCATACATTAAAAAGTGAATTAAAATCGCAAGTTACTTTTTAATTCACCATTGCGGTAAAAAAGTTTTTAATTCTGAAAATTGCTCTACTTGGGCCTGTCTAGACGCAGGCTCGGGGGACCCGTAAAGAAGTTTCCCCTTTTAGCCCCTCCGCTGGTTCTAACTAAAGAAACCTGTATACTGTATACTATGATTAGGTACCCAACTTCGGGTAAAATAGGCTCAATGTACTACTGCCATAGGTGTGACTTTCACTCCTGGGACCTATACTACTGCCATAGGTGTGACTTTCACTCCTGGGACCTAAATGTCACGCCAACAACTTTATTATAGTTTGTTCCATTTATGAGATCTACAACACGTTAGTTTTACAAACAGTAAGTTGCTAAATTGCGCAGGACCGCTCTTTGTAGAAAACCTTTGGGGAGGCCTTTGTCCAGCAGTGGACGTCTTTCGGCTGAAACGAAGTTGCTAAATACATCTTTTCATACATATTAGTGAAGTTAAAAAATCTGATCGTTTTGCAATGTAGATAACTATAATATGTACGAGTGTGTATAATCGTACTGCTTCTTTTGTCCATAAAGCATTCCATTTTACATATAAATTCGATTTATTCCCGTTCCCCCAGGGTCCAGACCTACATATTTAACGTCACTTGCACGGCGAAATTGCTCTCCACAGCATGTGACCAATTGACCAAGTCCTTGCCCTTTTTGCTCCGACATTTCATCATAGCCCAATTATAACAAACATCTCGCTGTGTAACGTTACTATGCTTTGATTTGATATATTGTGAAATTGAAGCTTTAATTAATAACGATGACAGCCAGCCTGATTACAGTGGGTCTACTCCTCGAAGTGCTTTCCTCATTTACGGTCATATCTATTTAGTCTCGCTAATGAAAGCGTTACATAATGAATGATGGATCCTTCATTAGGGAATTATTTTAATGAATTGAGATTGAAAATATTAAGTCCCTAGTGCGCTGGACATTATTTTTTTGCTACAAAACTTTGCTGTTGAGCACCGGTATACTGTGTCAGATTTTCATTCTTTTACTCTTGGACTCTTGGCAAACACTGAATTCCGAGTGGTCTGACTAATTTATTCTTACTGTGTCGTGTGAGTCCTAACATTACACACAATGCCTGCATGGGTGGCCCCTATCGACTGCGGACTTAACCTATGGAGATAGAGGGGACTCGGCGTCAACGTGACAAGGAGAAATTGTAATAACCCTGACAATAGGTACAGCTGGCCAATGCTACTACTGCATCGATCAATGACTAGAAACAACGAACACTTCAAAAATCTACACAGATTTCCGTCGATTACAAAAACAAGTGAAGTTCGAAAATAACTGATTTTGTTATACTTGCAGCTGAATTACTTTACTTCACATTAGTTAGTGCTTAGCAACAGAACTTCACATGTATGCATTGCTTTAACGACTTTCCAGCCATGATAAGTAGTTAAACAAATATGTGGGCCTAAATGGCTCTAAAATTATGCCGGCCATAAGCACCACGTTCTAACAGCCCACACTATCAAGTAGGTTGTGATTATGACCTAGTTTTCTTATAGGCAAGTAGAAGTTAATGTATTTTATACAAAATTTTATTCTTCTGGACTGACGTATCAATGTAGGTACGTACTTAATGTACCTACAGGCAAAAGTTGAGTCTAAAACGGTCTACATACGTAAATATGTAACAAAACCTAGAACTAATAAAATGAAAACTCCGCCCAATTTGAAGACGTAAGGACTTTAATTTATTTTGTAGACGCGTGAAGTCATCTTCACATATAAAATGAATTAATTTTAATGCTGTCGTTTACTAAAAACATAAAGCTTGCAAAGTCACTGCGATCACCTCATGAAATGACGTCAACAATTTGGCGAACTCTGACCTTAAAGAATATTTTAACTTTGAAAATACCGTAAAGCAATCAGTTGCACAGAAACAAAAGCTAATGTCTGCATCTATGCGCGCCGTGATCGACGACCCATGGATATTTATATCCTAGTACCACGAACTGAGTATGACATGTATGCACACACCGGCGCACGCGCTGCACGTGACTTCCGCTGTCGAAATAGACGCAGTGTGCACGCCGCCTCACTACACCGAGAAGAATCTTGACTCGATTCTCTTGAGATCTCGATTGTCGTAAAGAGCGCACGCAATCATCATTAAACGTCAAAATAGAATAGTGTTCATGTTGCCGTACTTGAAAATTACCGACATGAATCCCTATTCCATTTTATGTGTTCTTCAGATGAATAGAATAGAAGATCATTATTTTTATTTGCATCTTCACCTATGTACATTGCACGTTCTTGTCTCTTTCCTAACAACTTTCTTTCCGAGTGAAAAACAAATTGAATGACATCGATACTACCATTGCACGACCTCGTAAAGCGATACCTACGTAGGTAAATGCAAGAAATAAAAATGTGGCGATACTTTAAAACACTCAAAAACCTTCTATATAAAATGTCATTTTATCAATAGTACAAAGGACATTCGTATCTATTTCCGACGTTGAAATAGATTGACAGGGGCACTTCCTACTAGAGGTTTCAACGATCGGATCCTTTGTTATTCACTTGAGAATGGTAAGAACTGTTTTATCTCTGTTCTATTTCGGTAGTATCCATAATAACCGATCAATATTGAGTTGAGGGCAGCCTACTTTAATTTATAAAGCAAAAGCTAGTTTTCCTTCTAATTCTGATGCAAGTCTTCAAAACACAAGCTTATGAAATTTTGCTACAGCTACTTCGAAAACTATCATTTACTTACACACTGAAGCTTCAAATGAACTTCCTAACGAGTTGGGTACTAGACATGTCGCTGAGTCTCGCAAGTTTACGAGGGATTTGTTTAACATTGTTTTGTAGCTTTTGCAATCTCGCAAGAACTGTGAGTAATCTTACTGGGAGTTGAAATTACTGTACTCCTGTACTCTTTCATCTCCCCCAGGGACTAAACCTAACGGTAACTTATCTGGAGCGAAGTTCTAAGACTTCATATTTTGTGTTTCAAGTACATTGTATGAAAATTACTTTGAAGGGAGTCTAAAATATTAGTCAAGGCTTTTAAATGCCTTCACAGAATGTGTCCTTTCCATCGCGGAAGTATACATTTCATCCGCAATATTAAGTTTCCCAAATGTTCGGCAGCGGGCTTAAAAGTCACACCATTATGCCATACCATGCTTTATTTTCCCATAAGAGATTTTCATTCACGATCACGAGATAACTTTTCTTCAAATATTGTAGCCAGGATGACTGTGTTCAGGAATGACTTAGTTATTTATTATACCCACCTGCTACCCATTTAGATCCCCTACATTCAGGTCAGTCATTTTACAATGCACTAAAATCCAACAAGATTATTATATTCACAAGTTACGATCAACATTGTGACTGTCCGTACACAATGTCGTCCATATAAACGAAATCAGCGTCAAGTTTCACTGGTGGGTCGTGAATTATTCTGGTTTATGACGAGCCTGATTGCCGGGTGACCCAAATACGGCTGAACCGCTGGTACCGCCATGCGTGTTTACTGGCCAATGTACAGTCGAAAGCACATCGAGCTCCCAAATGACAAACCTCAATTGATTTATGAACTGTATTTTGAAGGAACAGAGTTCAAAATCCATTGGAAACTTTGCTGTATTGTGTTGTTGGTGGTTGTTCTGTACTCTGTTCTGCGCTCATGGCCCATGTCGTTTTGCATAGGCTGTTTAATCAACCAAAATTCCTAGCACAATCTTACGAAATGGTTGAAGCCTACAATATGAAACATTAACTGCATTAGTTAAATTACCTAGCAATGCAATGCAAACTACATTAAAATGTGACTATGCCACGTGCCTGCGTAAAGAAATAATTTGTTTAACCTGACAGGTTGAAAAACAGCAAGCATTAAAAAGAGATGAAGATACATTTGCACCATGGCTTTCGCCCCCTAGCTTTATGAAAGTGGAAAAGTGAGGGGAAAAAAGTAGAGTACTCTAAAGCTGGGATAGTTATTGATCGACATTTGACGCCCTGACGGTAGACACTTGAGTTTTTATTTTATAAGCAGTCAACCATGGATTCTTCTAGCCTTTTTTGTGCTGCGTAAAATGTAAAACTAGAAAACTTATAAAAGATTACGGGAATACATTATTATGTTGACTTTATTCGAGGGTTGCTGTACCGCATTGCGTGTAGAAATAAAATAACAAATGTACCTCTAGCAGCAGGGGGTCTTATTAAATACTAAATAACGTATGTTCTCATAACATTTTATTCGTACTTCAGTCCTTTGACTTTGCCTAAATTACTTTTGCCAAGTTTCAATAGGTTATTTGCTTCGCGAATACAGGGGCCCTGAGCTGCCTTTGAGCGAATTTCAATTATAACCTCTCCACCCCACTCGACTGATCCCTTCGTTCCCATATTTTTTCTTTGTTTATCTTACAAACAATTTGTAATTATGTAAATAGAAACTAAATTAACTTCTAGATTGGTTTTGTTGTGCGAACTAAGAAAACAAATTTACACACAATTAAAATTAGGGGCTGAGTTCCAAGCACATTGGGTTCCTGTTCTACGAAGTCAGAATTTTAGTTTCTACGCGTTATTTTTCTACTTTTAGTGTGCGTCGGGACAAAACAAACTTCCCAGCAAATAAAACTGGCGTAAACCATTTCGCTGCGTGGCCAAATAAAAAGCCGAAGTGTAGGTTTTTCCGTCGCAATATTATGATAGAACAGTAAGCCTATGTAGATAGTACGCGATTGTATAGCCGAGATTTCGCCGAGGGAAGGCTCCATTGTGCTAACCCTCTTACCGCCCCTCCAACCAAGGGTAAGCTGGAGCGGTTAGCGTCTAACTCGCTTACAAACTTGCCAACTGAGTGCTGCTTAACATAACTTTATATTTAACTAGCTTTCCGCCCGCGGCTTCGCCCGCGTGGAATTTTGTCTGTCACAGAAAAACTTTATCGCGCGCGTCCCTGTTTCAAAAACCGGGATAAAAACTATCCTATGTTCTTTCTCGGGACTCAAACTATCTCTATGCCAAATTTCATCAAAATCGGTTGCGAGGTTTAAGCGGGAAAGCGTAACAGACAGACAGACAGACAGACAGACAGAGTTACTTTCGCATTTATAATATTAGTTGGGATTAGTTGGGATAGTTGGGATCACGCCTGGTATGGCTTTATTACCTTCGCTTATTTGGTTGTTAGTATATTGGCTATTGTAATCAATCGATTCAACGTAACAAACAATGCAATGTAAATTACATAATAAAAATATTCTAATTCAGCAAAGTGATTCGAGTTACGTGAATTAAATAACAATACTTCTAGCGTGATGTATTGTAATAAAATGTAGTTAGTTCTGCTTAATACATAAAATCGATATTGATAATAAAAAAACAAAATATGCCGAGGAAAGAAATGAACTTGTACACGGAGCTAGGTTGTCTTTTAAAGTAACTTGTAAATGCGAACGAGAGATATAGGATACGTCCTTAGTGACTTTTCAAAAAGTTTTAGCCAAAGCTACCGAAATTAATTTCTCACAATATGGCAACTACATACTAGAAAATACTGTCACTGGAAACCACACTATTTTCTTTACGTAGGTAAATCAGGACGCAGAGGACCCAAAATAAACGTTTATGACTAACGTCAAAGTCACTTGCGAAAAAAGATTCTGCCTATTTTTACGCAACCTCACAATGAAAATGTCGTTTGTTTGAAAAAACTGTGCGAGTGCGCGGCCTAGATTTGCATTGCCATTTCACTTCTTGTATCTGAAGCTTTTATCGGTTTGAAAATAGTCATAAATGTCAAATAAATTGCCTAAATAAATAAGCAGCGGTCACTCGATTATAGCTTAATCATCATGGATGCATGGTTTCCCCTTTCCTATCATCATAAAAACAAAAGCCTATAAAACATTGTACTTCATTATCTTATAATATGCTATCAAACACAAGGTGGGACAAGCCTATTACGTAGATAAAATGCTTTATCCATAAGCTATCAATGAGGTGTCCATGAAAAATTACCTTTTTTATGGCTTTCGATTCCGTATAATAGAACTATTACTCAAGGTGTATTTGACATTTGTTATTCAAGTAGGCACATTGTCCTGTGTACAACTGGAACCATTATTTAGTTCCAATCTTAGATACAAGTGCTGTAGCAAGTGTGTGTAGTATTATCTCATAAGAGGCGTGGTATGAATAAATTACAACTATTGAAATTAGTTAACACGTTACCGCTACATCGGATGATATATTTACCGGTTCGTTTGATGCCGCAGAATCGCGAACTTTCGACAATGACCTGCAAAATAACTTGATTGGAATGCGCAAGTTACCCGGTAACGCCCCTAAAGTTAAAACATTTTCCGTAATATCCGAGAAGCATTCCAAATTTCACCAAGTTTACATTCCGCCGAGGTCATATTTGACTTGTAAACCGATACACGCCTGTGTAATAACACTGGTCAACAAAAAATCAAAATGAAAATGGTGCCGAGATTCTGTTGATAGTTTATTATTAGGTGTGTATTAGTAATAATAAAAATATTTTTCTTTTTTTTTTCCTACGTGTAGTTTTGGATCTACCCTCAGTTTTAAAATTTAGCTTTAATTGGTACTTTGGTTGCACAGTTTGTAGTGTTATCGGTACATTTTTATAAATGCATTTATTTTAATATCATGTCTACATTGCCAAGAAGTTGTCTCAATAATCAAAATGTACTTTTGTTACATTTGTGGTGTGTACACAGTTAAAAAGTTCAAAAATTCAGGCAATATTTTATTAAAAGTGCTTATTTTTCTTACTTTAAGTCGGAAATTGTGGTTGTATTCAAGTCGTGGATACCCAAAATTGTTTGTATAATCTGCTGTGAACACTTAAGGCCATATTACAATGGTCAAAGAAGCCGTAACATGAAGTTCAGAGTGGAGAAAGTGAGGAAAGAACAAAAAAAAATCCTAGTTTAAGCATATTTTTTTTTTAAATTAATTTATAAAGTAACTAATTTTTAATGGTCTATAAAAATCAAGGTACTGATTTCTTAAGTTCCATGGACTATTTGGAACGATTTGCATAGATTTTGTTAATTAAAATTACAATTTTTTTTTCGGAAATCACTAGCCCAGTAACTACTCTGAAATTGTGAGACATTCCTTAAAAACTCAGGATGTCATAATTTTCATCAAAGAGCACTACCTCTACAGTCATCTTGACCAATTCCCAGAGAATCTTGGGTCACTATAGCATGCTATAGCTAAGAATAGGGAGAGCGATGCTATCAAGACCTAAAAACCATTGGAAGAGAGGTACCAAGGCAGATGGGATCGGTTTATGATGGCTGATTACTGCTGGAGGATGTAACGTGATAGTTCCATTACACCTCATTCACAAAAGTCGTGGAAAATAAAGTTTTTAAGCATTTAAAAATATTAAAACGCTGATTTTGGTCAAATTTTGTATTTTTCTATACACGTCAAAATCTTGAAAACCACACGTAAGAAATCAACAAATTTGCTACTAAAGCAACCAGCAAAAGGTCCTCAATCAAAAAATATATACAGTTCCTTGGCACCAAAACCACTGTTGACCAGTGTAATTGCTATTATGATGGGCGTGCCCACATAGCGGTAGATTAGACCCTGGCTGCCCTGGCTATAGCCCCCAGGAACTGTTTTTACGACTAATAAAATCCTTATAGCCGTACGCTAGGCTATAGAGGTAAACTTTTCGTAATAAACTAGAAAAATAAGTGGAACGTGGCTCTCCCAGCCTACCTACAAAAATTATACTTAGTACCAGTTTTCCTTATAGCGCCTAGGAAGCCGTTTATTCTCGAGTAGGTACTTTGTTCTTAATGTTTCTCGTCTTGCGTCTTGAAAATAATTGGAGAGGTTCAACTGTGCCCGGAATTTATGGAATTATGCTAAGTCATTCACAGAACGTTTTCAGATGTGAAATCTTTGTGTTTCATTTATTTATTTAATATTTCCGTTGTCTTGTTGATCAAAATGCTTAGATTGATCTAACATAATTTACTAGTTGATAGTATACTACTCGTATAATTTCAAAATTACAGTAGACATTATAAAGACCAAACGATAAAATTTACATGTTACCTATGCTGTGTTAAACAATTTGCATCACAACATTCCAGACGGACGTATTTCTTCCTAAACGACTAAAAATATTTTGTCAGGAAATTAATGTTGCGTTAGAGTTTACTCTCGGAGGCTGTAAGTGCAAATCACTCGAATTCTTATCATTCCCTTCTTCATCCCACCTCATTAATCACGCTTAAAAGTCCTTTGAATATATTTTTATATCATCGTATTTAAATTTGCTCTTTTTGTAAAAAAAAGTACGCACCAAATCAACTCTACCGATTTCCAATATACTTGTAAAGCCTTGTACGTGTATTATCATTAACAACAATCTTGAATGATTTGCTATTATGAGTTTAAAGTTTTGGATAGATTAATACTACGACGATTGGTCTTTGAATACGTGTCTATTTCTCTCAGCTATATTGGTGTCGAAACGGGTTCGAAAACTATTTTATGCATTTTCTCAAAGAGTAACAACTCAAGCGGCTACGTTATATTGGCACACTATCCAAAAGGAGCATAATGCTATCCCCCAAGTGGTTTTCGCGACAGTCCAAAAGAGGCAGCTCGAAAGCTATTTTATTCGAGTCCAATCGTTATGCGGCAGCACGCGCCGCTAACTGTGTAACAGTGCCCATTTCCGTCTGTCGTCCCGCTATAGCATCGTATCGTATTCGTATCGTAACAAATTTCTGCCTATATTTACACGTGTTCTCACGGGCTCAAAGGGGAAGGAACAATGACTAAATTAACGGTCTCATCTCATTTAGCCTCCTCTCGTGTGCCTCCGCTTTGTATCTTACAAATTTGTGCAAATATTCATTCTATTAGGTGCGCTGAATTTTCTACTTTCCGTAATTACTTTTATACTGTTCTTTTTTAATTTAATGAACGCTGAAATTGCATTAAGGAACTCCATTAAAGTTGAAGTATTTTGTATTTTAAATCTTATTAATAAAACATCAAACAATGACATTAAATACTTAATATTAGACAATGACTTAATTAAACCACAATCATGAGCCAAACAAAACCAATGGCATCATTATTGTTGTTTGTTCAATCACCACAGACATGTTTGCGGGTCATCCAATACAATTTACATGATGTTTGCTAAACAATCCCTTCCCATTGTCCTCAGATGAATATGATGAGCTTATGAGACCGCCAGTTGCCAACTATGGGAGTGGCGACTATGGAGCGCGCGCGGTACATAACGTGCGCGCTGCTGCTACTGTGTCCTCTGGCGCTCAGTCGGCACGATGACGACTTCGCCTTCGACAACAGCGAGGAGTTTCAGGTCAGTAGAGTTTGTGTTCATCTGTACTTTTAAAGTGAGTGACAGTTGTTGCCAACTATGGGAGAGGCGACTATGGAGCGCGCACGGTACATAACGTGCGCGCTGCTGCTACTGTGTCCTCTGGCGCTCAGTCGGCACGATGACGACTTCGCCTTCGACAACAGCGAGGAGTTTCAGGTCAGTAGAGTTTGTGTTCATCTGTACTTCTAATATGAGTGAAAGTTGTTGCCAACTATGGGAGCGGCGACTATTGAGCGCGTGCAGTACATAACGTGCTCCCTAGTCCCTATTGATTCTGTGATAGTTGACTCTACGGTATCGATATGCTAACAACTTCGCTTTCAATGACAGTAAACCTTCAGGCCAGTATTTAGACTGTTGCTAATTACGAGAGAGGCGGTAAGGAAAGCCGTGAGGAGAACGAGGTTGACATTCCTCCTTATTGCGATTGTGGCCACCTACCTTCGTATGAAACTTGGATTTACCGTTCAACTAATGCAAAATTTTACGTAAATATTGCATCTTAAATCCAATCCGAAACTACTATGTACGTTTGTATAGTTTCAATCGCTTTATCCGTGACATACGACGCGTGCCAAACTACTAACGCTTCGACACGACACCACGGTGAAGAGAATAGGTTAGTAGAGTGGACAATTCGACACGCAAAGCATTTCTTTGTTACATATAAATTATAGCTATAATAAGACGTAGTAATTTGCGAAACGCTATGAACATTTTTCCAATCAATCTTGTATTTCTTTCGAAGTACATTTACGCTCGTCTAGAATGTAAAGAAAACTAAAAGGAATTCTATGCCCATAATGTTACCTATTCGGTATATGAAGAAATTATTTTTACCTTCCACGTAATAGGTACTCGTAGTAATTCGCCTTCATAAATTCCTATAAATGTAAGCCCAAAGGTTTTCATTCCTTTCAGCTAACAAATTACTGATTTGTATTATTTTCTTTCAGGTCGAGCTAACAGCAAACCATTCAGAAATAGCAAAAAACGGCCTAAGAAGGTTATGGGGTGTTCCTGACACATCGGCCTACGTGGGACATCTGTTCCGCATGGAGATACCTAAGGAGGCGTTCTCCGGCGAAGTATCGGCTTATAAGGTAAAGCTCTTACTTTCGCAGAATTAAAGCGACTACAAGTATTACTTACTTCGTATTACGAGTAAGGTCTTGTTATACGACGTACGTACGTTATAAGTATGAATACCTGTGTAAATTTTATACACCTCTACCTCTTTTCAAATATTAATTCCAAACCTTTACAAACTTAACAATGAAGTAAGAAATAAGTATCTTTATAATAAATATTTACAATAGCTAAATGACCCAAATACTGACTAAAATTATAGACATAGTACTCAAAAGACAGGCTACATTTCCACGCTGAATTTTATATTAAAATGTATTCTTACAATAAGGACATTGTTCTATTTGCGGACCGACCCAATTTAAAGTTCAGGGCGCATCTGTCGTGATTTTGGTTTGCGACTAAATTGAAGCAGACCGTTGAAAGGGGTTGTGGCGCTGTCACCGTAGTGGCTTAAGTAATGGACGTGTACCTATACAAAGCCGTTTTATTTCTATATACCAGTGGTTGCCAACCTTTTCTGGACTAAGGACCACTTTGATTATTATTGATGTTTGCAGGAACCATTTAAAATCCGTAGGTAATTAAAGTGAAAAAAAAAGTCTGTCTAAAATAAGCATCATTTAAAAGAAGACATCTTGATTTAGAAAATCAAATACGATACATTCGTATTAATGATGTAATATTTTTTAAGCGTGCATTCTTCTGTACAAGTTCAGTATATTCTCATGACACGAGAAAGTCAATCGCTCGCGAAATTTAAAATCGTTCGCGGATCATATTTCAACTCCTGCGGACAACCGGTGGTCCGAGGACCACTGCTTGAGAACCCCTGCTATATACAGCCTGCGAAAGTGACTTCTTTTGTTTGTTTATTCCTTTGTTTTCTTGTTCCACTTTCACGTCTGAACTGTTCGGCTAATCTCCATGAAATCGCACGTCTACCCTTTTCCGAGTAAGAGCACAATTGGTTCCGCGTACATAAAAGGGGGAGGCAAGGAGAGTAATGGACGAAATAGTCGTAATAAAATTATACGCTGAATTCCCAATTATATTAAAAGAAAAAAAAGTAAGAACAAGCTTTTAATGTTCTAAAAAGACGAAAATAAAATAAATTCTATCAAACTCATTAATTTACTCAATTTATATGACTAAAAGCAAAGCTACTCGCGTAAACTTGCATAGTTACATTGCGAGTTAAAAAAGCTTGTAAAAATGTTTTCCCAAATGCAATGGTATTGGTGCTCATTGAACTTGTTGACGCTTTAGATGTGCAGCTGTTTACTTATTGAAGATGCAAAGTCCAAGGTATTGTTATTTACCCAATAAAAAATAATCGTCTGCAATGAGGGCTATCGTATTTATACTTAACAGTTGGCACCACTGGCGATTGACAGGACCTTACTCTACAGTGGCGCCATCTTGATGAGTGCAAATGCGATAGTCCTCCTACCACTTTAGCGCTCACAAGTTGGTGCCACTGTCTTCGCCACTAGCAAGTGACAAGACCTTACTCAACAGTGGCGCCAACTGGTGAGCGCAAAAACGATAGCCCTCATTGATCAATGCCAATGAAGTTACTCCCTATTTTACTTATGGAAAACTAACCTCTCTATTTTAAACTTCCCGTTTCTCCCCGATATGGGTAAAGTTGAATGGTTAAAGTTGTCAGTGAAATCAATAGAGCCGGTCACATTTCCTATTCCTTTTTCACTCATGAATTTCGTTGCAAGCTCCAACTTTTTGCTTATGCCAGTTTACACAAATAATGTTTGTTGGCGCAAATGAGTCAATACGAATTTTGAAGTTTGTTTGCGATTTCTGTAAAAGATTATTCTTGGAAATCCTTGAATCACGGTCATACTCACTATGTAAATCTAAATTACGTAGAATATAGAAAGCAATATTGTAAACACAATTTCTAATTCAAGATATGTTTATATTTTCTACTTGTTTCCTTATTCTTCACTCCTTTTACGGGTTCTGGACTAGATTGAAAGTGTAATTAGATTTCTAGATGGTACATGTACCTACCTAATGACAAGCTTGAATCGACCTGCCCCCTTAGACAAAACGCACTTTTTGATCGAATCGAAAATCGAATCCGTCAAAACTCCATACAAAAAAGGGGCTTTTCGACCACTTTTCGACTGGTTTGCGATTATAATTTGCACTTTGTCTAGACCCACTGATTTCAGTAAAGTAATATGCCTCTAAATATCGATTCCTTGCTTTGGAGAACGTAATAGTGCAATGTCAGACGGTGACATTTATGCCTGACTTCAAGATTGCGACGCAAACCCCCGGATACATCTTGATTCATCAGACTGGTCTGTTGCTGTAAAATACCAGGTCTATTTCGCCACATCGTTAATGGTAGACCATCTGAGAATGGAGTCTGTTTCCCTGTTCTTATCTATCATTATTTCCACAGGTCCGCCGCGAGGATGGCCGACGCATGCCGACCTGGCTGGCCGTGGACTCGAAGCACGGCCTGATCAGCGGCATTCCGCAGCAGACGGACCTCGGACCGCACTCCTTCACCGTCACCGCGCACGGCCGCACCAGAGGCCTTACCGCCACCGACGCGTTCACCATCGAGGTAGGAAAACTTATCATCATCATCAAGTCACTTAGTTTCCACTACTGGAGAACGACCCTTACTGGCCTTGGACTCGAAGCACGGCCTGATCAGCGGCATTCCGCAGCAGACGGACCTCGGCCCGCACTCCTTCACCGTCACCGCGCACGGCCGCACCAGAGGCCTTACCGCCACCGACGCGTTTACCATCGAGGTACGAGCACTTTATACTCATCATCATCAGAACACTTAGTCTCCACTGCAGGAGAAAGAATCTGGTAGTACGTGGACTCAAAGTTCCGCCTGATCAGCGGCATTCCGCAGCAGACGGACCTCGGCCCGCATTCCTTCACCGTCACCGCCCACGGCCGCACCAGAGGCCTTACTGCTACTGACGCGTTTACCATCGAGGTACGAGCACTTTATACTCATCATCATCAGATCACTTAGTCTCCACTGCAGGAGAAAGAACCTGGTAGTTCGTGGACTCAAAGTTCCGCCTGATCAGCGGCATTCCGCAGCAGACGGACCTCGGCCCGCACTCCTTCACCGTCACCGCGCACGGCCGCACCAGAGGCCTTACTGCTACTGACGCGTTTACCATCGAGGTAGGAAAACTTACTGTTCATCATCATCAGGTCACTTAGTCTCCACTGCAGGAGAACGACCCTGGCTGGCCGTGGACTCGAAGCACGGCCTGATCACCAGAGGCCTCGCTGCCATCGAGGTCGGATTCATCATAATGTCATCTGGTTTCCAGTTCCACTGCAGGAGAACGTTCGTTTCCACCAAATGACGTCCACTGCTGGACAAAAGCCTTCCCCAAGGATTTCCAAAACGACTGATCCTGCGCTGCCCGCATCCAGGTGCTTTAGATGACCTTCACAAATCGTCGTTGGTTGGTCTCGTATCTATTAGGTACTAAATGCATGTAAGTAAGTCACCAGGTTTGCAGCAACGCAGAACTATCGCTACCCTTGACATTAGACAATACTGATAAGTAACCCAGCATGTGACTCAAAAAACCTGAGTGTAAGCGATAATACCGTTGTTCTTACATATGCACGAAAACAATAGGCACATTTCAATAATATTTGCATGTTATTTATTCATCATACTACGAGTATACCTACAGTATGTCAGTCACCAGGGACAAAACATCGCATATCAATTGAACTCAATTTGTGATAGTTCCACATCAACCGCTAATTGATTTAGTGAGATGAAACCAGACTGTCTGTGAGCGGTAAACAAATTGACGCTGAAGCTCATATATTAAGCACCTTGTTAAAAATTCAGCTTCAAATCATATAAAATCAGATTACAAATTAGGCTCGTTATAGAAGCGAATGAAGTTATTACGTTCTCGAATGAAATTTTCAATGGGATATACATAATTTTAGGATGTAAATGGAGATTTTCGTCGAAACGCCATAAGATTCCTTTAGAACGGAAGTTTTAAAGGTCTTAGTTGAAACAAATAAGATTCAGGCTTATGGCAATTTATTGTGTCTCGGAAATTAATTGTAGCACAAAATTGGGGAAGATTTATGTAATGCGACCGGCATTTCATTATCCTCTAATTTTCGGCAATTAATACAGGCTATTGTTTTAGGTTTCATTGTATCAATACAATTATTTTAAGGAAGTTTATGTTGGCAAATGGCAAATTTTTAGCAAACAAGTTACCTTTAACAAACTCAAATTGATTTTACCCAGTGTTTGGCTACATCCATGGCTCGATTTACATTATCTATAGACTTTTGTATTAATGGCATTCCATGAATTTCTAGGTGAAGAAAGCGGAAGACAAGCCCCACTCCAAATACGGCACGTGTAAAGGCAACGAGAGGCGCCTGGTCCTCGTGATCCTCATCGACGGCGCCTTCCACCAGATCGCGCCGCGGCAGCGGATACGCGCGCTCATGGAGCTCGCCAACTTCATGGCCCTTGACTGGGTGAGTCTTCAAGGAGTTATGATGACCACGGAATACAAAGCTACTGGTACTTATGATCCTGATCGACCATGTCTTCTAGCAAACGCGCAACATCAAAGGACGCGTGATGTTTGGAACTCGCAAACGTCATGGCCCTGTATTCATAGCCGGAGGAATAAGGCTCTTCACATGGAAATGTATTAGCCACAGCAACAACAAGCGACTGGTCCTTGTGACCCAATCCAGCTAGTATTCGCACCGGACACGTGGTGTCCGCATTGGATCGAGTCTTAAGTTCTTCGCGCAATCGGATTGCGATGGACCTAGCTATTGATGTAGCTTACAGTACAGCAGATTGCAATGCGGTAGCGAACTCGTTAATTTTATGGCCTTAAGTGAGTAAACGCTCTTCAATGTTCGTCTTAAGACTCTCATTAATCATGACTCACCGCTGGTATAGAATATCATTTACTGAAGTCATTAATATTCCAGCGGCTGCTGCCCGCCGTCGATCACTCGCTCGATCGCATACTATCTATCACAGACACTTGTTGAGTAATACGCAATCTCCAGATTGATTGACCCTGTCTAGCGGTTATAGACTATTATGACAAATTAATAATAAAGCAAAAATTAATAAATCACTAAATAAAATACGCTAATGCGTCGCCTTACTGCTCCTTCTTGGTTTTGTCAAATAGGATCTTAAAATATTTTTTGTGAGCAGGGCCTGATTTACCCACAGCCACAGGTTAATAAGGCTAAAGTCTAGCACGAACCTAATCCACAAAATGTGGGTTCCAAAAACATTACGTCCTAATAACCTAAGAATGTAGTTAAAAGCCAGTCAAATACTTAAATTTTCTTGTGAAGGGAAAATAAAACGGTGTTTTACGAAAGCTACTACATACTAACATTTATATTGTTTGTTTTCAGGACGAATTCTGGATGGAGCCATACAAGACAGAGTTGGCACAGACCCAGACCACGCTCATGACGGGCCCGGGAACAACTCAGAGGAGGCGTGGAGACGCAACTACTGCTATTTATCTGAATGTAAGTGAATCTTGAATTCTTCTATTAGACCTATTATATTCTACTATTACGACCTTATTAGGTCTGAAGATAGCTGATGAAAATGTCAATGTTTTTACTATTCCCATCTCTCGTTCCCACTGCTGCAACTCCTGTTTAGCCAAGATTTACAGTATGACAATATTATGCTTGGACGGAACAGGTCTTAACATGTCTTTAGAAGCTCGGAATTATTGTTCTTAGCAAGTAATGAGGTTTCAAATTAAGATAAGGGAAAGTAGCTCTCACTTACCTACTTGTAAATTGTGTTTCCTGGAATAAGATAAACAAAAAGATGACAGAGGTGACTAAGGTTTCCTTTGCCACTTCTCTTAAGTTCCGAAGTAGCGGTAGGGCAATACTTGTTGTCCCGACTAGCACTTCGTATGAAAGTTTTTGGGAAGTGTATTAGTGCTTCATAAATAGCCTATAACAGTGGTTCCCAAAGTTGTCTGGGCTACGACTCATCAAATACAAGTTCCCAAACTCGGGACCCACCTAAAGGATAATTTAATTAACCGTTACCAATATACCTAACTGAATAAAGGACTTTTCAATTTACAATCCGTCCGGGCGGCTGACAGTCGCTCGCTGCCCAGTGGTTGGATCGGTAAGGTGGTGTGTCGTTCTACAGGCAAGGCCCACTCAATGTTTGCTCGCGACCCACCATTGGGTCGCGACTCATAGTTTGGGAAACCCTGGCCTATAAACTAACCGCGCATCCTTAACACTGAAAAGTCACTGCATACTAATAATGAATTTAAATTTGATTTAAATGCTTCTTTTTCTTTCCAGGTTGGTTGTGAAGAGAAGCTCTGGGCCCGACACAAGGTCCTGGTAGCAGGCATCCGCGAACAGTCGCGCGACGGGACCCTGGCTCACGTACTAAGGCTGCCGGTCCTCGGCTGGCGGCTGACTGCTGTTAAACCGCTGCCCAGGCTTAAGAGACAGGTGAGAGTACACACTGTATGACGTCACCAGCCAATACTGCTATCTATTGTGAGGAGAAAGGTCCTTATGGCAGGCATCCGCGAGCAGTCGCGCGACGGGACCCTGGCTCACGTACTAAGGCTGCCGGTCCTTGGCTGGCGCCTGACTGCTGTTAAACCGCTGCCCAGGCTTAAGAGACAGGTGAGAGACACTATATGACGTCACTAGCCGATACTGCTGTCTCTATTGTGAGGAGAAAGGTCCTGGTGGCAGACATCCGCGAGCAGTCGCGCGACGGGACCCTGGCTCACGTACTAAGGCTGCCAGTCCTTGGCTGGCGCCTGACTGCTGTTAAACCGCTGCCCAGGCTTAAGAGACAGGTGAGAGAGCACACACTGTATGACGTCACCAGCCAATACTGCTATCTATTGTGAGGAGAAAGGTCCTTATGGCAGGCATCCGCGAGCAGTCGCGCGACGGGACCCTGGCTCACGTACTACGGCTGCCGGTCCTTGGCTGGCGTCTGACTGCTGTTAAACCGCTGCCCAGGCTTAAGAGACAGGTGAGAGAGCACACACTGTATGACGTCACTGGCTGATATTGCTGCTCTGTTGTGAGAAGATACAAGATCCTAGTGGCAAATGCTGTTAAACCGCTGCCCAGGCGAAACATGTAAGAGGGAGTGCACACTGCATTAGTGGATGCTGCTATCTCTATTGTGAGGTGAAATTTCCTGGTGGCAGACTCGTGCTGTAAGCAGCTCTGAGCGTGGCATAAGGTCTTAGAAGAATAGTTTAGTAGTTATGCTATGTAACCCAAGCTTAGATACTCCGATGTGTAACTATAAAATTACGGTCTCCTAACCTTTTGACCTTGTGTACTAACTGCCAAGAGAACCTGAACGAGGCATGAGGTTCTGGTGGCGACAATCATGAGTCACTCTAGCCCCTTGTATCGGTATTAAACCACCGGTCTCATTGAGGCTTCAAAGACGTAAAGCTCAAACATTCCTACCTGAGGCAACGGAATTTTTGAAGTTTAATAAACTACTTTCTTTATTATCCGCCAGTCGAACCTCGACGAAGGCTCCGGCATCGACGACACCTACGACGACGAAGACGACGGCGACTACAGCGGCTACGACGAGGATGCCGACGACGACGACTACAGCCATATCGACATCGGACCCGTGCCCGACCTGGTGAGTGCACACGATCTCTATGCGACACGACGCGATGTGTAAACGGGCTTTAATAACCGATTCACGATACGACGCGTTATTTGTAAACGGGCTTTGATAATTGACTAATGTCTCATTGAAAATAAAAGGCGTACTTGTTTTATAAGTAGACGATCACGACTAAAATACGACGCCACGAGATGTGTAAACGAGCTTTGTTAACTGAGTCATGTTTCATAAAAAAATAAGAGCGTGTTTTTTTAATAAGTCGACTTATTTTTAAGTCAATTGGTCCGCGCGATCTTTTTATTAGTTGACTCACTTTGTAATTGAAAACAACGATGACGACACATTACATCATTAAATCATAATAATTTCATTAAAAACTATTAAAATGTCACTTCGTTTCGTTGGTAGTCTACTCTTTATTAAAAGGTTTCCAAACTAAAAATCTAAAAGTACCTTTCAGTTCATAGGTAATTGTCGTCTTGCAAATTCAAACATATAAAATATAATGTGTGCCTGCGCTAGTTACTGAGACAAACATAGTTATTACTACAACAAGTTCTTTATTCCTTTGAGTTATTTTTTTACTGATGATCTAATATTTTTGTCACAGTAGCTATGCGTAGGATAAATATCGGTATCATGTCGCCCTGCTATGAAATCACCCATTGCAATCTTAGAACCTTCTCATCTTTTCATTCATTGGAAATAGATCAACATCATAGTAAAGAAACTTTTAAGCCCGTAAAATATAAAATAGCGCTCACAAATGGATTCAATTCAACATTGAATCTTCATGATAAATGTATATTTTAGTGCCTTAATAATATGGGGTTTTTGGCTTCCTCATTCGTTTCTTTAAGGCTTATGAAGATATGATATCTGTTTCCAATGAAAGAATACCATAGCCATCCCATCGACATGGAATGCATATCTTGCACTTGTCTCGTCATAGCAGCATTTGTTGGGGACCACATATAGCATGGAATGCGAATGATCTCGTATACTCATCTATGTCTATTAAAGGGTTGGTTTCTCTACCTACCTTCACTAGCTAATAGTGTACACAGAATCCGCAAAAGAAGTCATAAAATAGCTTATTTTATTTTAATCCTTAACACTTTGTAACAAAGTTAAATCTTGTTTTGAGTCGCTAAATAAAACATTTCACTTTCAAATGTGAAAAAGCTCTAATTGTTTTTTATGATTGTATATTCTGTGTATACTATTTCCACTATCAGAATACCTCAATATACCTACCAGACACCCCATATCAAACTTAGGGAGAATTATCAAATTCAAAAATCAAGTAACTTATCATAAATATGGGAACAAAACATCAATTTGCCGCTAAATTAACAATATTCATGACATTCTACATCCATGTCACTCGAGCTCATCCCTCGGTCACGTTCTCATCAAGCCTTTACAAATAAAGGAATAATGTTTTTAAAATGTGAGCTTTGTGTGTGGTTATTCAACATTGTGCTTCGGAACTGCTTAGTGCATCTGTAAATATGGTTTTAACGGCGCACTGTTTGCCAAATAACATCTGAGTTTGCCTACACTGCACATACTTGATGATTACCTCGTAATGTTAATTATTTCGTCAAAGACAGTACACATTAACTACAAATCTACAAACAACTGACAAGGACAAATATGTATACTTACCTAACTTGCGCAAAAAAAAACAAAAATGCAAATTGTAAAACCTCTTGCTCACTTCGTACTGTGTGAGCAAAGACGCTATTCGCAATCCCCTTACATTTGACGAATTTTTTAATGACATTTAACACACGAGGGGTTTTTCTAAATCGGAAACTACCCAAAATACTTACCATCGCCTAAACCTAACCGCCGTCGCCTAATAACCACAGACAATGCTCGCTAGGGTAACGCACATCGGGTGGCAGTACTAACCTAGTGTGTATGTCGCGGCCGCGCGCCCAGGTGGCCCCTCCCTCCTCGCATCCACACCGCCACCACCACGGCGAGCCGCCACACACCACCACCGACACGTTTCAGACCGAGCCCCGGGAGACTACGACTAAGACTACTGACACTCCCACCCCCGCCCCGCCCTCTTCTACCCCTCTCCTCACCACCCAAACCACGCCCACAACCCCCCCACCCCCAACAACCCTCGAAGAAACCACCGCGCGCGAGGAAACCACTCCCGAGGTCGCCTCTACTAATATGTATACCACGGAGGTTTGTCGTAACCAGCTATCCGGCTTTGAGTGTTACTTGTCGCATGTTTCGGTGTGTAGTGTGCTAATGATTGAATGTTTTTTTTATTTATAATATCCTCGGTATTGGAATTGTTCACTGATTATACATGGTGTATAAATTGGTGTGTATAATCATCTGCAAATGTATAAAAGGATGAACAGTTTCAATGCCACGGACTTTATATTATCTACCATTATCCAAGACAACGTTACTTCAATACATTCACATTAAAATACATAACATTATATACATAGAAAAGTATAGCCGGGTAAAATACCTAGTTACATTTATCTTTTATTTTCATACTTCTTTATTCGATTTGGTAAAATGTCACTGCTCTTACATACCTATTACCCATTTGATTAATATTTCCATAAAATATTACTGCATGTATGACTTAGATTGAACTTATTGTTTTTACTTTAATTGAATCTGTCTAGTAGTTAAAATTCAATACTTTAATTAGTTTTGTAGTTTGCTCGTTCCTCAAATAGAAATGTCATGTGATTTATTTGTTAAAATTAATTTAATTACTCACTTCAATAAATTACAATATTGAATAACTTTTTACTTTTACTAAATATCTGGAATGCTCGTTATTACTGCACTTTAGAACTTGGAAGAAATTACAATAAATTACGAATAGNAGCTATCCGGCTTTGAGTGTTACTTTTCGGTGTGTAGTGTGCTAATGATTGAATGTTTTTTTTATTTATAATATCCTCGGTATTGGAACTATTCACTGATTATACAGGGTGTATAAATTGGTGTGCATAATCATCTGCAAATGTATAAAAGGATGAACAGTTTCAATGCCGCGGACTTTGTATTGTCTACCATTATCCAAGACTACGTTACTTCAATACATTCACATTAAAATACATAACATTATGTACGTAGAAAAGTATAGCCGGGTAAAATACCTAGTTACATTTACCTATCTTTTATTTTCGTACTTCTTTATTCGATTTGGTAAAATAAATGATTAAAAACATTTTGTACATAAATAAATAACAGAGCCAAAGTAGCCAACATTACTGCTCTTACATATTACCCACTTGATTAATATTTCCATAAAATATTACTGCATGTATGACTTAGATTAAACTTGTTGTTGTTAACTTTGATTGAATCTATCTAGTAGTTAAGATTCAATATTTATTTACTTTTGTAGTTTGCTCGTTCCTCAAATAGAATTGTCATGTGATTTATTTGTTAAAATTCATTTAATTGCTCACTTCAATAAATTACAACATTGAATAACTTCCACTTTTACTAGATCTGGAATGCTCGTTATTACTGCACTTTAGAACATGGAAGAAATTACAATAAATTACGAATAACTAAGAATGATTCTTAGCATGTGTTCTCACCATAGTTTTTGCTAGATGCGAATTTTCAACTACTGTCCATAATATCATGCTTTCTTCTCCCATTTTCCAGGACCACCCAGTGAAGATAACTCCTTACTCGGAAACCTCATCGGAGAATAACAATGTCAATTATACTCAAGAACTGCCTGTCAGCCCAAGGCTTATTGGTATATCGTCCAACTTGATTCCAGAAATAATTCAAACTACCACAGAACTTGATACGGTATGTATGTCTACTCTACTTACTTTCTTCTTCTTACCTTCTGACTCACTCATGTAGATGATAGAGGAGTTAATACTAATGTTCATAGTGTGGGTTTGACATTAACTGGGATAGTTTAGTGGAGTGGACCACTCTAATATAGAATAGATCATCCATATTTTACAAAGTCTTGATCGAATATAGCCTGATTTGGAACTTAAATTATTGATACAGCTTCAAAGCTTTCCAACTTTAAAATTGGAATCAAAAAATTACTTATGAAGACATAGATTTGTAAATATTCCTGGGTATACTTAACGCCATAAAGTAACTCAATCCTGGATTGCCACCCTAGTCTTCAATCTTTACTCAGAGGTGATGGCAGTAAAATACTTGCTGTAGTTAAATATTGCTGTTTATAAAGATGTTATAGTGATCAATTGATACAATTTTGATTTATTCCTTTTTGGGCTATAAAAACATTTTACTAATGTATCACTAACGTAAAGACAACGACTTAATTAAATTTTACAACATTGAAGATACATAATGATAAATGGAAAGAATGTAAAAATATGAGCACTTGAATGATTTGAAATGATAATAGCATCTTTCTTAACTATGCCTGCCATTTCTTAGTAATCTTTAACCTATCTCAAGTTTACTTGTAAATATGTAAATACTGCGATCGAATCGCACGCTCTCTTCACTGTCGTAAACTCGTTGTCTTCGCGTAACACAACACCTTCGTGAGCGTCGCATGGCACTTTCAGCAAACAATAACAATTCGCGAGACGTTCAAACTGCCGCCGCCTTCCTCATCCGAACTACCGGTCACGGAGACGTCACCAGACGTACCCACTGTACCGGTGTCATCCACACCGGTACCGACTACGGTGCCGATACCGGTACCGATACCACCGGTGGCTAATACCACGGTGCCCACCACTACAACGGAAGCGTCGACCACGCCCACTGCCCCGCCCACTACCGTTCAGGAGACTACGACACAGGTTTGTTGGAAAATTATGTGACAAAAACAATGTGTTTCTGTGACATATTATGTAAAGTGTTTTCATAAAAGATTTAACATTTATTCTTAAAAGAAAGTTAATGTTATTTACTAAAAGTTTCTTTATTTTATGAAAACACTTAACAGGAGTTCGTCACGCTTCATCCTATTTTTTCTTTATTAGATTTATGTGGTGGTGAAATTGAGTTAAGTTTTATTTCACGGGTTTTTCAAAACACTAAAAAGGGAAAATTCATAATCTTTCTTCTATCATAAAACATCTATTCAAACTTTTGGGGATTTGGCTATTAAAAATATTTATTTCAAAAAGTAGGCTTTACTCTTTTCACCTTTTCTTTTGTAACATAATTTAAGTTACCTTGTGTATACATTTTCTAAGGCAGTGATTCTGCTTCCAAAATTATCTACCATAATAAATTCAGAAAAATAAAATTAAAAACAATATTATATTCAGAGATATATTTACCGCAAAATGAAATTAAGGAACATGTACATAAATACGCCGCCGTCTAGGTAGCGCACCGGGTAAAGTGTTCCTCGTATCACTACTCCAAGTTGAAAATGGTGGAACCGATTTGACAAGTTTGTTTAAAATCTAGAAGTCCTATTTTGTCGAAAGAAATAGGTATTACATAAATTTTACGATTATAAACTCACGATTCATTTGAATTTTTTCTCGTTACTAAAGCTAGAAATTAACAATATCAAAAAATATTTCCAGGACATAGTACCTTCAAGCGAAAGGTCGAGCACGATCGTAGGTCGCACGACAGAAACGGTGACCTTCCCTATGCCGGTCACCGTCCCGCTGCCGGTCAACCAGCCGCCGACCCTCAAGCACCACATGAAGAAGCTCGCCATCACTGCCGGCAAGGCCTTCAGGTAGAACTATATAAATAATCTCAGGACTACCCTCAAGTTAAGGGTCGAGCACGATCGTAGGTCGCACGACTGAGACGGTGACCTTCCCTATGCCGGTCACCGTCCCGCTGCCGGTCAACCAGCCGCCGACACTCAAGCACCACATGAAGAAGCTCGCCATCACTGCCGGAAAGGCCTTCAGGTACACACTATATAAATAATCCCAGGACTACCCTCAAGTGAAGGGTCGAGCACGATCGTAGGTCGCACGACTGAGACGGTGACCTTCCCCATGCCGGTCACCGTCCCGCTGCCGGTCAACCAGCCGCCGACCCTCAAGCACCACATGAAGAAGCTCGCCATCACTGCCGGCAAGGCCTTCAGGTACACACTATATAAATAATCCCAGGACTACCCTCAAGTGAAGGGTCGAGCACGATCGTAGGTCGCATGACTGAGACGGTGACTTTCCCCATGCCGGTCACCGTCCCGCTGCCGGTCAACCAGCCGCCGACCCTCAAGCACCACATGAAGAAGCTCGCCATCACTGCCGGCAAGGCTTTCAGGTATACAGAATGTAATATGATACAAAAATTCTCTCTTCGGTCTGAATGGGGTTCTGGTGATCAAGTGCTGGATGTTTTTTTTTGTATCGTCAGGTCATTTAGTCTCCACTATAAGAACAAGATCCTCTCTATGTTGGACTTGGCTACTGATTCAAAGATGTTAGTTGATAGTACTAACTCATGAGCTATGATACTAATCAAGGGGCACAATGGGGCACACTGAAAACCAGCGCCGTGGCCTTCGCGTGGGCCACGACATATGCTGAGTGGGGTCCCGTTGCGGTGGGCATCTTGTTTGTGAATGGGTGGCACTGCTCAGTTTACTCTTGTATTTTATTTTTTCTTCTTCCATTATTATGTGCCACCGTCGTATCTATGTTTTTACCTGTATTTGTGTGATGTCCATTGCTGCATTGTAATAAATGTATCTTTCTTTCTAATCGCGCCCTGGAAAAGTACCCTAGATACGCCAATGCTCCTATAACGCAACTCAGAATATTAAAAACGGCATCTTCTTATTTCCAGATACATCATCCCAGCAGACTTATTCACCGATCCGGAGGAAGGTAGCAATCTCACGTTCACGATGTACGAGGCAGAGAATGTGCCGCTCAGCAAGACTTCGTGGATACAGTTCATTCCCTCGGGACGGGAAGTCTATGGATTGTAAGTTTGTTACATACAACTATGGAATTTAGCTAGAAGTTCAATCATATACTTCCAAAGTTTCAAAAAGTCAAGGGAAATCATAGCCACTTTTGAATGGAGTAAATCCATCTGGTTGAGTTTATTTCTGCATTAGAACACATTATAGGTACCTAAATCATAAAGTACACTCAGAATCGGTTTCACTCTCCAACTTACTCAATTTTCAATCCCGTTAAATCAAACCAGAAACCACAACTTTTACACTATAGCTTAGTACGATAAACACCAAGCCAGGCCATTATATTTAAATTATACTTAAGAATACATTCCATTTTCCAGGCCGCTGGAATCGCACGTCTCCCGCTGGAACTTCATAGTCGAGGCTCAAGACTCCGAAGGTCTGCTAGCCCGAGGTCCTCTCGACATCACCGTCCAACAACACAAGAGTGGTAGAACAGTGAACCACCAGTTCATCATCACTTTCAAGCTTCTCCGCGACTACAATAACACCATCGACTGGCAGATCAAGGCTTTGGAAGGACTGGTTAATCTCTTCAGAGATACGGATATGGATCATTTGACGGTTCTGAACGCGACCCAGAATGGGGATACGTGCGAATTTGTTTGGACCAACGATACGCTCCCGAAAGACCCTGCGTGTCCGATGGATGACATCAAGCGGCTTATGAAGGTTTGTTTGGATCTTGTTTTTAATATAGTAAAACATGGAACATTCTAATGTTGCTATAACAATAAAACATTTTAAGGCTAGGGATACAGGCATTAGTCATTCATCACAGTTATGATTTGGCTGAAACATAGTGGTGATTTATTCAATAAACGTACGTGTACTTTTCTTGGCCAAAGATATGATTGTAAAAAATATGCTGCATTGCTTTGAGAACTTTAAAAAATGTTATCGATTTCTTATAAGATCCAGTTGACATGACATGCTTTAACTGTAAGCCAGAGTTTTTGTTGATATTCACGTGTAACATTTACGGACGCAACGAAGCGATCACAAAATCAAAAACTCATGAGTCCTGAGACCTGAACCACCTTTCGTTCACCGCTTCGAATCCTGTGTACCCCGAATCTACAGCATTACCGCCATTGTTACAGATCATGGAATCCGACTCAGAACCCGGCAGTCCCTCAGCCAGCCTAGCCCGCGCCATGTCGCCCGAGCTCAAAGTGAGCGGCGTGGCGTGGCGCGGCGTGGGCCCGTGCGCGCCGGGCGTGCCCGCCACCCACGCGCCCGACACCTACCCGCCGGTCACCAGGAACCAGGTCGACCACCTCACGGCCACCGCTGGACATCTGCTGCTGTATAAAGTGCCTGAGGTAAGCCCACGCGCCCAGAGACCGTCGCTAGCTTAGAGAATCCGTCGGCTAGCTTAGAGAGTCCGTCAGATATCTTAGAGAGTCCATCAGCTAGCTTAGAGAGTCCATCAGATATCTTAGAGAGTCCATCAGCTAGCTTAGAGAGTCCATCAGCTAGCTTAGAGTCCGTCAGATATCTTAGAGAGTCCATCAACTAGCTTAGGGAGTCGGTCAGCTAGCTTAGGGAGTCCATCAGCTAGCTTAGGAAGTCCCTCAGCCAGCCTAGCCCGCGCCATGTCTCCCGAGCTCAAAGTGAGCGGCGTGGCGTGGCGCGGCGTGGGCCCGTGCGCGCCGGGCGTGCCCGCCACCCACGCGCCCGACACCTACCCGCCGGTCACCAGGAACCAGGTCGACCACCTCACGGCCACCGCTGGGCACCTGCTGCTGTATAAAGTGCCTGAGGTAAGCCCACGCGCCCTAAGTCCCTCAACTAGCTTAGAGACTCCGTCAACTAGCTTAGGGATTCCGCCAGCTGGCTTATAGAGTCCATCAACTAGCTTAGAGAGTCCATCAACTAGCTTAGGGAGTCCATCAGCTAGATTAGGGAGTCCGTCAGCTACCTTAGTAGTCTGTCAGCTAGCTAAGACAGTCCTTCAGCTAGCCTAGCCCGCGCCATGTCGCCCGAGCTCAAAGTGAGCGGCGTGGCGTGGCGCGGCGTGGGCCCGTGCGCGCCGGGCGTGCCCGCCACCCACGCGCCCGACACCTACCCGCCGGTCACCAGGAACCAGGTCGACCACCTCACGGCGACCGCTGGTCATCTGCTGCTGTATAAAGTGCCTGAGGTAAGCCCACGTGTGCGGTATACTTCTAACGTCAATGGAACCTGACTCAAAATCCTGAAGTTGCGCTGAAGGTGAGCCGGCGTGGCCTGGCCACTCCACTGCAGGAGGACGATCCTCCTTTAATTTACAAGAGGGAAAGGAAGACTTGACCTACACTCCTCACGCTGACCAAATGAAGGGGTGACGTTGGGTTATTTTTCAAAAGTGGTCTCTTTCGACATCCACGGGAAAGTATGGGTGGTCCTTTTTTTACTCTTCCAAAGACGGCTCACAGACAAATCTGTGCACATCACACAAAATTGACAAATAAAACAAATGTCTAATCACAAAATCTTAATTAACATAATATGATTTTCTCTTTCCAGGACACATTCTTCGACCCAGAAGACGGCGGTACCCGCAACCTGCACCTATCTCTCCGCTACAACGACCGGTCGGAACTGCCGGCCGGCCACTGGCTGCAGTTCGACTCGCGCAACCAGGAGTTCTACGGACTACCCGCGCCGGGCGATGAAGGCCGCGTGCACTACCAACTGGTCAGTGTTGCCATGTGTATCTTATTGTTACCTCGATAAGGCTAGACCTGTCTATGCTACAACGACCGCTCGGAACTGCCGGCCGGCCACTGACTGCAGTTCGACTCGCGCAACCAGGAGTTCTACGGACTACCCGCGCCGGGCGATGAAGGCCGCGTGCACTACCAACTGGTCAGTGTTGCCATGTGTATATTATTGTTACCTTAATAAAGATACACTTGTCCCCGCTATAACGACCGGTCAGAGCTGCCGTTCGACTCGCGCAACCAGGAGTTCTATGGACTTNGGAAAATTGTATGTGACAGAAACAATGTGTTTCCGTGACATAAGTGTTTTCATAAAAGATTTAACATTTTATACTTAAAAAAAGTTAATGTTATTTACTAAAAGTTTCTTTATTTTAAGAAAACACTTATTAACAGGATTTCGTCACGCTTCACCGTATATTTTCATTTTTTTCTTTATTAGATTTATGTGGTGGTGAAATTGAGTTAAGTTTTCTTTCACGGGTTTTTCAAAACACTAAAAAGGGAAAATTCATAATCTTTCTTCTATCATAAAACATCTATTCATACTTTTGGGGATTTGGCTATTAAAAATATTTGTTTAAAAAAATTGGCTTTACTCTTTTCACCTTTTCTTTTGTAACAATTTAAGATATCTTGTGTATAAATTTTCTAAGGCAGTGATTCTGCTTCCAAAATTATCTATCATAATTCAGTAAAATAAAATTATAAACATGTATTCAGATATATTTTTACCACATAATGAAATTAACGAACACAACATAAATACGCCGCCGCGGCTTAGGTCGCACCGGGTAAAGTCGTTCTCGTATCAACCCAAGTTGGTTTGACAAGTTTGTTTAAAATCTAGAAGTCCTATTTTGTCAAAAGAAATATTACATAAATTTTACGATTATAAACTCACGATTCATTTGTTTTATTTACTCGTTAGTAAAGCTAGAAATTAACAAAATCATAATATACTCGTATTTCCAGGACATAGTACCTTCAAGCGAAAGGTCGAGCACGATCGTAGGTCGCACGACTGAGACGGTGACCTTCCCCATGCCGGTCACCGTCCCGCTGCCGGTCAACCAGCCGCCGACCCTCAAGCACCACATGAAGAAGCTCGCCATCACTGCCGGCAAGGCCTTCAGGTACACACTATATAAATAATCTCAGGACTACCCTCAAGTGAAGGGTCGAGCACGATCGTAGGTCGCACGACTGAGACGGTGACCTTCCCTATGCCGGTCACCGTCCCGCTGCCCGTCAACCAGCCGCCGACCCTCAAGCACCACATGAAGAAGCTCGCCATCACTGCCGGCAAGGCCTTCAGGTACACACTATATAAATAATCTCAGGACTACCCTCAAGTGAAGGGTCGAGCACGATCGTGGGTCGCACGACTGAGACGGTGACTTTCTCCATGCCAGTCACCGTCCCGCTACCGGTCAACCAGCCGCCGACCCTCAAGCACCACATGAAGAAGCTCGCCATCACTGCCGGCAAGGCTTTCAGGTACACACTATATAAATAATCTCAGGGTCGAGCACGATCGTAGGTCGCACGACTGAGACGGTGACTTTCTCCATGCAAGTCACCGTCCCGCTGCCGGTCAACCAGCCGCCGACCCTCAAGCACCACATGAAGAAGCTCGCCATCACTGCCGGCAAGGCTTTCAGGTACGTACACACCGTATAATACCAGGACAGTATCCTCAAGCGAAAGGTTGAGCACGATCGTACGGTCGCACGACTGAGACAGTCACTTACCCCATGCCGGTCACCGTCCCTGGTGTACTGGTTTTAGACAGTCTATAATCTCTCTTCTGGTTGATTCTAGTATCTGATTGCCAGGTATGCATAATTTATTTATACATATTTTTTTAAATAACTTGTTTGTGGTATATTTATGTCGCAGTCGGATTGTATAATCCGCCGTTTTACATTACCACTAGGCATTTTACATTACAGCTCTGTTTTGTAATACAGCGGTTCAACGTTTAGGCGGATTGAATACGGCTGAATGAAAATCCGCCGGAATGTATTCGGCGCCAAACGTTCTTCAATACGGCTAGCCGCAATGTAAAACAGCGTGTCATTACCCGCCGCTTTGACAATTTTTAGTTCCCATTTTCAATACCGTGACGCTGCCTGACATAACAACAACAATGGCATCGGATGCAGAAAATATGTTGCTAAATTACGAAGTTATTTCTGAATTTAATAAAGAAAACTTTATAAATATGTGTGTCGACAGTGAGTTTAAGAACAATTTTAACTTGCAATTGTAGAATTTCTATTCTTCAAAATGTGGAACAGTCAAAAAACCGTGGACAAGGGACCGAGTTTTGGAGGTTATAGCCCACATTAAAACCGCTAAAGTGGCTATGGATTCTGGTGTTCGGTGGAATCCTACTCAATATTATTGATGCAAAAAGTATGATATTATGACAGTGGCCGGTGAAGATTTTGAGATATCTTTTAAGATATTTTTACCTTGTGATTACTCATTATGTTTAACAATGACTAAAGCCAAAATAATATTTTATTTATTATTAACTTTTTAAAAAAGTTTATTTGTTTTGAGATGGCTGTCCCCTGTGATATATAAAAATACAAAAAAATGACTGTAGCCAAATATATAATTTAGTATTACCACAGAATAATAATAAGTACTGTATTATTTACTGTAACAAAAATAACTAAGGAATATCGTGAGAAGAAATCTGCGTTATTAAAATTTATTTTCTTTAAACATTGTTTTATTTTGTAAGTTTGGTCACCCTACAATCTAAATAGTAGTACGATGCGGCTAAACGTGGGCCGCCGTATTGAAGAACGTATCGCAATGACAATCCGCCTAAACGTTGAACCGCCGTATTACAAAACAGAGCTGTAATGTAAAATGCCTAGTGGTAATGTAAAACGGCGGATTATACAATCCGACTGCGACATTTATATCTTCTGGATATTTCGGACAGGGAGATTGGAGACTTTAGATTTCTACTACATAATCTTTGTTTCACCCCTTTTTGGCTCGTCTTTTGTGACCAAATAGTTTGTCCTACTGCCCCATGTTTTAATACCTAAACAAGGATATATCATAGTTTTCAGATTGTTTTGTATGTTAAAATTTGGAAAAACTGCCCCTAGACTGCCATGGAGACTTCCTTGAATGCAATTCAGAATATTGCATAAAAATGGCATTATCTTATTTCTAGATACATCATCCCAGCAGACTTATTCACGGATCCGGAGGAAGGTAGCAATCTCACGTTCACTATGTACGAGGCAGAGAATGTGCCGCTAAGCAAGACTTCGTGGATACAGTTCATTCCCTCGGGACGGGAAGTCTATGGATTGTAAGTTTGGTTACACTTTGGAATTAGCTAGAAGTTCAAATAAGTGAATCATATACCTACTTCGAAAGTAAAAGTTTCAAATCATATCAAGGGAAATCATAACCACTTTTGAATGGATGAAATCAATCTGGTTGAGTTTATTTCTGCCTTCATTTGAAAACATGATATCAAGTTATAAAGTAGACTCATGCCCGTTTTCACCATCAGTCCCTAATTTTTAAGAAACCCTTATGGTAACACATATTATGAATTTTGTTTTCATAGGGGTAACTTAAAAATTAGATGGTGAAAACGGGCATCATAATCTCTTTCGCTCCTCAAACTAAGCAATTTTCAAACTCGCGAAATCGAACCAGCAACACTGTAGCTTGGTACGATAAACACCAAGCCGGGCCATTATATTTAAATGCAATGCGATACATAAGAATACGTTCCAATTCCCAGGCCGCTGGAATCGCACGTCTCCCGCTGGAACTTCATAGTCGAGGCGCAAGACTCCGAAGGTCTGCTAGCCCGAGGTCCTCTCGACATCACCGTCCAGCAACACAAGAGTGGTCGAACAGTGAACCACCAGTTCATCATCACCTTCAAGCTTCTCCGCGACTATAATAACACCATCGACTGGCAGATCAAGGCTTTGGAAGGACTGGTCAATCTATTCCGAGATACGGATATGGATCATTTGACGGTTCTGAACGCGACCCAGAATGGGGATACGTGCGAATTCGTTTGGACCAATGATACGCTCCCGAAAGACCCTGCGTGTCCGATGGATGACATCAAGCGGCTTATGAAGGTTTGTTTGTATCTTGTTCTTCTTAATATTGTAAGACGACAGCACATTCTAATGTTGCTATAACAATAAAACCTTTTAAGGCTAGGAATAAAGGCATTACTTATTCATCACAGTGGTCATTTGCTCTATAAAAGTACGGACACACGTGTACTTTTTCTGGACCAAAGAAGCTTTTAAAAAATGATGTCGCATTGCTCTTGATTTTGGATCGAAGAGATCCAGTCGACAGCACATGCATTTACTGTATAAGGTGCCAGAGTCTTTGATGATCTTGACGTACCTAGCGAAGCAATCACAAAGTCCTGGGTCCTGACCGAGTCCTGAACAGGCTTTTGGCGGCTTGTTCCTACTGCTGCAACTCCTGTGTACCCCGAATCTACAGCATTACCGCCATTGTTACAGATCATGGAATCCGACTCGGAACCCGGCAGTCCCTCAGCCAGCCTAGCTCGCGCCATGTCTCCCGAGCTCAAAGTGAGCGGCGTGGCGTGGCGCGGCGTGGGCCCGTGCGCGCCGGGCGTGCCCGCCACCCACGCGCCCGACACCTACCCGCCGGTCACCAGGAACCAGGTCGACCACCTCACGGCGACCGCTGGCCATCTGCTGCTGTATAAAGTGCCTGAGGTAAGTCCATGCGCCCAGAGACCGTCAGCTAGCTTAGGGATTCCGTCAACCAGNCAGTGTTGCCATGTGTATATTTTGTTACCTTAATAAAGATACACTTGTCCCCGCTATAACGACCGGTCAGAGCTGCCGTTCGACTCGCGCAACCAAAGTTCTATGGACTTATATGGACTAACTGGTCAGTGTTGCCATGTGTATATTATTGTTACCTTTATAAAGCTACACTTGTCCCCGCTATAACGACCGCTCAGAGCTGCCGTTCGACTCGCGCAACCAGGAGTTCTATGGACTTCTATGGACTAACTGGTCAGTGTTGCCATGTGTATATTATTGTTACCTTAATAAAGCTACACTTGTCCCCGCTATAACGACCGCTCAGAGCTGCCGTTCTACTCGCTCAACCAGGAGTTCTATGGACTTCCCGCGCCGGGTGATGAAGGCCGCGTGCACTACCAACTGGTTGGTTTTGATATTCAAAAAGCAACTTTTAGGTTTTCGTAGTATAGTTTAAATCGGATTGGGTAGTTGACACCTTGAATCAATGATCCAAGACAACTGCTCCAAAAGAATATTTTATTCTTGCCCTCAAAAGCCAATAAAATTTCAATTACGTATAATATGATTTTTTTAATCTAATGATTTAAATGTTGTTTTAATTGAGATGGTAAAGAGGATATGACATAATAGGTTATCATCTTAAATTAACTGTCTGTAAGAATGTCTGAACTGCCGTATCTCTTTCGAAGCGAACATGTTTCCACTGTATGCTTTGGAAGCTTGCGTATAAATGTAAATGCCATAACTAAACATTTTATATCTACAACATGTTACAAAACCAAAGATCTAACTCAAATCCTTTCAACAGATTGCTGAAGATTCAAGCAAGAAGAGCGCCTACGACAGCTTAGTAGTCGAAGTGGTGAAGGCGCCAGCCATCCGGCCTACAGTCGAGTTCCAAATGACCATGGACTACCCGTTTCCGCTGCTAGCGTATGACGCGAACAACAAGAGAAAGGTGGTGGAGAAATTGGCAGCGCTCTTTGGTCAAAAGGAGACAGAGAACATTAGGATACACAGCATCACGAATAACCCTACTACTATTATTTGGTGAGTGTATTGGGCTATGATTGGAGCTTCGTGTCATGATTTAAATACCAAGATAATCTTAGGCTCTTATAAACACAAATCCCTACATAATTTCAGTAAGCTATGTTATAAGTACATTCTATCTATGCTAACCTAAGATGCGCATTATATGGTTTTATCGAGACATTTAATCTTGAAGATAAGCTCACACGTTTATTTGTCGTCTAAAATCAACGATAAGATTATATCGTGGCGCGCATCCCAGATCGGCTGATAGTTATAATGCTGTTGAAATGCAAAAGCAAAAAGATTTTTATTGCTTTTTTTGTTCCTTATTTTTTCTAAAGATTTCGTCTCAGTTTCCCTAGGTTCTAGATCTTAGTGCTTATGAAATCAGTGTTGTATAATGGGAAACCAACTAACATATTTCATTCATTCATCAGGTACAACACCAGCCTACCAATGGACAGGTGTCCCAAGAAAGAGATCGAGGAACTCCGAAAGATGATAATCGTCGACTACCGCGGTTCAGCCGGCGGCGCGCTCAAAGAGAACGTCGACCACGTCTTCGATAAGGACCTTAAGGTCATGTCCATAAGGCTCATTCCACTCGGCCTGTGCGCGGAACAGAGCACCAAAGTACCCAAGACGACTATACAAGTACATCCAGGTTAGTATTTGTTTAGGCGATGAGAACAATATTATTCCAAAAATTGTTACTCTATAGGCATAAAATGTGTAATAGGTTGCCACCTAACATTAACTTCCTTCCATTAAATCAGTTTAAGAAGGATTTACATACTTGGTTGCTTCAAGAAACGTTTTATTCTGTAACCGAATATCAAAATTTGCTTAGACACTTTGAATTAATGATTCAAGAGGAAGGATTCAATGATGATTGTAATATCTTGTAATCTTGTCTCCTTTATAATGCATGCCTGCTAAGATATATTTAGGGAAACATTGACTTTATTTTAGGTAACATTAGGCCCGTTTTTCACCAAGGCGCAACGGAGCGGATATTTTGAATAACCATTCTGATTTGATGCATTCATTCATTATTGAGGAATGAAATCTGATTGGTTATTCAAAACATTTTTCCGCTCCACGTTTGTGGAAACCGGGCCTTTTGTGACTATATTTATGTTAGCTGTTCCTGGCAACTAAATAAATTTCAATTTCCAGGGTCGTCTTCTAACCAGCAAGGAAGTAAAACGGCGAGTGCCGACAACGGATACCTAGTGACGTTCATCATACCAGCGGTGGTGATCGTGTGTATGATACTGGTGGCTGGTGTTATAGCGTGCGTGCTATACCGGTAGCTTAGAGAGTCCATCAGATATCTTAGAGAGTCGGTCAGCTAGCTTAGAAAGTCCATCATCAGCTAGCTTAGGAAGACAGTCAGCTACCTTAGGTAGTCTGTCAGCTAGCTTAGACAGTCTCTCAGCCAGCCTAGCCCGCGCCATGTCTCCCGAGCTCAAAGTGAGCGGCGTGGCGTGGCGCGGCGTGGGCCCGTGCGCGCCGGGCGTGCCCGCCACCCACGCGCCCGACACCTACCCGCCGGTCACCAGGAACCAGGTCGACCACCTCACGGCGACCGCCGGGCACCTGCTGCTGTATAAAGTTCCTGAGGTAAGCCCACGCGCCCAGAGACCGTCGCTAGCTTAGAGAATCCGTCGGCTAGCTTAGAGAGTCCGTCAGATATCTTAGAGAGTCCATCGGCTAGCTTAGAAAGTCGCTCAGCCAGTCTAGCTCGCGAACCAGGTCGACCACCTCACGGCGACCGCTGGCCATCTGCTGCTGTATAAAGTGCCTGAGGTAAGCCCACCAGTATACTTGTAACTAGGTACAGCAGGAAATCCGAATCAAAACCTGAAGCTGAGCTAAATAAAGGTGAGCGGCGTGTGGTGACCATTCTACTGAGGTTCCTGTTTAATTGACAAGAAGGTAAGGGAGGACTTGACCTACACTCCTCACGTGGCGTTGGCTTATTTCTCAAAAGTGGTCTCTTTCGACATCCACGGGAAAGTATGGGTGGTCCTTTTTTTACTCTTCCAAAGACGGATCACAGACAAATCTGTGCACATCACACAAAATTGACAAATAAAACAAATGTCTAATCGCAAAACCTTAATTAACATATAATTTTCTCTTTCCAGGACACATTCTTCGACCCAGAAGACGGGGGAACCCGCAACCTGCACCTATCTCTCCGCTACAACGACCGCTCGGAACTGCCGGCCGGCCACTGGCTGCAGTTCGACTCGCGCAACCAGGAGTTCTATGGACTACCCGCGCCGGGCGACGAAGGCCGCGTGCACTACCAACTGGTCAGTGTTGCCATGTGTATCTTATTGTTACCTTAATAAGGCTAAACCTGTCTAAACTACAACGACCGCTCAAAGCTGCCGTTCGACTCGCGCAACCAGGAGTTCTATGGACTACCCGCGCCGGGCGACGAAGGCCGCGTGCACTACCAACTGGTCAGTGTTGCCATGTGTATTGTGTATATTATTGTTACCTTAATAAAACTACACTTGTCCCCGCTATAACGACCGTTCAGAGCTGCAGTTCGAATGTGTATCTTATTGTTACCTCGATAAGGCTAGACCTGTCTATACTACAACGACCGCTCAAAGCTGCCGTTCGACTCGCGCAACCAAGAGTTCTACGGACTACCCGTGCCGGGCGATGAAGGCCGCGTGCACTACCAACTGGTCAGTGTTGCCATGTGTATATTATTGTTACCTTAATAAAGCTACACTTGTCCCCGCTATAATGACCGCTCAGAGCTGCCGTTCGACTCGCGCAACCAGGAGTTCTATGGACTTCCCGCGCCGGGCGATGAAGGCCGCGTGCACTACCAACTGGTCAGTGTTGCTATATCTTATTGTTACCTTAATAAAGCTACACTTGTCCCCGCTATAACGACCGCTCAGAGCTGCCGTTCGACTCGCGCAACCAGGAGTTCTATGGACTTCTATGGACTAACTGGTCAGTGTTGCCATGTGTATCTCGTAGCTACCTCTATAAGGCTAGACCTGTCTATGCTACAACGACCGCTCTAACTGCCGGCCGGCCACTGGCTGCAGTTCGACTCGCGCAACCTGGAGTTCTACGGACTACCCGCGCCGGGCGATGAAGGCCGCGTGCACTACCAACTGGTCAGTGTTGCCATGTGTATATTATTGTTACCTTAATAAAGATACACTTGTCCCCGCTATAACGACCGCTCAGAGCTGCAGTTCGACTCGCGCAACCAGGAGTTCTATGGACTTCCCGCGCCGGGTGATGAAGGCCGCGTGCACTACCAACTGGTCAGTGTTGCCATGTGTATCTTATTCTTAACTCGATAAGGCTACACCTGTCTATGCTACAACGACCGCTCAGAGCTGCAATTCGACTCGTGCAACCAGGAGTTCTATGGACTACCCGCGCCGGGCGACGAAGGCCGAGTGCACTACCAACTGGTCAGTGTTGCCATGTGTATCTCGTAGCTACCTCTATAAGGCTAGACCTGTCTATGCTACAACGACCGCTCAGAGCTGCCGGCCGGCCACTGGCTGCAGTTTGACTCGCGCAACCAGGAGTTCTACGGACTACCCGCGCCGGGCGATGAAGGCCGCGTGCACTACCAACTGGTTGGTTTTGATATTCATAAATCGGATTGGGTAGTTGACACCTTGAATCAATGATCCAAGACAACTACTCGAAAATATATTTTTTTTAAGAATATTTTATTCTTCACCTCAAAACCCAATAAGATTTCAATTAATTAAATATTGTGTTAATTGAGATGGTAAAGAAGATTATGACTTTATAGGTTTCCATTGTCATACTTAAATTAACTGCTCACAAGAATGTTGAGTGAAAGTTGACTGGTGGTGGCCTTATCTCTTTTGAATCGAACATCTTTCCACTCCAAACTAATGGATCTGGCATAGAAATGTAAATGCCATAACTAAACATTTTAATCTACAACATGTTATAAAACCATAGATCTAACTCCAAAATCCTTTCAACAGATTGCTGAAGATTCAAGCAAGAAGAGCGCCTACGACAGCTTAGTAGTAGAAGTGGTGAAAGCACCAGCCATTCGCCCTACAGTCGAGTTCCAAATGACCATGGACTACCCGTTCCCGCTGCTAGCGTATGACGCGAATAACAAGAGGAAGGTGGTGGAGAAATTGGCAGCGCTCTTTGGTCAGAAGGAGACTGAGAACATTAGGATACACAGCATCACGAATAACCCTACTACTATTATTTGGTGAGTGTTTTGAAGCTTCGTGTAACCATTTAAAATACCAAGATAATCTTAGGCTCTTTAAACACAAATGCCATGATTTCATTAGACAAAGTTATACATTAACATGTGTACGGTAACCCGTACACCATGCTAGCCTAGGATGCGCATTATATCGTTTTATCGAGACATTTATACTTGAAGATAAGCTCACACGTTTATTTGTCGTCTAAAATCAACGATAAGATTATATCGTTGCGCGCATCCCAGGTCGGCTGATAGTTATAATGCTGTTGAAATGCAAAAGCAAAAAGATTTTTATTGCTTTTTTTTGTTCCTTATTTTTTCTAAAGATTTCGTCTCAGTTTCCCTAGGTTCCAGATCTTAGTGCTTATGAAATCAGTGTTGTATAATGGGAAACCAACTAACATATTTCATTCATTCATCAGGTACAACACCAGCCTACCAATGGACAGGTGTCCCAAGAAAGAGATCGAGGAACTCCGAAAGATGATAATCGTCGACTACCGCGGTTCCGCCGGCGGCGCGCTCAAAGAGAACGTCGACCACGTCTTCGATAAGGACCTTAAGGTCATGTCCATAAGGCTCATTCCACTCGGCCTGTGCGCGGAACAGAGCACCAAAGTACCCAAGACGACTATACAAGTACATCCAGGTTAGTATTTGCTTAGGCGACGAGAACAACATTAATCCAAAAATTGTTACTATATAGGCATAAAATGTCTATCAGGTTGCCACGTAACCTTAAGTGCTTTTTATTAAATCAGTTTAAGAAGGATTTACATAGGCTTGGTTGCTTCAAGAAACGTTTTACTCTGTAACCGAATATCAAAATTAAGATTGTAATATCTTGTAATCTTGTTTCCTTTATAATGCCTGCCTGCTAAGATGAATCGAGCGAAACATGGACTCTATTTTATGTAAATGTGACCATAACTGCAACTCGCTGAAATGCGACTCTACCTTGCACTTCCCCGAATTCGCCCCGTCCGTACCTCTGGTGACATCACGGCCGTCAGGTGCGCAGTTACTGTTTGTTACCTGTTTCTGACAAATAATCAATTTCCAGGGTCGTCTTCTAACCAGCAAGGAAGTAAAACAGCGAGTGCCGACAACGGATACCTAGTGACGTTCATCATACCAGCGGTGGTGATCGTGTGTATGATACTGGTGGCTGGCGTCATAGCGTGCGTGCTATACCGACGGCGGCGTACAGGTGAGATATCTTTTGTTTTAATAATCAGTTGATTCTGATACACGCTTACGATCGCTTTAATAAGACCTACGTCTTATTTACTAACTAAAAGAGGACAGAGCATTATCTATTTTAAAACAACGCCCTAAAAGGCCTAAATTCTGATTCAAGCTCGGTCGCCGTGACATAATGTCGATTCATGCCAATCAGAATACATCCTGTATTTTATGCTATGCGTTTAAACTGCTTTTAGTATTTTATGTCAGTGATGTAAAGAGTTATGCTTATATTTCGTATTGTAAAATGTAGCTTGGATCCTGTAAACGCAAGACAACGTTATGAGTTGATTATTTGATAAAAAAAATACCAAGCTATATTTTATTAACCATGTACCTACTATATTTTTATTAGCATTGTAAAGTATTGCTGTTTGGTATCCACTTTATTATTATTTTCAATAAAAAGTGTGAGCTGATCAAACAATAAAAATCACAAAATGTTAAGTAACAACTAACATTAGTTTTAATTCTGTAGGGGGCGAATATCCCTGAAAAAAGGTGAATTCAAAGAATTAATTAAAACACAAGTGCTTTTTAAAAACATCAATTGGTGGTAGACGCAGACGCTATTTGGGTGTGCCATAAAAAGCACCGCTATGTATTTTAACCTGCGCAGTTAAAACGCTATTCGTAACTTTTAACCTGTACTAGTCGAAGTACAAATGCACTCAGCTCTTCACAAGACGATTCGATCAAGACGAAATAGGTACTGAAATAATAATAGCGCTAAAATATCAGAATCGATCTATCGTAAAGTCTATTTAATTGTAGAATTTATTCACTTAAATCTTGCACAAAACTATTAGATTAAAACTTCATTATACTTCTCCTAAAATCCAAGAAAAAGTTCCCTTTATATTTTGTCCGAAACTGAACACCTGCTAAATGTCACCTTACTGGGCGCGAGTAACATTGCACGTTCACCGATACGAGAACTCACTGGCAGATACTACAACATGTAACAACGACAGTTCCGCTTGCAGGCAAGATGAGCGTCGGCGACGAGGAGGAGAGGCAGGCCTTCCGCTCCAAGGGCATCCCCGTGATATTCCAGGACGAGCTGGAGGAGCGTGGGGACACCGAACCCGTTCATAAGAGCCCCGTCATCATGCGGGAAGAGAAGCCTCCTCTGCTGCCGCCGGCGCCCGACTACCGCGCCGGGGACGACGCGCCATACCGCCCCCCGCCGCCCTTCGCCGCCACCCGCACGCCCCCTCGGCCCAAGGCCACGCCCACTTACAGGAAACCTCCCCCGTACGTACCGCCTTAAGACACTGCCTCACTTAATTAAGTATAGCAAGTAGAACGACCGCGTTTCGAGGTTCGAACCTAAGGCCCCAGCCTCGAACTTAGCGGGCAGCGGGGCGGCGGCGCGGGAGCGGCAGGATCTTATGCGTAAAATCAAATAGACCGGTTCTCGAAAAGAGCGGCGCGGCAGCGGGGAACGAGCGGGCAGCGGCGAGGGAGCGGGCAACGAGCGGGCACCGCACTCCTTCTTTTGCTCACAATAAATCGAGCGTTAGGAATTTTGAATCGAAATAAGATTGTTGCCGTTGTTCAGACATTTCGTTTGCGAATAAAAACAAATATCTCGACAACACAACCCCGAACACAACACTTCGCCGCTAAAGCGCCGCGCGAGCTGCCCGCTTGTTTCGAGAACGGGTCTGCGTTGCCCGCCCCGCTCCCGCGCCGCCGCCGCTCCCGCCCCGCTGCCCGCTAAGTTCGAGGCTGAGGAGTGAGGCCTAACCGCCGGCCTCCGGCTTCGATTGTTCAAATTTTCAACTCGGTATCGATGTCCCCTCGGTCCGTTTGCGATCGAGTAAACCGAGATCGAGTGCTCCCTCCGTATGGAAGGCATTTGTGATGTTTTTGCGATCATTGCTCTTATTAAAACGTATAGATGTTAAATATTTCTATGCGTTACACGTTTGCCTTTTCTGATGTGTAATTTTAGCGTCTTCAACTAACTTGTCGCTGTCGTTTCATGTATTTTTAAGGTGTTCGAAAACATGGAAATGGTCGCATTAACCTAATATAAACGACACCGAGAAACCGGTCCACAAATTCGTTTAAAAATTTAGTTTTGTATTTTATCTACGAAATCCACTTACTAGTCGTAAAGTTCATTTACAGCTTGTCTCATCACCTAATTTATTACCCGCTTGATTCTGTATTTATTATGGCAGCATTTAATTGAAACAAAACGTATTAGCCTTGCATTCGAAATAGACAAGGCGCTTTTTGTTAGACATACGTAAATAACATAGCGTGCATTTATTAAGGGAAAATGTATTAAATAAGTAACCTCGTCGAAACAAGGAATTGTTCACGGTAAGTGACCACGAATTTCTTATTAAGGTATTTGTCACGAAATAGCTCGTAACTAGTAACAACGTACGATTAGATGTTGGTCGATTCAATTACGTCAAACTGAAGAGTTCGCGATGAAATAACTACCTAGTGTTATTGTTGAAGTAGATGATGTTACTTTAGTGTAGGTTATGTATTCGCGAAATCGGCAATACATAAAATAATAAAGAGGGCGACACATACCTACATGTTGCATTTACCTCTTCGTAATTTCAATATATTACGATGATTCGTGTTCAGTCGATTGGTAAACGCATGAAAGCCTCTAGACAATGTGACATCGACAGATTCGGTTTCATGATCGCTTCGCTGCAACCTATATTAGTAATGTATGTGACTTTATCGAACCCAAATCGACTAATGTCACATTGTCTACAGGCACAGTTGTTAAAATAGTGTTTAAAACGTAATATTCAATTAATTACATATTTTATTTTTGATAGTAATAGCAGCTTAAGTCCACTGCCAACGATGCTAACAAATTACACCAAAATTAAAGTCCTAAGGTTACATAGATACCAGATATGGTAATCACGATTTTGTCATAATGTAAATGTTGACATGTTTGTCAATTACAATTTTCTATATTAATATTATCGAACTGTATTTCTTATTCTAACCACATGTATTTTCTTTCACTCTGAACGTAGTGTATTCTTTCTATAACTAGTGAAGCCCTAACAGACCAAAATAACAGGTAATTATAATGATGTTTGGCTAAACGTGTGCCATTGTTTGAAAATTGTTATTTAATATAATTTAAAATTAAACATATCGAAGATGTAACATGTTAGCCTTTAGCGTAGATCTTCCATACGAGATGTATGTTTAGGTAGTGCGTGTGTGTATGCGGTGTAAAGGTTAATAAGTAGTGGGAGGTGCTAGTCTTGATACTTGAGAGCCTGGTGTGGGAATTTTAGTATTATTAAGAATTTTGAATCACGCAATAATTACACGAATTTCCATTAAAACTTTTTTATAACTAATTTCGACTCCTTAAGAAACAATTGACAAATTAATATGTTGTTAAATGCTTCGCTCGTCTCTTGTTTCTAACGATATTTTTTCAGGGGTGGTAAACATTTATTAAATTCCATAAATAATGTTATTGGGTACAGAAGCGTCCCCAGCGGGCTCTCAAAGCGCCGACGTTTGGATCGAATCGCTGTTTACTATGCATGGTTTATTCGAAATGATTAGCTGATGTGTACACTATTAAAATACAATTAACTTAATATCGTATTGAATTATACAACTGACTCTAGTTATAGGCTATGAATAGATATTTTTAAGAATGAAATATCATTTTGTACTTGTCTAATTAATTATTACCATAGTTGTAAGGTTAACAAATGTAAACTATAGGGACTACTGAACGAAATGAGCTAAAATCTTTTTTCATTTGGATGTATTTTTTTCTACATTNGGCTGAAACGAACGAACAAGTAGTGATGACACACGGTTCGGAAACGTGGCCTTTTACTATAAGGCCTTATAATAAGCTCAAAGTTGCACACCATGGTATGGAGAGTGCTAATGCTCGGTGTTTCTTTTCGAGATCAAACCAGAAATGAGGAGATTCGTAAACGAACTAAAGTTGCCAGACATATAGCGATCGGATTACCAAGCTAAAGTGGCAATGGGCAGGGCACATATAGTACGTAGAACAGACGGCCGATAGGGCAAGGTTCTAAAGTGGAGGCCACATACGTGTACGTGTTTATTGGGAGGCGCTTTCTTTTTTTAACCAACTCCGGAACTAGAACCGGAATTCCGGAGTTGAGTGCCCAATATCGGAAATCAGTTCCGGAGTTGAAAACTATCCGATATTGCAAGCCCTAGTTAACACATGATAATAAAACGAAAAAAATCATTGTATGCAAGGTTCAAATACACTCAACATCAAATAAACCGCACCTTCTGCGACGCGAACTTTAAAGATTTTCTTCTGACACAATCATGGTACCCCAACAATATTGGTGTTATTTGAAAGCCCAATAAATATCCTTAAAGAAAAATACATTTCATTTCTAAATAAATGATTAACATATACCATAAATGTGACTTGAAAATAGACCTCACTTTGGGCTCACCTCTGGGATCAATTAGACCAATTTTTATGGTTATAAATGCAAATAAAGATCTCACGTGTCCTCTTTAACAGATGGATTGCGATTAATCCCAACTTTTTTATAGTCAGTTTATATACAGTTTTATAGTCATGAAAAATGACTATAGCGTAACTACCTATTTTTTGAAGAAGTGACTCTGGATCCTTGTAAAGACACATTTTTGGGGTAAAAACCTTTCCTTTAATGAAATAAAGTTTAGAACTAGGCTTTCAAATGGTACCAATGTTGGTGGGAAGTGGGGATGCATACGTTTGATAAGTGCTTGTCGCGGGAGGTGTGATTTATTTGATGCCGAGTGTAGTTTCGAAAGCTTGTATCGCGCATGGAATTTATTCCTCTTATAAGTTTGCGCTACAAGCTTTCGAATTTATTTGAACTTTGCATAATATTAAGTACAATTATTTTTTTCGTTTTAGTACAACTGCATTTCAGAATAAAAAAGCTTGTTTTAAAAAAAGGTTTTTAATATTATAATTTTATTTTACTCTTTTTATTATTAGTAGGTATCGCAATCTCAGAGCCTTGGTTCAATTACAATTTAGCACCAAAGTGCTCGAAAAGACAAATCCAACAAACCCAAACACGATAAGTTTCGTTTAGGTATTCCTATGGCCACCTCCTGACTCCATCATCAGGACCCTGGACATCATCTAGCACTAAAGTGCTCGAAAAGACAAATCCAACGAACCCAAATTCGATCCGATTCCGCCGTTTCATTTAGGAGTTCCTATGGCCAGTGCCGTATTATCCATAAGATACTTTAGGCCAGTGCCTAGGGGCCCACTATGACCAGGGGCCCAGCACTCCCGATTAAAAAATGAAAAAAAAAAAGTCAACGATTATTTTTATGCAACAAAACTCAAACTCTAAACTTCGTCTTATTTTGGTTTACACATTCAATCGTCATATTTCGATATTGTGAAACCTAAATCATTTTCGTAACGTTGGCATTACTGCTTTGGTTTACATGACAGGTGGACAGTCGACGCAATTCTGAGGCTAAAAAGCCTCACTGCGGTGGCTAGGGAGAGGGGTGAGGGTGTGTCATTCGATATAGCCAACGCTTTCAATACCATCCCTCATTCCAACATGGAATCCACCACTCTAGGCACTTCAACATCACAGAGTGCCTCAGTACTTTCGAGCGCTGATGGCCGATTACTTACGGGACGGCAAGACTTAGAGACGGCAAGCTCAAACGGCGCGGCGTAGCCAGCGGGGTTCCGCAGGGTTCGGTGCTCGGTCCACTCTTGTGGAACCTTGGCTACAACTGGCTCTTCCGGGGCGTCCTTCTCGCGGGCATGAGTGTCATATGCTATGCGGATGACGCTCTGGTCACTGCCCGGGGGAAGACATTTGGGGCCGAAGCACGGCTGGCGTCGGCGGGCGGCACATTAGTCGCTCGCAGAATACGACAACTCGGCCTGAAAGTCGCGCTGGAGAAAACTTAGGCCCTCTTCTTTCCAGGGCCTCGCCAGCGCGCCCCTCCCGACGCCCACATTGTGGTTGAGGACGTTAGGATCGACGTCAAAGGCCAGATGAAATATCTGGGCCTCACGCTTGACGGGAGGTAGCATTTTAGCCCGCACTTCAGCGGGCTAGCGCTACGCCTCCTCAAGGCAGCCGGCGCACTAAGTTGGCTCCTCCCGAATTTGGGAGGGTCACAACACAAACGAGGTGTCGTCGACTTTATGCCGGCGTTCTGAGGAGCATGGCGCTGTATGGCGCCCCAATCTGGGCGGACGCACTCCACAAGAGGGAGAATGCTGCCCTTCTGCGCAGGCCCCAGCGGGCAATAGCGCAGAGGGTCACAAAGACCTACCGCACGGTAGGGCACGCTGCGGCGGCGTGTCTCCTCGCTGGTACTCCTCCTTGGGAGCTAGAAGTTGGGATCTTGTCTGTCATCTATCACTGGATGGCAGACCAGAAGGCGCGTGGAATGCGCCCGGCCCCGTAGCGGCGCGGTGCCGTCAGGCTGGAAGAGCACGAGATCATGATCGAGAAGACATGACCTGTTCTGGACCAATGGTTGGAACGATCGCACGGGTTCCTCACGTTCTGTCTGGCGCAGGTGCTGACCGGGCATGGCTACCTGCATAGAATTGGGCAAGTGGAATCCCCGCTGTGCCACAAATGCGGCGTGGCGGATGACACGGTGCAGCACACCCTCGCGGTTTGCACAGGCTGGGAGGAGCAGCGCCGTGTCCTCACTGCGGTCGAGGGCCAGGATCTTACGCTTCCGAGCCTGGTCCACGCCATGCTGGGAAGTGAAGGTTGCTGGAAGGCGGTCGCCTCCTTTTGCGAAGAGGCGGTTGTACGACCGTTCTACTCTGCCCCCAGGTGGCGGTCAGGAGGCCGGAGGTGCGGGGGCACCCTTGTCACCTCCGTCTGACGGGAACGGCTTGGCGTTTCGGGCCATTCCCGTCGGACCCCCACAAAGGGGGCGTGTAGGGACCGCCGTGTAGGCGAGCTGTCGCCGGTGGTATCGCGGAAGTCTAAGGCTACGGCCGGATACTCGCGACACCCCCACTTGGGCGATCACGGAACGCCGCGGAGGTACTTTTAGTGGTTTTTCAGCGTCCATGCTGTCTCTTTTTGGTAAATAGTAGGTACTGGATTAACGATTAACGGACTTAGGATAATTTAACGGAAGTTAACGAGTCCGTTAACATTTTTTAAAGTTAACTTAAAAGTTAATCCGTTAATAGAAATGTTAACTTCGTTAATTAACGATTAACGGATTAACGAGTTAATGCCCAGCTATGGGNTCTACATTATACTCATTTAGAGTTTTGCATTTATAGATCTTTTTAGCGTTATTGATATACATTGATATAAAGTTGTTATCATTTTGTCTTTCCTTGAGTTCTGTCATATAATGTACTTAAATATAATGTCCACAGAAAACCGTACCATTTTCATCGTTTTACAAAACGAGTCCATCATTATAATTTGCGGTATTTTTGTTTAAAACACATTTCATTAAAAACGCACATTACATAATTTATGTAATTAATGAGCTTTTTATTTTTAAATAAATAAATGGTCTAGTGAAATCGAACAGTTTTATTAATACATTAAAATCCCCCTTTTGTTTTCATTTTATTAAGTTAAGTGTCACCTAATAAAAAAACATTTGTGTAAAATTACAATTTCATATCGATACCACAGATTATTATTATTAACCACTAAGTTACCATTACCTATTGGCACCACCGATGAGTTAGTCCTATCACCTGCCAGTGGCGCCACTGATTTTGATTGGTTTGGTAAAAACATAGCTGGGCACCGTTAATCAAATAGTTAACTTCGTTAATCGTTAAACCGTTAATAAAAAAATTAACTTCGTTAAACGTTAAAACGTTATATTTCGCAAGATTTAACGCAAGTTAACGTTAATCGTTAATCCGTTAACACTAAGGCTTGNTAAAAACCACCACCACCATCTGTGTGGCTTGTTTAGAAACCTGTCCTTTATTTTTAGTCTACCCGCATATCTTGAATCATCTGGAACAGGTCTAGTATTAGTACCGGTGGCAGTAGTTTATTTTATCGGTTGCAGCACGTTCTTCATCATGATAGAGCTGAAGTAACGTAAGTTGCTCGTATAGAGTGCGCACGCGGCATGCGCTGGCTACGTCAGCGAGGTAATTATTAATCTACCCGCATCACTTGAATCATTTGGAACAGTTTTAGCTATGGTTCTAGTATTACGGGCGGCAATTTGTTATCACTAGGCAGCGCTTTTATGCGGTCGAGAATTCTGTTAATCATAGCGCGTTCTTCGTCACGGTAGAGCTCCGGTAACTTAATTTCCTCGTATAGCGTGCGCACGCGGCGTTCGCTAGCGGCGTCGGCGAAAACTTAATTATTAATCTACTCGCATATCTTGAATCATTTGGAACATTTCTAGTATCAGCATTGGAGGCAATTTGTTATCGTTGGGTAACGCTTTAATGCGGTCGAGAATTCTGTTGGTCATAACGCGTTCTTCATCCCGATAGAGCTCCGGTAACCTAAGCTCCTCGTATAGCGTGCGCACGCGGCGTTGGCGAAAACGTAATTTTTAATCTACTCGCATATCTTGAATCATTTGGAACATTTCTAGTATCAGCACTGGTGACAATTTGTTATCGTTGGGTAACGCTTTAATGCGGTCGAGAATTCTGTTGGTCATAGCGCGTTCTTCGACACGGTAGAGCTCCGGTAATCTAAGCTCCTCGTATAGCGTGCGCACGCGGCATGCGCTGGCTACGTCAGCGATCTACCCGTATCTCTTGAATCATTTGGAACAGTTCTAGCTATGGTTCTAGTATTAGTACGGGCGGCAATTTGTTATCACTAGGCAGCGCTTTTATGCGGTCGATAATTTTGTTAGTCATAGCGCGTTCTTCGTCACGGTAGAGCTCTGGTTACCTAAGCTCCTCGTTGAGCGTGCACACGCGGCGTTGGCGAAAACGTAATTTTTAATCTACTCGCATATCTTGAATCATTTGGAACATTTCTAGTATCAGCATTGGAGGCAATTTGTTATCGTAGGGTAACGCTTTAATGCGGGCGAGAATTCTGTTAGTCATAGCGCGTTCTTCGTCACGGTAGAGCTCCGGTAACCTAAGCTCCTCGTATAGCGTGCGCACGCGGCATTCGCTGGCGGCGTCAGCGCGGCCGTAGCACGCCTCGAGCTGCGCGCGCGCCGCGTCCCCGCCGCGCGCCAGCGCCTGCACCGCCAGCCACGTGCACTTGCCCTCCTGGATGTCCGTGCCCGACTTACCATTTTCTTTTTCATCCCCGAAGCAATCGATGTAATCGTTCTGCGAAAGAAGATAAAGGTGAAAGAAATAGCCAGTTTCTCTGTGGTAAAACATTTCTGCCTGATCACACATTCCATCAGGGGAGAAGCATGTCAAGAGCTTTCTTCTTGCGTTTAAAAAAACTGTGTTGTTGTTTGCGCCGTAGCGTTGTCATGCTGTCGTCATGCTGTGTGTCGTCAGTCTGTTACTCTGTACTACTTGTCATGCTGTCGTCACGATGATGACACAGAGGTAGGGCCTCAAACGTTCCTCAAAGATGATATTTTCCTGTTCGTGGTTTGTGGTCAGCAAATCAGGGCAAACTTGTTTCTATGTAAGCATTGTTTAAAATAAATATTTCAAGTGACTTTTCCTCTCACCTGCATAGATAAAAGTAATCCCATTTCTTCAAAAATTTCTTCCACGCTGTCAAAGACATTCTTGTCTGCTTTGTTAGCCAACAATAAGCTAGTGTAGATCGGTAGTTTAAATGTGTAGTAACATCTCCTGTAGATTGAATACCTGTTGAATTGCTGTATTGTAAATTGGCTGAAATCGTTTGGAGACGGGTCATACTGGCCAAAACACAAATGTCTGAGAGTCTGAAAAAACAATTGCAAGTAAATAAAACCCTTCAATATTAACAACTACCCGATGGAACTCACTGCGCACCTTGCTGGAATGCGAATCTCCTTCGCACTTACCCGAACGGGGCGAACGCGGGGAGGTAAGTACCTAGTTACCTACCTCCTCGCGTTCGCGTATAGATAAATTAAATTATGTATGACTATTGACTAGAGCGTCTATGTGGCATAGACGTCTATGGTTCACGGCCATCGGATACGCAGTTAACTCGAACGGGTTGTGATCTCAATTGTTTAATTTTTTGTTACCTACCTCATTGAACGTGTTTAACATGTCAGGATAACAGCTTCTGTCGCCAAAGTTTTCTTTCAACATATCGAAGATTATGGTTAGTATGAGCAGCGAGTCATTGATGGCCAAATCGCCAACGTCGGGTAAACGGTACCAGCAGAGGGCACCTCGCCGAGTCGTGGATTTGTCAGCCATATCGTCCAGGATTAACAAACTTGTCTGAAACTGAAAACAGTATCTACTAGCGTGTGGTCTATGAGAAATGTCTAATAATTTAAACTTCTTTTTGTGTTGTATAGTTTAGGTAGGCTTTAACCAGTAGTTCCTGAGATTAGCGCGTTCAAAAAAACAAACAATTTACTGTAGACTTAGATTAATTATTTTAAGCCTATAGCATGACATAGGTAGCCATCAGATGCAGACAACAATAGCAGTTGTCCTTAATTACAATACAATGATGAAGTATTACGTTAATAATTTCCTTATTAGTAAGATATCATTAGCTTACAATTTCGTAGTCGACTTGAGCTGAATCGGCTTAAAACGGAAAATCCGTTACACGTGAAGTTATTCCGTTGTTTTGACTTGTTTTGCTCAAATCCTAGTTGCCGGTTATATGTATAACCGACTTTTTGGGATGGGTCCAGAAAAGTTTGTTTTGTTGTGTTTACCAGTGTCGCTTACCAGTTCCACACACCAGCCCAGAATGCGCGCTAACCTCATGGTCTCGTCGGTGATTTTGTCCGGACTCTCCAACCTTTGGTAGGCGCGCACCGTCATTAGACCGCGGGCTTTGCTGCCACCGGCTGAATTGTACTCTATCATCTGGAGCAAATGTCACAGCACAATGGAGAAGTTTAGTGACGTTGAAAACATTAGATTTCACCGAATGGGATTAAAATATAGACCAAAACTAAAAAGCCGGTGAAGTTATTTTTGAATTCCATCAAGAAATGGCTGGCAAATTAATTGTTTAAATTACCTACATATTTTCAAGTGGAACTTATACATAGGCGGTGCCGTGACGTCAGGCCACCTGTTCAAGTTTCATTGTGATTGAAACTGCAGTGTCAAATTATTCCATTGAGATTCAATTACGATTCAATTGAGCCATTTGTAAATTAGCGGACTTGGGGTCCTGGGGTGATTGCCTGTTTGTAGGTACTCCAAATGAATGGCGTGAAGTCACCGTTCAAATGGCGCGACCGTCGCATCGGTCGGTACCTACTTATCATTTGTTTTNGTAATATTAATCTACTCGCATATCTTGAATCATTTGGAACATTTCTAGTATCAGCATTGGAGGCAATTTGTTATCGTTTGGTAACGCTTTAATGCGGTCGAGAATTCTGTTGGTCATAGCGCGTTCTTCATCCCGATAGAGCTCCGGTAACCTAAGCTCCTCGTAGAGCGTGCGCACGCGGCATTCGCTGGCGGCGTCGGAGCGGCCGTAGCACGCCTCGAGCTGCGCGCGCGCCGCGTCTCCGCCGCGCGCCAGCGCCTGCACCGCCAGCCACGTGCACTTGCCCTCCTGGATGTCTGTGCCTGCCTTACCTTCTACTTTTTCATCCCCGAAGCAATCGTTGTAATCGTTCTGCGAAAGAAGATAAATGTGAAAGATATAGCCAGTTTCTCTGTGGTAAAACATTTCTGCCTGATCACACATTCCATCAGGGGAGAAGCATGTCAAGAGTTGTTGCGTTTAAAAAAACTGTGTTGTTGTTTGCGCCGTAGCGTTGTCGTCATCATGCTGTGTGTCGTCAGTCTGTTACTCTGTACCTACTTGTCATGCTGTCGTCACGATGATGACACAGAGGTAGGGCCTCAAACGTTCCTCAAAGGTGGTATTTTCCTGTTCGTGGTTTGTGGTCAGCAAATCAGGGCAAACTTGCTTCTATGTAAGCATTGTTTAAATAAAATAAATATTTTAAGTGACTTCTCTCACCTGCATAGATAAAAGTAATCCCATTTCTTCAAAAATTTCTTCCACGGTGTTAAAGACATTCTTGTCTGCTTTGTTAGCCAACAATAAGCTAATGTAGATCGGTAGTTTAAATGTGTAGTAACTTCTCCTGTCAATTGAATACCTGTTGAATTGCTCTATTGTAAATTGGCTGAAATCTTTTGGAGGCGGGTCATACTGGCCAAAACACAAATGTCTGAGAGTCTGAAAAAACAATTGCAAGTAAGTAAAGTCCTTAAATATTAACAACTAAGTACCCGATGGAACTGACTGCGCACCCCGCTGGAATATAGAAAATTTTACACAAAGAAAACATTCTTTTATTTTTGAAAAGAAATAGAACTGCATTCAAAGGTTTTCGATTTTTTTTTCGAAAATTTACTACCATACGAGGACCATAACATTTTCTGAAACATATGATATTAATTAAAATAATTTAAGATTTCATGGTTTTCATTATTTCATTTCCTTTCATTTGATTTATCAAGTATGTTAGAGAGATTTCATTCTTATACTTAACACTAACCATCGATGTAATAAAAAATACAGGGTGTAATTTTTAACAGATTTTAGTTGGTTCGATTCCCGGGTGTGTCAAGCAAATTTTTGGAAATCTTTGAATGCAGTTCTATTTCTTTTCAAAAATAAAGGAATGTTTTCTTTGGGTAAAATGTTCTGTCTACAGTATTAAGAGAACTTTCCCTCGAGATGGCATTACAACATTCCACCTTGTACTTAGATAAATTAATATGTATGAGTAGATAACTATGTAATAGAGCGCCGACGTGGCGCTATGGTTCACGGCCATCAGGTACCTACGCAGTAAACTCGACCGGGTTGTGATCTCAATTGTTTAATTTTTTTGTTACCTACCTCATTGAACGTGTATAAGATGTCAGGATAACAGCTTCTGTCGCCAAAGTTTTCTTTCAACATGTCGAAGATTATGGTTAGTATGAGCAGCGAGTCATTGATGGCCAAATCGCCAACGTCGGGTAAACGGAACCAGCAGACTGCACCTCGCCGGGTCGTGGATTTGTCAGCCATATCGTCCAGGATTAACAAACTTGTCTGAAACTGAAAACAGTATCTATTAGCGTGTGGTCTATGAGAAATGTCTAATAATTTAAACTTCTTTTTGTGTTGTATAGTTTAGGTAGGCTTTAACCAGTAGTTCCTGAGATTAGCGCGTTCAAAAAAACAATCAATTTACTGTAGACTTAGATTAATTATTTTAAGCCTATAGCATGACATAGGTAGCCATCAGTTGCAGACAACAATAGCAGTTGTCCTTAATTACAATACAATGATGAAGTATTACGTTAATAATTTCCTTATTAGTAAGATATCATTAGCTTACAATTTCGTAGTCGACTTGAGCTGAATCGCCTTAAAACGGAAAATCCGTTACATGTGAAGTTATTCCGTTGTGAGGCCGGCATTTTGACTTGTTTTGCTCAAGTCCTAGTTGCCGGTTATATGTTTATATAACCGACTTTTTGGGATGGGTCCAGAAAAGTTTGTTTTGTGTTTACCAGTGTCGCTTACCAGTTCCACACACCAGCCCAGAATGCGCGCTAACCGCATGGTCTCGTCGGTGATTTTGTCCGGACTCTCCAGCCTTTGGTAGGCGCGCACCGTCATAAGACCGCGGGCTTTGCTGCCACCGGCTGAATTGTACTCCATCATCTGGTAATAAATGTCACACCACAATGGAGAAGTTTCGTGATGTTGAAAACATTAGATTTCACTGAATGGGACTAAAATATAGACCAAAACTAAAACATAGGCGGTGCCGTGACGTCAGGCCACCTGTTCAAGTTTCAATCACAATGCAGTGTCAAATTATTCCATTGAAATTCAATTACGATTCAATTGAGCCATTTGTAAATTAGCGGACTTGGGGTCCTGGGGTGATTGCCTGTTTGTAGGTACTCCAAATGAATGGCGTGAAGTCACCGTTCAAATGGCGCGACCGTCGCATCGGTCGGTACCTACTTATCATTTGTTTTAACAGATCAAACTTAAACTTTTCCCTGGGGGTTTATGATCAAAGCACCACACTGGCTGGAGTTTGAGTAGGTACCTAAAATTACTAAAATACATAAAAGAAATACCAAATCGAAACGGCACGATTTAGGCGCTCTTATCATCAGGAAGCGATTACTACCTACTACATAGTATTACGATTACGATGTCGTATGAGGATTATACATAGGATACCGGGCAACATGGAAAGCATTGGGGGAGGCCTATGTTCAGCAGTGGACGAGATGATGATGATGATGAGGATTAACGGGCTTGTCGTAAACCGTCTTATTCGCATTCCATTATGAATGAAAAAAAAATTAAAAATGCTTTCATTCGCATTGTAGTCCAGTCAATAAAGCATTATAGATGGAAAACTGTAGAACACAATTTCTGACTACAGGACTTTATTTAGACTAGTTAGGAGGTGAACATAGCAAAAGTCCCCGCCCTTAGCCCTTGAGCCGACGGGGAGAGGGGGGTTTAAAGGTGCCACTTTTCGGTTTTTCGCTTAATCCTCGGAAACTATGCGTCCTAGTGACATGACTACTTTGAACCAAAAAAAGCATATTCAATTTGCTACAGATGAGATACTCAACTTTTTTGATAAATTGTATAGTTTTCGCGGCATCTGCTCTAGAAGGTCTGTAATATTGGAAATTTTATTTTTGTCTTACATGTTCCCATCAGGAGAAAATCGACTAAATCAACATTGAGCAATCATTCTAGACATGCGAGAGCATGTTAAGCCTAGTCCCAGCGAGGGGACTACACCGTGCGTATATTTAGACGAATCACTTTGAGCCACTTTTGAATCCTCATCACTCAAAAACTACTGTGCATTAACACTTCAAATTTGGCTCATGTGTTGAGACTTGCAAGATATACATCAGTTTCAAATTTCATAAATATGCCTCAAACGGTTCTTTAGATATTGACGTCCAAAAATCTACATGTCTGACCTATAGACCAAATTCTAACCACTTCCAGATGACCTCGAAGGTTCAAATTTGGCATCCAGAAAGGTAGTTATGTAAATACAAAGGAACAAATAAAAAACCAGTAAATTTTAACATTTCACATGTGATAGATAGATAGTAGTGCTCTAAATATCGATTTTTGAACGTCAATACCTAAATAACCGTTTGAGGTATATTTATGAAATTTGAAGCTGATGTACATCTTGCAAGTCTCAATACATGAGCCAAATTTGAAGTGTTAATGCACAGTAGTTTTTGAATGATGAGGAGTCAAAAGTGGCTCTAATTGGTTCGTCTAAATATACGCACGGTGCAGTCCCCTCCATGGAACTAGGCTTAACATGCTCCCGCATGTCTATAGTGTTTGCTCAATGTTGATTTAGTCGATTTTCTCCTGAAAGGAACATGTAAGACAACAATAAAATTTCCAATTTTACAGACCTTCTAGAGCAGATGCCGCAAAAACTATACAAGATATAGAAAAACTTGACGGTCTCACCTGTAGCAAATTGAATAAGCTTTTTTTGGTTCATAGTAGTCATGTCACTAGGACGCATAGTTTCCGAGGATTAAGCGAAAAACCGAAAAGTGGTACCTTTAAACCCCCCTCTCCCCGCCGGCTCAAGGGCTAAGGGCGGGGACTTTTGCTATGTTCACCTCCTAACTAGGCTAAATAAAGTCCCGAGGTCAGAAATTGTGTTCCAAGGATTTCTCTCTACACCGTCGTTAAGGCATTCATTGACTGGACTATTGAACGTCCTTGCTTTTTATCACTTCATACCTATAGATGACCCACGCTGAACTGTTCCACCAAACTCAATGACAGGGGGGCGCTACCATCGTTCAACTATATGGTTTCCAACATGGCAAAAATCGGAACCAGCGATCCGGTATTGACGGTGGCGCCCCACTGTCAATGTCATCGATAGGACAGTCCCATTGGAACTATACTTATGTACCTATTTACCTTTTTGACTCGACTGGCGATGTCAGGCACACGTGCAAACTTGTTCACCATGGCAGCTACAATTTCTGGGAAAAGCGCTAAGAATTTAGCCTTTTCCTCGTTTTCATCAAAAGAAACATTATTGATGTTTTTGTTGGAGTTTCTGTAAAGATAGGTTACGAACTGATGAATGCATGTTTCATTCATGAATTTATTTATTATTAGTGTAGCAACTAGTTATCTACTTGCCTAATATTTTTTTGGTAATTACGTTATTATTCTGCGCGTAAATACTAGTTGACGTGGTTAAAAGTACCTACTTAATCTATACAAATGCAAAACTTTTTTTTGCACCTCTAGGTAAATTATGTAGTCTGTCGAGGAACACTATTATGTGGTCGCGATTCTTCATCAGTGAGGGACCGAATAAGAAGAAGAAGGTAAATACTTAATAAACTGGTACATTTGAAACTTGAGAATAATAGGTAATAAAACATGACAAATGGGGAAAAGGGTTCCGTTTTTAGGGTTCCGTAGTCCTGACAAGGAACCCTTATAGTTTCGATACGTCTGTCTGTCCGAGGTTTTGCTTGGAAACTATTGGCACTATAGAGAGCTGTAATTTTGTGGAGGTAGTTATGTAGGTATGACAAAACGGTAAAATAAAATGTAAAGTGGGGATGAATTTTTTTTTCATCTTCTACCCCATCGTGTGGGGTACCGTTGGATAGATCTTTTAAAATGGTTTTGCGATTTCTCAGACTATTTTTCCATTAGGGATCTGTTTGCAAATTATTAAAGTTTAAAGTGCCAATTATTGTTCGAATTGGGCTCCCCCCCCCCTGAAAATTAAACTGTTGGCCTGAAAAATCTGGAAAAATTCGTGATAATACTGCTTTTCATTAACTTTCAAGGAAAACTAGTTATAACGGTTAAGATACATCAGTTAGTTTAAGCACAGAATAATAATAAGTAACTACGGTTTAAGGCTGAGTTGCACCACCTAACTTTGACCGTTACTATAACGATAACCGGTGTTTTTTGTATGGATTTTGACAGATTTTTGACGTTTGTCAAAGTTAAAGTAAGATGGTGCAACCCAGCCTACGAGGTGCTAAGAGTAAGGCGGTTATCACACTGCGCCGCGCTCCGCCGCGGAGCGCGGGGCGACAGATTTAATAATTGAATGCAAGTAGGTACCTCAGTTTGTATAGAAAACACGCGCGGCACTTCACACTGATAACGCGTCCGCGCGCATGATTTTTTATATGAAAATCACGCGCTCCGCGGAGGAGCACGGCGCAGTGTGATAACCGCCTAAGGCCTCAGCCTCGAGTTTAGCGGGCAGCGGGGCGGGAGCGGAGGCGGCGCGGGAGCGGCAGGATCTTATGCGTAAAATCAAATAGACCGGTTCTCGAAAACAGCGGCGCGGGAGCGGGCAACGAGCGGGCAGCGCTCTCCTTCTTTTGCCCACAATAAATCGAGCGTTAGGATTAAATTTGAATTGAAACAAAATTGTCGCCGTTATTCAGACATTTCGTTTGCGAATAAAAACAAATATCTCGACAACACAACCCCGAACACAACACTTCGCCGCTAAAGCGCCGCGCGAGCTGCCCGCTTGTTTCGAGAACGGGTCTTCGTTGCCCGCCCCGCTCCCGCGCCGCCCCCGCTCCCGCGCCGCTGCCCGCTAAATTCGAGGCTGAGGCCTTAGTATAGGCCTCGGTTTTTTCGAGAACCGGTCTATTTGATTTTACGCATAAGATCCTGCCGCTACCGCTGCCGCCCCGCTGCACCGTCATTTGACTCATGCATGAAACAATTTCTTAAACAGTAAAAATTCCTTAGAAGAAAGTATATGAAAAGTGACTTTAGATGAAGTAATTGCTTGCTTCTGAAATATATTGTGGTAACGACGGACAACTACGGAACCACTTGTTTTCCATCTGGCTACGGAACCCTAAAAATCGACTAAGTGTGTAATCGGACTCGCGCACGAAGGGTCCAGACACTTTTATTATTGTATGGAAACCTCGCTTCAAATTTATTTTATTTTAATTTAATTTCAACAATATTCTGTGAATATTTTATGTCAAGCCTCTAACTTGTTGAATGGGAGCCCCCCTCGCCTATTTATTTTAACCAGGTATTCTGTTTTTAGTTTTTGTTGTTAAAGCAGCAACAGAAATACATATATCATTCTGTGAATATTTCAACTTTCTAGCTATCACGGTTCATGAGATGCAGCCTGGTGACAGAAAGAAAGCGAAGTCTTAGACTATTAGGCGCAGACCACCGATGTTTAGTTGGCCCGTTGGCCGATAGGGCCCGATTTTAATTTGTATGAAGAATCGGCCAAATGAAATCGGTGTAATGTGCGTCCGTCCATACATGCCCATACTGATTAACCTATCCAAGCCCAACTAAACTATCGGCCGACGAAAAATCGACGGTCTGCGCCTAGGCTTAGTAATAGGGCTCCGTTTTTACCCTTTGGGTCACGGAACCCTAAAAAGCCAGGTTAGGGCTTGGATCTTTTATTTTAAAAATTAAATAAAGCTTACAGCTGCTGATCAGTAACTCGGTAGTTTTAAATTTTTGCAGATTTTTTAGTTTAGTAGAACCTAGGACTTATCGTCTCGTAAAACAAAAATTTCTATTGAGCTACGTTAGTACATAATGTGTAGTAAAAACCATTAAATATGATTTCACTACTTATTTTTCAACAGATTAAAGTAAAANTAAAAACCATGATTTCACTACTTATTTTTCAACAGATTAAAGTAATATTAAATATATTTCATCGAATTTTTAATAAAATATAGAGGAATAAATCTAGTAAAAACTTACTTCAACTTCCTTTTCAATTCAATATCCTCAACAACTGACTCCATTTGAAGAATAGATGCAATTAATTTTTAAATGTCTCTTATATCGATTCTGGTTGTTTATTGGTATTTATTACTTGTTCTATTTTTTTGTCTTCTAGGGCACGTCTTTTTGAAAGAATGTCTGTTATGAACTGAACAGACAATGGCGATTGCTTTAGCTTTTATAAGTTCGACGATGGATTCCATGTAGCAATCTGCGTCATTGTATTGAATATTAACTTACTGAGTAAGTTACGTCACACAGCACTGCTCCACATTACATAGACCGGTAAGTAGGTACCTAACCGTTCTCCTACTAGATAGATATTTTAAGGAAATTATTTGTATTTTGGATAGTATAGGTACGTAATATTTAAGCAAGAACTTCTATACTTTTAATAGGTATTATAAAGAGGAAAGATTTGTATTTTTGTTTTTGTTGCCGCCCCGTTACTACAACTGCAATAATTTACCCAGTTAGCAATTAATTGATAGCGATTGAGTATAGCAATTATGTAAAGAAAACAATAATCCAATTTAACGTGACCAAGTAGTAATTTACCTCACATTAGTTTTCTGTGCAAAAACAAACTTAAAATAGATGACTTTTCTCTAGCTAGACTACTTAGTATACCTACCTTATTGACCCAGAGTAATAATGAATACTAAAAGGAATGAATAGAGCCTTTGAAAAATTTCAGTCATAGATCGTTGTTTTGTGGTTTATTTATTGTCCTGAAGCAGTGATAGGGTTCATACCGGGATTGGGACATGTGCTTTTTTAAAAATCTACTTGCAAAGATAAATTAATGAGTTTTAAGTGCTTTTTTTTGTTTTTTAGTATTATTGAGTTTTCTTGCACTTTTAATTAGCATTAGCTAAATAAAAGAAAAATAGTGAAAATTAGGCTGTATAGAGCAAACCCATAAGCCGTTTTAAACAAACTAAAAAAATTATAGATATTAATTTGACACTGACAGTGACTGTGACAGTGACAGTCTGTTGTTGACAGAACAGAACAGCTGATTTGGGTTTCCTATGTATTACTTTTCTCTATGGATTTGGGAACCATTTTGGGAACTGGGAAGCAAATAAGCAAAAAAGTGGATAGTTCTTTGAATTTAGTTGAAATAAGTATTAATTTATTACCCTTTTTGTGTTATTGTTCGTCAAATAAAAGCTATTAAAAATGACTAGTGAAGCAGAAAAAGTTCTACCTCATGTAAAAAAGAACAATCAAATGAATTTGAAAAATCTCCGCGTATCTTTGAGGTATAGGCCGAAACTTGTAAAACTTATCTTAAAAATGAGGCATTGCATCAGGAAAAAGAACCTCTTACTTATGAAATTAAAGGAACGATTAAAGGTTTTGGTAAGTTAATAAACATAACCTCTAAATCTAATTGGCTAGCATTATTTTGGCAGTATTTTTTTAGATCAAGTAGGCAATGACTATTTTAGACTATTTTAGGGAACATGTAATAATAATAGTGAATTATACTTATGGATTTATTTTTACATTATATGGTTTTGCAGGATAAAGCATCTCTGCAGAAAACAGATTCATATTGCCAAACTGAGAGTGAATCTTTGAGTTCCACTATAGATACCAATACAGTAGGTTCGAAATCGAACGATTCATTCAAATCTTTACTTAAGACAGAAGAGTCTTCTGACGTAAAAGAAGAGTCCGGTTGGGATGTAAACAAAGATGGAGAGAAAGCTATGAGTATAGCTGATCAAGTGAAGGAGATTGCCCAAAGTGCATTGCAGCAGTCGGGAATGGTTTACGTTGAGTCTGCGGGCATGTACTATGACTATAAGACTGGTTACTATTATAATTCTGTAAGTGGTTTGTCAATAAACTGGAAGTTAATAAGAGTTGTCTAACTGTTTGGCCAAATATTACAGTTGTTAAATATTTTTACAACTTGTCATAAATATCAGACATATTAAGACATTATGACATTGATAACAGGGATGAATTTGAATGTAATGTTCCAGGAATTGGGTCTGTACTATCATACAGACACAGGGTGCTACTACTATTACTGTGAAGAGAAGAAAAACTTTGTATTCCACTCATACCCCGACCGCAGTGCTGTGGCAGCAAATGCTGCTTTACTTGCTCATGAAAAAAGGAAAGCTAAAAAGCATAAAAAGGTACCAGTTTTTAGTTAATACTGATGTATGAAATGTTTACTGATTAATTAATTAATGATGAGATCTGATGATTATATCAATCTCTGGTTAAACTAGGCAATTCAAATTTCATATGTTTTTTCCCAATGAGGATGTTCGCGATTGAAAAATCCGCCAGATACCGCCGTCTACGTATTGCCATCTGGCGGATTTTTCAATCGCGAAAACCCTCATTGGCAAAAAGTAATAGCAGAGTTTATTTTAAATAAGCTTAAAGTTAAACTAAGCTAAAGCAAGTAAATATTATTAAAAGTACTTTTTCAATCTTTTTTCAGGATTGGAAGAAAGAAGATGACATTGATAACCTGACGAAAAACTTAGCTCAGGTTTCACTTCGAGTCACAACCGCCTTAGGTAAATGAAATGCCCAAGTTGCCACCCAATACCAAAGTGAATATTATATATTTCAGGGCAGAGAAGACGATGCAAGCCAGCAAGAAAGTCAGCCCAAAAGACGGAAGACAGACAAGAAGAAGAAACGCAAAAGCAAAGAATCTGCTGCTGTCAAAAAACAGTTAGAAAACGATGAAAAGCAGAAGACAGATGCTAGTGAAGAAAATAAAGAAAAAGTAGACGAGATATTTGAAGCAAAAAATAAAGAAAAAGACGAAAACACAGATACTAAGGATACAAAGGCTGAAAAATCAGATGAAGATCTAGAAGATGGAGAATGCAGTGAATCAGGCAGTGATGGATCAGACACTGAAGAGAGCTCGGCACGAAGTACTTCAACTGCCAGTGATGATGACGATGACGGTAAATGAAATGTAATGTAAAAAGAAGGGGTGTTAATTGCTGTAATATCTGCGCTTTTTATAGTTAGGGCCTGCGCTAAAACGCGTGGCCGTTCGAGTCCGCGCGAGTTTGAGCGGAGGCCCTTATGGATCAAATGTATTTTATATTCAACTCATGTTAAAACCTATAGCATAAATAACGTTTTAAATAAGTTTGTGTCTAGCCTGTTGGGATATTTTAAGATTCAACATTTTTATTGTTCCAAAAATACGCGTAAATGGCATAGAAGAATTTTCTCTAATAATTTTTATTGACGGGATTGCTACCATGTACGCATGTACTTACCATGTCAATAATAATTATTATGTTAGTGACCATGAAAGTTTAAAACAATATAATTGTCTCTAACTTGTGCATTAATAATAAATTATACATCCACACTATATCAATCAAAAAACTGTGGCATCCAATGGTAGGTGTTATTTTGCAACAAAAGTGTAGTGTAATGTACTGTCTGTACACAGTACACAATGTATAACTAAGTAATATCTATTCCAGACGCAGTAGCGAAGCACCATCCGCCGTGCATGCGGGTGATCGTCAAGGAGACGAGTCTAGCCAAGCTGAAGGTGGGCAGTCTGTACCTCGTGACCAAAGATGGCGGCACCGTCGGCCGCGAGGGTGACCACCACGCTATAGTTTTGAGAGACGCCAACGTGTCTAGAGTACGTTTAGTTGTGTCATTTTTGTGTTAAAATCAAAATTTTCTTTATTTGTTTAGACTAATTAAATTAGTTCTTGCAAATCGTTAAATGCTCTTTAGAAATTACAGGTAGTAAGTAATGTTATTAAGTAAATGAGCAGTGTTGCCACCTCGGATTTTATTAAAGCGCTATCAAAAACAAAATTCAGCCAGATTTCAGAAACAAAGACTAGAAAAAAACCACCAAATTACGCCAAATTAATGAAAACATACCACCAGGAGCCTTAAAAAAGTGCGAGTTCTGATGGTAAACCCACCAAGGTGGCAACACTGTAATGAGGTGGGCTATCTTGTACCTCTAATACCTCGTGACCAAAGATGGCGGCACCGTCGGCCGCGAGGGTGACCACCACGCTATAGTGTTGAAAGACGCTAACGTGTCCAGGGTACGAAAGTGTTGGTACTTTATAAAGGGTTGTAATGAGGGCTACCATATTTGCGCTTACCAGTTGGCGCCACCGTAGAGTCATTCGTTGGCACCACCGTAGAGTCATTCGTTGGCACAATGGCGTCAACTGGTGAGAGCTCAAGTTGTAGGAGAACTCTCACATTTCCTTTAATTAGGTTGGCGCTACTGTTGAATAAGGTCCACCAAGTGAGAGCAAATGTGGGACATTTAATTAGAATAAGTTAATTATACTGCCCTGTTAAAATATACGAGAGCGAGTGAATTAATTATAATAATCAGAGCTGACTGTGCGAATTTATATGTAGTAGTTGTCTGTCTGGTAACCTTACCACCTACAATATTTTTTTTAATTTGATGCTAGATAGCACTTTATCAAAGCATACATAAAATATTTATGAATATTATTCAACTTATCCTTAGTCCATATTACTTTCTACAAGCTCTTGGATCAAGAGACAACGTCGTGTAAGTAAGTGCTAGACAATGACTTTTCAAACTATAATAATTATTTAATATTTCAGAATCACTTGGACATCAGATACGATTTGGCAAGCAGGACTTATATGGCCATGGACTTGGGTTCCAAGAATGGCACCATACTAAACGGCATGCGCATGAGTGAAAGCCAAGTTGTCAGCAAACCTATAGAGGTAAGACTTATAATTCCATCCCTCTCACGCAAAACGGTATTCTAGCATCAGCGACAGTGCCAGATATATCCAAAACTACGTAAACTTTGCTGTTTTTTTGTTTTTTATAAGTAAAAGATACAGGACAAGAGCTTCCTCGTTGTGGATAAAAAAAAAGGTTTGAGTGTATTAGAAGTTATGATATTATTATTTGTGTTTACTAATCACCGTACAATATGTTACAGATAATTCATGGCAGTATCCTACAGCTAGGTGAAACCAAATTGCTATGTCACATACATCCAGGGAAGGACACGTGTGGACACTGTGAACCAGGCCTTTTGTTGGAAAGTAAGATATTTTTATAAAAAATACTAAATTAGAATCAGCCCTTACTTACCTGGTAGTAACAAAATTTTTGCTATCATATTTTGAACTTTATTGAGATTAATGTAAGGTTAATAAAAATATTTTTCTCTAAACCAGTTCAAAAATTGAATATTTTTAGTGTTTCCAAAATATTAAAGTGAACTCTTATACTCCTCAGCTGAAGAAAAAGAAAAGAAAGCTGCCTACACTCGAACGTGTAGCGTGCAGAAACAGCACCAACTAGAGTTGGCTCGCCTCAAGAACAAATACGCGCCTCAACCGAAGGCGATCGAAGAGACCGCGTATAACGACCGGGCGCAGGCGAGGCGAACTAAAGTCGGGTCTTCGCACCACGCTGAGAAGACTCAGTCTGCTGATATTGACTCGTGAGTAACCGTCATATTTAGGTTCAATCTGACTAAAGAACTCAGGTCCTCAACCGAAAAAAATCGAGGAAACTATAGGTATAACGACCAGGCAGAGGCCAGGCGAAATACTGTTGGGTCTTTGTACCACGCCGAGATGACTCAGTAAGTACCTAGTATCTTTTGAGATATTGTTGATATTATCCGCCTCAACCTAAAGTAATCAATGAGACCGCCTATACCGACCGTGATTAAATAATTTCAGGGATTTGATCCGTAAATAAAATTAGGTTAATCGGTTGCAAATGTGTTTATTTAGCGGGATCATTGGTTGGTTATTTTTGTCATACAAATTCGTTGAGCATTTTATAACCGGCTCTGAAACAAAAGAAAAAAATGTTTGTTGAATAAAACGTTGATAATATTAAGATGCCGTGTAAAGCTGCGTTTCGTCGCCTCGGTAAATGAAGCGATTCTATTGGTTCTTTACAAACACATCCCTCGCTACGCACTCTCGCATATCTGGTGGAAACGCACCCTAAAAGATAGATAAAAGTGTAAACTGTAATTTTCCTATCTCGCGTCTCACCTCGGGACCAATATGTATAGCTAGCATCATGTCAAAGTCGTTAGCTCCCACTTGTATCTGTGCGCGGCCGTTCCCGTCAACCGTAACAGTTCTCCCGCGGCACGACGAGCCGTCCTTGTCGCCTGATATCACGTCGCAGTACTGGCCTGCGGGAAGACATGTCTGGAACAAAACGATTAACGATCATAGTTGACAGCCCCAATACGAACTGCCAAAATCTACTTCCCCCTGAAAAATATATCCTCCGTGGTTGAGGGTTCCGGGTGAAGCTCGCTTCCACCTTCGGCCTGATCATCACTTCACCATCAGGTGAGATACATGCCAAGAGCTTCCTCGTTATAAAAAAAATCATAGCAAAAGAAGGCTATGTTTTTCGCCATTTCAACTGACTATTTTTTTAATGCAACTAAAATCTAAAATTTTGTAGTTCAAACTAGCCAGAAAAACAATCAACTATCCCCCTTATTACTTGTTTTGCTTTATGTCAGACAGATAGCATAATCTTGATAGAAAGGTCTCAATTGAAATCTTAATCACCGACTAAAGTGATTGCGATAGAAGTTGAACGTAGATAAAACTGCTTGTTGGTACATTCAACTCTACACTACTCATATTTTGAAGTTCCGTACCTGTAGGCTCTGGTTAAGGTCCCAGCTGTCATTGTTGAAAGCGATAAACGCGTTGCCCCCACGGCAGAATGCGATCTGGTTGCTACCGTTGTCCCACCAGTCGTTGACGCCAGTGCTACCAGCAGCGTTCCTGAATCCCACCATGGCATAGACCTGCCTCCAGCGGTGCTGGCAAACCCAGCCATTGCCGCACGTATTATCCTAGAAACATTTAACAAAGCTGTATTTTTGAACAACTTTAGATAGGTATTCAGATAAGTGCGTAGGTGAGATCACAAATCTGAAAACAATAACAGATATAATCGCAATGCATTTTATCAATTAAGCACTTTAAATTGATCCGATACCATCAAAATAACAATTACATGCTTAAGATTTGACATGAGATTAGTATTCGTTGGGTAGCATAGATAACAATAGGAAAATTACCGAATTGATCGCTGGTGAAATGATATTGCCTTCCCTGTCCATTGGGGGGCCAACTTCGGAATCCCAGAAGTCGAAACTGCTCATGATCTGCGGTTCTCCGTACGGGTGGGCTAGTAGAAAAGCCATGGCTGCCCTGTAGGGTTTTCCCTGTTTGTAAGTTAGGACTCCACCACCGCCTCCGTGCCCTCTCTCATTGTCGTGGTTATCGATGAAGGTAAAGGAGTCGCTATGGGCTAATAACCCCCATTGAGGCCCCCAGGAAGACAGCCATCTCAGCTGGTTATTTCCTCTGAAAGCGTTGCTCAGTTCCATTCCCACTTTGAACTCTGTCACTGCTCCAATGGGAGTGTATTCATCTCGGCTGATAGCTTCGCCTCCGTAGTCGATAACTTCTTGATAAATGTATGGACGTGCATTTTCAGGGAACCCGTGATCTGTGTTCAGATTCTTTAAACGATTGTAGATGATTTCAAGGTCTTGTGGCCACATGTGTTTAGCTGCATCGATTCTGTTGAAACAATTTTTAACATCATGTATAGCCTGACCAGGAACATAAAAACCCTGGCATAGAGGCGCTTCAATTGCATTTGATAGTGCAACACTGGGTACAGTCGTACCTGTATTAAATTAATAGGCTAACTTTATGTATCAGGATTCAGGATTATAGGCTTATTTAATATTTTCATAAATTAACAAAAACGTATTATATTATAGGTAAACTGGTTTAAATAAATTAAATGAAACCATCAATCGAGCAAGTAGGATTTTATTATTATTCATCAATAATCAAATTCTGAACTTGAATATTCAACTACAATGTCTGCTCATGAACGCTTCAAGCTCGGTACTTCTTTCCCAATTCCATAAAATTCAATACTTACAAAGTGACAAAAACTTTAAAATAGGTAGTTGAAACAAACCACAGCTAATTTTCATAGTTGACTGTACTATACGATAAACATGTCAGTCAATTTGACAACCTTTGTCGGAAACATTATTCAATGAAAATATTGTCCGAACCCTTAGTATTTCTCTTCGACAAATACTTTAACACATTGTGAACCACTTTTCTTTCACGACTATAAAAAGATTTTAGCAATTTATTCACAAAATCAATTGCGCACATTTAAAATAAAGTTTGTTTACACTATGACAGCAATAAACTGACATGCAAGGTGACATTATAATGAAGTTTTCAGTTACTGTTGCCATTAAAAGAAATTAGTACCATTAGTTTTCCGCAACATGGCGAGGGTTTTTATGTTCCTGGTCAGGCTATATTAATATTTAAATGGGGACTAATTTATAATTATGTGAAAAGGTAATTTTTTATGCTCACCTAAATCCAGCGACACCATAGTCGATCAGCTCGTTCATAAAGTCTACTATCATGTTGCGCACGTGTTCGTCTGCTTGATTCAAGTCCTTTAAGCCGACCAGCTCACAGTTGCGGACCTGAAAGTTTATGTTATTTAGGAACTTTTCCCAAAAAGTATAGTGAAAAAAAAAAATATTTTGCTTGTGCCTTCTCTTCTGCCAGTCTCTCTAACTAGGCCTTAGTTCACATGCATTTATTCCGCCCAAAAAAGGCTTGTTTTTCTACTCACTCTCCAAGCATTGTTGACGTAATCCATGCCGTCGATGACGCAATGCGGCCAGTTGAAATGCTCGCTCCTGAAGGGCACCGCAGGGTAGTCCCACTCCCTGAAGACGGCTGTGCTGCCGGCCGTGCCTACGTTCTCTGGAGGCTCGCCTGTCATGTGGTTGATTACTGCGTCCACGTAGATTCTGTGGGAGGCAATCTTTATATTTTACTACTTGATTAAAGATTTGAGAGTTGGACCTTCAAAATCAAACTAGTCACAGCGGCCCTGTAGTCGGTATATCTTTACATTTCACGTCTGGACCTTTGATCTTCCGAATTAGTGACCAGTTGATATTATATAGGCTGGTTCCTACCAGGGCTTTTTACATTCATTGCAGTAGGTTCTTGTTATGTGCCAAGATCTAATAAACCTCACCTGACTCCAGCTGCGGACCAACCCAGTGAACTGCCTTTTGTTTCCCTTTATGTTGTGAACAGTTGATACTAAGATACAAAGACCCTAATGGAGTGGCCATTATGGTATTTTGTACGTCCATCCCTTGGCAAGCGTTATTGTAATGTGGAGATAAAACCCAATAAATCTCACCTGACTCCAGCTGTATTGCACCTGCGGACCATATCTGCAAACTGCGTCTCGTCTCCCGAGCGTGTGACCAGCTTATACGACATGGGTTGGTAGCGCTCCCACCAGGGTCGGTTGTAAGTCCATAGAATCACATTCTCATTGGGTGGCGAGATCTGTGCAAGTTTTTTGAAAATAATATTAGTAATTTGTGAAATAGAAATCCTCTTGATCCCTGGTATTAAGCTAAATATGCTTGTATTACAAGTGGGTTCACCACAAAAGTCTAGACCAGTGGTTCCCAAAGTTGTCTGGACTACGACTCATCTAATACAAGTTCCCAAACTCGGGACCCACCTGTAGGTTTAACCGTAACCAATATACCTAAATAAAGGACTCGGTTCGGTAGAATGTTGTGTCGTTTTACAGGCAGGGCCCACTCAATGTTCGCTCGCGATCCATAGTTTGGGAAACCCTGGTCTAGTCTAGACTCTAGGAGGCTGCGGGGTTCGAACCAGTGTTCTTCGGACCTCAAGTCGCGCAGTTCGAGACTTTCAGCGTTTGGCTATTGTCGCATAAAATTTTCAGAGAGAGACCAAACAATACCCAGGTGTTGTAAGAGATCGTGACAGTTCGGTATATTTTGTTGTATCATCGTAATAATCTAATCACATAACTAATTATTTTGATAAATATCATTTGTCCACACTCCAACATTTAATAGTATGCTTCGGGGAATTTCTCATTAATCCCAACTTAATATTATAGGGGAGAGTTCGGTATATTGTACCGCCGGGTAAATTGTACCACCCTCATATTTCGTAAAGTATTTATTGAATGTTTGTAATTGCAACACTCAGCGATACACAACTAAAATCAATTAATATCGGCCATGTGGTTATTGCCGTGACAACAAACACGTGTGTTTTATTTTGAAAAGTATTTTTTCATTGTTTTCAAGTAACTTTTGACAATACATGTTTAGTTTGTAATTTTGTTAAATTTAATCACAGGGTGTTTCTAATATATTATTTAGAAGCGTAAATTAGTGTGGATTACAATTATTTGAAACATTTTTCGGTATTTATAAGCTATATTTTTTACCGATTTTTTAAAAGCACTATCACCTAGTCGGCTAAATTGTACCACATCAAGTTGTATAGAACTTTACCAAAGGATTTCGATTGTTTTTTTTTGTAAATCATATTTTGAAGTTATAATAGCGTAGTTATGTTTGACTTACAATAAATGAAAGCAAAAGACTGGCAAAGTAGATTAGGTACAAGTGTGCGTTACGATAAGTGGAATTAAAAAACTTGTACTCAAAATCGTGATAACGTGTAAAACAATATCGATTGTCTATGTTATTAACTACTGGTCCTTTTCGTTTCCTAATTTGTTAAGAATGTATCGTATAATATTTTGCCATAGTTATTTTATAGGCTTGAAATATATTGAAAACCAATTTAGTAACCCTGTGGTACAAATTATCGAACCGGTTGGCTAAATTGGACCGAAGCTCTGGGCTCGTATTTTGTTGATTTGTGCTAAATATACAACAATCATGTTAATTAATACTTATGAAATAGTAAGTTGAATAATTTACCTTTTATTATATAGCATGGACATTAGCAAAAACAAAAGAAAACTATGTGTAAAATGGGATTGAAAAAAACTGGTCCAAATTAGCGGACTCTCCCTTAAATGCGAAAGTAACTCTGTCTGTCTGTCTTACGCTTTCCCGCTTAAACCTCGCAACCGATTTTGATGACATTTGGCATAGAGATAGTTTGAGTCCCGGGAAAGAACATAGGATAGTTTTTATCCCGGTTTTTGAAACAGGGACGCGCGCGATAAAGTTTTTCTGTGACAGACAAAATTCCACGCGGGCGAAGCCGCGGGCGGAAAGCTAGTAAATCTATAATTAATGTGATATCCTTGATGGATAGCGGATCAGTCTACCAGACTGGCTTGATCAATCATTTAACTACAAAATTATTTTAGCCAGCGTAAAAATTTTCACGACTATCTTGTAAAATCTTCAAGAATAACAGAATATTCGTGGAGTAAATTGATTAGCAATGTTTTCTTGTTTAATATTGGTTTGGTAGCGTATTCGAGATTTTTTGATTCATTCTTTATGTTCTCCTTAGTGATGATTAGTTTAAGGCTGGGTTGCACCATCTAACTTCAACAAACGTCCAAAAATCTGTCAAACTCCATACAAAAAGCACCTTTTATCGTCATAGTTACCGTCAAAGTTAGGTGGTGCAACTCAGCCTGAGTATCTAATGCGTTAACCCTTCAAGTAGCAGCGAATCGAGACAGTAAATACAAATTGTTACCGCGGTCTCATGCGACCACTTAGGGTTTCCAAGAGTAATTTTGTTACCTGAATACCAGCATATCCACTGGGTCCTAAGAACCGCTCGCACTCTGCAGCGATGTCGTCCCACTTCCACTCGAACAGGTGGACGTTCACCGACCTCCCTGGTACATAGTGAGGGTCCTTGTAAGCCGCACTGACAGCGGCCAGCACCACCAGCCCTAGGAGTGTTAGTTTACCCTGGAATTTATTTATTTACAACTTTATTGCACATATAACTAGGTAGAATGTCATTTGGCAGGCCGAATGAAAATTAGAGGAGAAAAATTTGTATCATGCACGAGTCCGAATCCTTCATCAAACTTTAAACAGATACACATGTACGTTCTAATGAATAAATGTACTACTATACTATACTAACCATCGCGCCTATAGCACTCACACTATACTGATACGTTTACGATTTACAATTACATACGAATAAGGGATCCGTTACACAATCTTTTGATAAATACTAAATGTTTTTATCTACATTGATCTGAATCAGATATGTAGGTGGCGTGAAGAATATTTCATTCTGATTGATTTGTTTTACGTCATTGGAGATCTAACATTTAACTTACACTTGTTTAATGCCATCTTGATTATACTACTGCCTGCCTACCTAGACAATATAACATTCCTGACATTGAAATTCTAGCGATATTGGAATCACTTCGCCTCGACTTTTTTGTACTCTCATAGAACTACTTCGCGCCATGAAGCGATTGTGCGATTGAATCTTTCACGATTGTTACTTGGTATAGTATAAATCGATATCCCCTTTGCAGTTTTATTTGCTGTTACTCACCTATCTAAATATAAGATACAACAACGATTGTCTCAGAACATACGATAACCAGATTTCACCTGATAAATGGGTTTGTAGTTGTTCCTGATTTCTATNAGTTTTTTAAAAAAAGAATATTAGGGATTACTAATGTTTGGCCAAAAAACGTTTCCCAAATTATCACATCGCAAACAACGTTTCGCAAACTTTCATTTGGCAAATTTTCATTTGGCAAAACAACTTATTGCAAATGTTTAATTCGCAAATGTCGTTTTTGGCATATTATTGTTTACCAAATTATTGTTTGGCAAAGTATGTTTTGCCAAATGTTTCATTTGGCAAAAATATTTCACGATAAACAATTTACAAAATAATTTGATTGATGCATAGAATTGAATACAAATAACCTTGTAGTTATTATTTTGTTTCGTGGGTAGTTAATATAATTTTTTTTCTATACTAATTTTCATATTTCATTCTTTTTATCGTAATTTCCAAATGATTCATCATCAACAATAAAGGTGATTCTAGCGCTCGGCGGCCGCTGCCGCGGCACGCTTCGCTCGCCTTCGCGCGTTAATGGTCACTGTTCTAACCTAACCTAACCTACTATTTTCTGCAATACCTACTTTCTGCAATCTCTTTGTTTTACATAAAATTCTTGTGAAAACCATGATGTGCCTATGCTTTGATTTGTGGGTAACGGTGGGTAAGTATGTGAAGTGTCAATTTGACGAAACGAATTATTTGGAATATAATATTTGGCAAAATAAAACATTTGCTATATAAAAATTTGCCAAGTAAAATTTGGCCAAATGATAATTTGACCAAATGAATTAGTTGCGAAAAGAGCTGTTGCTAAAAGTTCAATTGGGAAATGACATTTTGGCGATAAGTTGTTTGCGAAGTGAAATTTGGCGAAAAGTAATTTGGCCAAACGGAAGGATACCGAATATTAGTAATTCGTGAAATACTAAGTTAATATGCTTGTGTTTAGGAGTGGGCTCACCACAGTAGTCTAGAGGCTGCGGGGTTCGAACCAGCGTTCTTCGGCTATTGTCGCTTTAAATTTTCAGAGAGTGACCAAACATTACCCAGGTGTTGTAAGAGATCATGGCAGTATATTTAATATACTGCCATGAATAGGCGCAGACCACCGATTTTTAGTTGGCCGATAGTTGTGCCCGATTTTAATTTGTATGAAGAATCCGCCAAATCAAATCGGTGTAATATGCGTACTTCTATACATGCCCATAATGATTAACTGCCCGACTAAATTATCGGCCGACGATAAATCGATGGTTTTCTGCGCCTAGGCTTAGGGTTCCAAGCGTTCGTTACCTGAATACCAGCGTATCCCCTGGGTCCCAGGAACCGCTCGCACTCTGCAGCGATGTCGTCCCACTTCCACTCGAACAGGTGGACATTCACCGACCTCCCTGGTACATAGTGAGGGTCCTTGTAAGCTGCGCTGACGGCAGCCAACACCGCCAGCCCTAGGAGTGTTAGTTTACCCTGGAATTGGTTTATTTACCACTTTATTGCACATATAACTAGGTATAATGTCATTTGGCAGGCCAAATGGAAATTAGAGTAGGAAAATTTGTATCATGTGCATGCACGAGTCCGAATCCTTCCTCAAACTTTAAACAGAGGCACATGTACGTTCATTAATAAATCTACTACTATACTATACTAACCATCGCGCCTATAGCACTCGCACTATGCTGATACGTTTACGTTTTACAATTATATACGAATAAGGGATCAGTTACACAATCTTTTGATAAATACTAAATGTTTTTATCTACATTGATCTGAATCAGATATGTAGGTGGCGTGAAGAATATTTCATGCTGATTTATTTGTTTTACGTCATATTGGAGATCAAACGTTTAACTTACGTTTGTTTAATGCCATCTTGATGATACTACTGCCTCCCCTAGACAAAATAACAGTCCTGACTTGAAAACTTGAAAAAAAAAAATCGCTGCGAAGTGATTTCAGAATCGCCAGATAGAATTCTGGCGATTCTGAAATCACTTCGCATCGATTTTTTTTTTACACTCTCATAGAACTATTTCGCGCCATGAAACGATTGTGCAATTGAATCTTTCGATTGTTACTTGGTATATTACACAATACGATAACCAGATTTCACCTGATAAGGGGCCATCCATAAAGTACGTNGATGGTATTGTTTGTTCACACATACAATGTCACTATTTTGTTGCAATTTCTTACAAAACTTGCGCGCAAAAAGCAAATCTAGTAGGTATGTAAATCATCAAACTTCTAATGCTCGTAACTCAGTTCAGACTGAGTTTAGAGGTATACATGTCATAGTAAGTTTGGTTTATTACACTATTTTGTATCTAAAAAACATGATTTGGTCGATGGCCGCGCGAAAAAAAAAAGACGCCAATTTCCGGCATTGTCTTTTGCCTATGAAAATATATCCCATTAAAACACAATTATTATGATAAATTATTTTATTTCCATAGTATGCGTAATAAATAACTAAAAAGTCCTAAAATTATTATTGATTTCCCATATTTCAGGTAATTTTCCCACGTAAATAACTGAGAACACTGGTCTTTGACGTATTATTTTTTCGAGTGAATGACGTTTGATTTCAATCAATTTCAATATTTTAATGTCGGGAAATAAGTGATTGGTTTATTATTTTGCCTGTGAAATGTGATTCCTTAAATTTTGTTTGTTCGAACAGAACGGTTTTTACACAATTTCATCACACAAGACATGTCGTATTNATGGATGACCCCTAAATGGGTTTGTAGTTGTTCCTGATTTCTATCACCTAATAGGAATTTACCTAAACCTTTGGCATTATAAAAATTATAAAGTAATTTCAATATTTTATACTTACTCAGTTTATTTTTGTTCTGCAGGTTTATTACTCCAGAAAACAAGGGTTTCAAGCTGCTGGAGAAAATGGGCTGGTCAAAGGGCGAGGGCCTCGGCAAGGACAACCAGGGAGACACCGAACCTGTGAGTATCTTGCTTGTTTGTTGCCATTTGTATCTCATCATTATCTTCAGGACCTCAGATCATAGAAGGGAATAGATATGAAACGGGGGCGTGGCGCGTGTCTTCGCGATATGCCCAGAAACGAACATCGCCCACGAGGCCAGGTTAGTCGTTAGTCCATTCTATGATCTGAGCTTCAGGACCCACCTTAAGGTCTGATGATATTATTATAAATGTATGATATAATAGTAGTATTATACATTTCAGTTATTTTCCTTTAGCAGTCATCGGAGGCACAAAGTTTTATAAAATAGTTATAGACTAGTCTTCCTAAAAACAAAAAAAATGTGTACTAAATGTAGGTATCAAAATTTCAAAATGTGTATGTGTAATATGTACTCTAATTTCTGATCATAATTACCTAGTTACTAACTCCTGACAGAAATTAATGGCAAATTCTTCAGCTCAACAATTTCATACCAATTAGTTAGGTGGCATTTCTGCGCTGTCGCTCTTTCATAAAATTGAATGATTTATTGTTTCCTGTAGCTCCTTATCCGTCCATCCTATAAGCATTCTTTACGACTTTAAGTAGCTCATTTCCACTAACTAGTTATACAATACATAAGAAACGCTCTATTATTATTTACTGGATGTACTAGTTAACTAGTGTGGCCGTTATTTTTTTTATTACACATTTATGAATGCAAATGTCGCTTTATGTTTTACTTTATCTGTAACAATAAAGAATTATTTCTCCATAGACGTTATTACATGTTATTTATGTCAGATTGACCCTGAAGCCTCTATTGATTAAAAGTAGACACCAAAGTAACTAGTAATTATGTTAAAAATTTACTCTAAACTGGAGAAATGAATTTTGGCGTGTGCTGCGAGTAGGTATACAAAAAATATTTTAAGGAGTTGCTCGTCATTTTTTCGTACCTTTATCTAAGTTTTATGTATATTTCTCTTAAATACTCTTACCAAACTCTCTAAAAAATTTTAAGTTTGCTTTTTTATCCAAATGAATATACTTCGTCGTAATTACCTACTACATTTTGGTTCCTTTTCCCCCTTTTAATGGTTAAGGTGTCTTATGATTTCGTTTGTCTTTTTTCCTCAAAGTCAAAGCTAATGTTAACATTTTATTTATGGACAATATAAAGTCGTCAATCACTTTGAAGAAACATAATGAATTGTATCTCCATTTGGGCTGGACGTGACTACCTAATTAGTTCACAAGATCGTGTTGTCGTATCGTAAACCCAAAATCGTTGATATATTGAATCGTCAAAAAATGAGTATCTGATTCGCACAAAATAACTGCAGGGGTGTCGAATATATTTGTTATCAATCCTATAGGCAGTTGTGATTGTATCTGGGATTCTGGGCTTGTGTTTTGAATTGGACTTACTAGACTCAATTCAAACCCAAGCATAACCTGTGATTTGCTAAATTTTAATCGTCAGGCAATTCACAGACTTAAATCTACGCTCGACTTTGAATCGACCTCTGAGTATTGATTAGAAGCACGAGCCATAAACGATAGAATAGTCTCTAAAACATTTGAGCACTTTAATAATTTTAAAAAGGAACATTATCTGCGAATTTTATTCCATTATGATTACGATTGACGCGAAAGCGTGTCCAACCTTTCAAGGAAAGTCATCGCTGTACGTACAGGTTTTATTCTCCATTGCGCGGACCCTAAATGTGTTTTTATACTTTTTAGCAATAACAGGCTGTCTGTAGGTCAGGCGGGCGTGGGCCTACCTGGCCATTTAAAACAATTTACCCGTTTTTTATAGCGTCCCGTTTCACATTAGGCCCAGTCGAGTGATGGCATGCCATTAGCTGTTCAGACGGCGACTTTTAGGGCGGTTTTACGTTAGGCGATGCGAGCATTATGTTTAATGCGTCTGGTTCGCTGTCAGTGTTACAACATGCTGTAATGGCACCGTCATGATTTAGGCGGGAGGAATTAACGCGCCACTTATGATATTCAAGACAAATGCTTTACGTTTTGGCCTTAGTTCGACATTGACGATTGGATATTTCATTAAACGAAATGACCCAAATCTAAATAGTAAATACTATCAAGTCGTCATTGTATATCTGCCTACTGCTTGATATAGAAAGATAATGATGTTAGACCAGAAAAATCATGTCAGACCATTAGTTAGATATCCCTAATACTAACTAGTCCGTCACAGTTAGATATATTTGGCGACATGCATGGTTATAGAGTTGTAGTGGTAAGAACGAGAGATGAGAATTATCCCTTCTCAGCTTAGAAGTTCATTTAAATTAATTCACATCCCAACAACATTTCCAATGTCGTGAAACAAAAACTTAACAATGATCGGTCATTCATTTTGTTTTATTAATGCGTTTTTAAAGCAAACAGACGGGCTATTTTGCATGCATGAGTCACACACCTTTGTTTTTCAGGGATTCGGGTATTTGCTGGCCCGCGCTATCAATCATGCCGAGAGCCGGGTTAGGCTCCGCGCTCACTAGGATGGTTGGCCTTCGCGATTTTGAAAACGTATCCTAACTTACTTATTAATTAATGAAAATGGTATACCTACTTTGAAAAGTATGGATAAAAATATTTGGGGGATTGGCTAACACATAGCTTTTTTCTAGTCGCATCGGTATCACAGACAACATAATACTTCTGATAGTCTAGTAACGCTAGTCGAGTTCAAATGCTTTATTATGGGCTTTTCTCAGGGAAAGCGTCACTAAAATCTTAAGCTAAGTAATTTTATTTATTTTAATACCTTCTACCTATAGGTAAATGCCCTGAAAAGAGCATGCCTGCAAGCATGAAATAAAGCATGCCCTACACTACCACTTCAGGACAACATACAAGGTAGTACTGAAAAGAAGTGGTGAAAGGAACTCAGTATTTCAAGCCTAGGACCTAGGAGTACATTTTCATTTATTTGAAAGGGGACATTGTTTAAAATAAAAAAAGCCAAGTTGGTTCAATACTAGGCAATACACCAGCCTTGAGGTTTGACCATGTTTTCAGTGTTTGAACTGAACCTAATTAGACATACGTTTTTGGCTGCCCAGTGAGCGCAGCCCCGTAATAAGAACGTTTGCATTCCCTTCCAGTTTGCGCAAACATCGAATCCGATATGTTCCTGCATTAACTTTGTATTTGCATTAGAAACGTTAACTGATATGTTGTCTTTGGTACATTATTGCCTCATTTCTCCATTTGGATCGATTTTTACTTGTTGTCGTCGGCATAAATAGCCGACTACTTTGTAGAAAGCAGTGCATGTTTGTTGGGATTATGGCTAGCTGTCACAGTCGCTGAGAATATCTAGAACTTGGCTACTTTGTAAACAGTGAGGACAGACTCGATTAATAATACATGCTCACTTAATCTGGACTAGCCTGTTTAGTTTAGTGCTATCTTTACTAAGGAAGTAATTGATATGTACAGCGATGCGAACGAATTATCAAGCTAAACACTATGGCATCTCTTCTACTTGTAATAGAAGTTATTTTGCTACAAACATTTTAAGTCTGATTTGCTCTCTACTGTAATAGATTTTCTCGTTCTCTCTTAACATTTGCATCCACGAATAAAAATCCCGAATAAGAAACATTTTAACAACTGTTTGAGATTATAAAAGTTAAAAATAACGAAAGATCGGGCCATAACATTTTTCTCTCAGTGTTGCCATTGCCATAAAGGCAAATTCGCAGAGGTCCCTAATAATTTGGGAGATACAACACAATGTAAGATTTTATTATCAATGTTGCAGCAATTAAAACACAATTGAGTGTATCGTTAACGAAAATATAAAACTGCTATAAACGAGAACCTTACTTTACTGGCGGCTTGGATGAGTATTTTATTGGGAAAAGTGTCTTTTCGGCATCAGAAAAACTTTTTTTTTACTTAGTAATCACGCCAAATATTTATGCATTTTTCCCAAAGACCCTTTGTACTGTTATGTGCAATAAAACTTTAATTATTAGCCTCTGCCCGCAGATAATGCTTTTCTAAAGTATAAGTATTTTTCTTTCACTGGTACTGGCCGAAATCTTGAAAGTTTTTAAAAGGTGAGTCTGTCTTACTCCCAACGATCTCCCAACAATGTTTCTTTGTAAAATAAAATTGACTTTTATTTCTCAAAGAAATACGCAATTTCACCTCAGGCCTAACCAGTCACAACACAAATAGTTCGCATGATGGCACTGACAGAATCATGAACAGTTTCCCGTTATAGGTTGCGATGTAATTTAGTCATTTATCGTGCGTCCGCGCCCTCGGCCCTGCAACAAACTTGCAAGTGACTATGTTTTGCACTTCATATATTACAGCCCAACCAGCGCGCACGCATGGACATTCCGCTACAGAAATATATTACACAAATAACCATCTTAAATCGATGGAAGAGAATCTATTTTTATTTGGGAAAAGTTATCCTTTGATGTTAATTCGTCAATTGTAAATAAGCTGAATTTGATGGTCAGTTGGATATTGACGGAGTCGAAACGTGGAACATGACAGTATAACTGGTAAAGCAACTGCACGTCACTAAGCGAGCTGTAGAAAAGCAATCCGTAATGGGAACTCACGGCGAAAACCAAACTTAAGGGTAGTCCAAAAATACGGCAAGCTAAATTGCATTGGTGGGTTATAATGATCTGTCGCAAATGATGCAATGAAAAGTGGAGAGTAAACGGGGCTTCGCCACCAAGCCTTGGCAGACGCAATATGTAGACAGACGATGACCGACGACTTCAAGAACGTACTCTTTAGCGCTGCCATTACCTGAAAAGATAAATATTGTCATAAATAAATTATAGTTCAAAGAAACCGCAATATTCGGATCGGACTATACATGCATTAAACTTCATTAACATGATAAACGTTATCGTACGCAATTTGTGCTTAATAATATGAAGCTAATTGATTTTAAATCGTTTTATGCGTCATTTAAAGTTGACGTTTCAAGTTTCAAGACTTGAGAGCGCAATTTTAATAATGAGGATCGTAGTCAGTATGACAAATTGGCTATAAACCTACTTTATGATGCCACGGTACTTCGTTTAGTTGTAAAGTACGTGATTGCGTTTTTTATCATGTTAAAATTGACACTGATGTAACAATTTTAATCTAGCAAAGGGTGATTAATTCTTATAAATACTTCCGTTTCGTGGGAAGCTAGTGATTACCCAGAGCGTATTCTATAATTTTTTTTATTGTTTCATAGATGACATTTTACTTACAATTCGATTTCAATACATACGTATTAATTAGCCTGAAATAGACTAAGCTCATCCTCTATTGTTGTCGATAACTTCGAAATTGTGGAGAATGAAGTGATTTTTTGGGAATTTCCACAATTAATTCTTTTATAAGGTATGTAAATTATGTTTACAGAGAGGTTACAACTGCATACAATAATCATATATCGCTTAAATAACCGACATAATTCAGAAACTCTGATGTCCCCTGCAGGGCCTGGTTTTAAAGACTTATGACAGCTCTGCTCAATTTTGTACAAAAGAATGATGCCGTTGATGCTCCACTGATGCGAATTTTATGGTAATCGGGTCTACGAGATCTTCATCATCAGTGATGTAGTCGGTATAATATAATAATAATTGGATACTGTCTCGAATTTTTATTTTCAGACATATGTTTCCTTACTAACATCAACCATGTCACAAATTCATTTAAGTCCGTAATTTCCAATTAACTAATGAGGCAATTTGCTTAAATTTTTAAATTAAAGCGGAGCTGCCGTTAAAGGAACCTTAGCCATAATTTAAAACTCTTACCGAAATTGTTTCTCAATTTGATTAAATGATATCGGACGGCAAGTAAAGCTACAATGTTGCACCGACGCGGCGAATAATATTCCGCGGACATATGAAAAGTGAGCGCGGACTGAGCAATTTTATTTTGCAAATAAGGACAGCCCACGCTCTCACTGACAATACATTTTTTTGGGAGTCCAGAACCCTAAAAATAAAGTCTTTTTGTTTTTGTCGAAACGTCTCTTGACCGATCGGAAAGGCATAAAAATCAGAACGAAAAGATTGGTTAATAATGTGCATGGTTTACTGTCGACTCACTTATGCGTGACAAGTAAAATTTTGGCCCAGACATAAAACATTGTCGAGTTCAAACAAAGTCACTTTTTTCAAAGCTGTTTTCGCTAACCATGGTTAGACTCTAATTGTTCGCTTCACTGCATTGGTCGTCTGGCATTTAAAAACGTACAAGCTATAAATGAAATCAGTAACATAAACTATCACCTAAACGATTACCTATTCAAACTTCGATTCAACACCTAGCATTTATACCATTAACAGTACCCTCATTTGTTTTAAAGTCAAATTAACATCAGATGTAGAGTTGCTGATCACGATTTCAATAACCATTATCATTTGAAGAGTTATAATTATACAGATCCGCGTCGAAAATTATATACGAGCCGTGAAAATCTATATATATAAAAATGAAACCCGTTTCGCGTTGTCACGGCATCACGTGTGAACGGCTGAACCGATTTCGATAATTCTTTTTTTAAAATGTTTGTGGAAGTCCAAGGATGGTTCTTACGGAAAAAAATATTAAGAAAATCTCTACGCTAAGGCGGTACGAAGTTCGCCGGGTCAGCTAGTATTAAATGTAAACGAATCTCACGGACTGCTGGATGCGCGAGCGCCTGACGCGTGCTAGCGGAGACAGACAAGTCTGGATAAGGCCCGGAGCACAAGAGAAGTACGTTTAAACGTTAAAACTGTGCGTGTGACGTTTAAAGCCAATTTTACCAATCGAATTCATCTTATGCGTACTTCCAGGATTTCATTGGTGGTATGTAAAACAAGAACAGGAACTGGAAACAAAAAAAATGTAGAGAATTTGGTCTTCAAAACGAATCAGCCAAAAACAAGAAGTTCAATATCCTATGATCGAATTTCCTGAATCTCTAACAGCTACAAAAAAATGTTAAGTTTGTTTTCTGCAACTTTACCTATATCCTTACATACATATCCCATCGATATCCCTGATCTATGTCTCAATTTGCTCCCAAAGCCAACATAATTGCGGGTCATAATATACAGCCACAAAAGACATTTTGCCTCTTACATGGCATTCTGACAAAAACCACTGTCCAACCGCAGACAGTATTGTTAAAACGTTACCGTGAGCTCTAAGGCTTACTGCATAATAACGCGGGAACCCTTGCAACATTGTTGCAGGACACGACGAATGTGGCGTATTACAATTATTACAAATCGCCCGTCCACCCACCGCAGTTTAATGTGCTGGTTTGATCGTGACTGAAGACTTAAACCGCCATTCCTACGTGCCCTAATGCTTTAAATGGATTATCTAGATTCTAGATAATGCTAAGCACCCAGTATGGTGGAGCTCTGGGATTTGGTTTTGACGTTACTCGAGGTATTGTTGATCTCACTTTATGACAGTAATAACACTGCACCTCTTAAACATGAGAGTTTAGCTCCCGCATTAAGTATCTTGTACGGCTGATATTCATGATTTTCTTTCTTTATGAAATTTGGTGATTTGAAGATATCACCAACACCAATTATAGCTTTCTTAAATCCGTAAGAGCTGTCTACGGCACATCAGACTATCATTTTAGTTGCAAAATAGCCCCTATCACATAACATAGTACATAAGATGTTACAGTAATAAAGCTGACGTGCCGCCTAAGCAATGCCTTTGCCAATGATCAAAGTCACCAAACACGCGACAAGTTGGCGAGCCGTGCAATAGTTATTTAAGACAACACATATTTATTCCAAAATCACCGCTATTATAGATCCATAAGAAATCACAGTGATTAGATAGAGTTTAGCTGGAGTCTAGCTAAACTCTCAACATTCAGCGTTTTTCAACCTTTTTATGACACGACCCCCCTGGTATGAAAAAATATTTGGCGACCCCCCGACCGTTCGCTTTTTTTTTCAAGCATTTTATAATGTTACAAAGACCGTTGTAGGGACCGAATACTTCAATTCATACAACATGTTTGCATTTGTCAAATAATTAGATTTCGGATATTATAACTTTAATGATCTTTTTTAATGAGGTAGTTTTTACGACCTCTCGCGACCCCCCTATAGAGGCGTCGCGACCCACAGGTTGAAAAACACTGAGCTAGACAACTAACGTCGGCCCCCCACTAGGTGGGGGCGTGTTGGGTCCCGCCGTGTAGGGCGGGACGTCCGCGGAAGGCGCCTTGGTCGTTTCTAGTACCCAAGGCGCCGACCACTATGCGGCAGAGGGAACACCCCAGGTTTTTAGTGGGTTCGAGCCCCACATAACCTGCCGTCCCCCGGCGGTAGGTATGGATAGGCCATTTTCCTGGGTAAAAAAAAAAAGACAACTAACGTGCCGTCTGTACAAAAATGCCTTCGCCAATAACCAAACATGCGACAAGTGGTTCAAAGTGTGGCATGTACAGACAGACGTAAGACATAGCTTGACCTGTCGCCTGCACTAAGCAATGCCTCCGCCAATGACCAAAGTCACCAAACACGCGACAAGTTGGCGAGCCGTGGAATAGGTAATTAAATATTCGAGTGCAGCGTGCAGCCGGCGCGCAATTTGCATTGTGTCTGGCCACATCGGCCTCGGGTAGTGTTGCCATGATGGAGAAGGATGCACGGATAAGTGGGACCTTAGTTTGTTTGTAAAGTCTTTTCGAAGTATGCAGGTGGAGTTCCGCAATAGGATTGACCAAGAGAGAGATCATCAGTATTTATCAGGAAGACCGGAAATGAAAAATATTGATAATTTATCATGAAGAAAAAATATTTGATTGTTATTTAATAATACTGCCCGAATTTTCTGAGATACTTACTTGGCAATTGCCAATGTAATGCTTTCAGCAGTAAAAGCGTCTTAAAGCTCTAATCGAACTAAGCTTAAGCGAATTTCTAATAAAATTTTACTTAGTATGCTCAGTGAAATACTGATATTGAATTAATTAATATCTGCTTCAATCGGGTATTTGACTTGTTTCCTACGGACATTTTATTTAAATGTTTAAACAGAAACCCAATTTGCATTCTGTCTGGCCGTTTAACATCAGCTGCTCGTGGTATTGCCACAGTCGAACCCGGGTGTTGAGCCTTCGATCCATTCGCATCAATGTCTTGTAACACACAACATTACGGCGTAGTAATTATATGTGCGAGTGCAGCGTGCAGCCGGCTTGCATTGTGTCTGGCATCGCCGGCCGGTAGGGTGACCACCCGTGACTGATATTGAGGTACAAAAGGATCTACTAAATCTTTGTTCTTCGTTTCAGCCAAATGACGTCCACTACTGGACAAAAGCCTCCCCCAAAAATTTCCCCAACGACCGGTCCTGCGCGATCTTACATACTAGTAGTTTATCAATTTTTTGTATTATTTCCTGCGATTTAGTAAGCTTGTAGCTCAATTAAAAGTATATTTTATTTACACGGTGCATCTCTCTTCATTGTTGTTTGTCATAAAGCTATCGTCCTCATATGTTAAGCACAAATAATGCACTTACCAATTGCAACTAGGTCAGATCACGTGATTGCCCTTAAAATAATAAACTGCAATTAATGGCAACCCTGGCGCTATGCACATTCGAGCGTCTACTTCATATTAATTAATCGCAGCCTATTTCGCGTCGCTACCCCGCTAGTTGCCACTTGCGACCGCCGCGGTTCAATTATTATGTCAAGTGACAGTTGATACATTTTTCAACAACTATTTTAAAATTGTATTTTTAATGAGGAAGCTTGAGGAAGTAAGTAACGCTGCGTATTTTGCGACATGTGAATTGTCGTGCGATGTGTTGTCAATTAAGGTATAAAAAAACATGATGTCTCTGTACTGATTTCATGCTCCACATGATAAGAAAAACACATGACAAAAAGAAAAGTTTAATATAACAGTTGATCACTGGGTTATACATAAGTTTTCTCAGGTGTTATAATTTTTCAGAAAAGCTTTGAATTGCAGAGGAAGCAGAATAAACATGTTTCAATTTCCTCTGAGAAAATACTCACATTTCGTTGCCTCGAAAATAAGTAAATAAAAACTAGAGAAAAATATTCAAATACTTAGCATACAGAAGCGATCTTGACCCGTTCGCATGCAATAAGGAGGCGGATGCAACAAACTTATGCGCCAGCGAACTAGAAAGTCCCCAGACTTTACTCGGAACCATCTGAATTGCAATCGTGGTGCGTCAATTATGCGATCAGCGTGCTCTGCTACAAAGTATGGCACCTGGCCCACGTATCTCCACCGTTTTACGGATTTATTCATACTAACTAATACTTTGAATTGAAATGTGTGTTTGTTTGGTTGTAAAACGAGAAAACGAAGTTTTGAACTGTCAAAGCGGTTTTATCTCATAGCAAAACTAAGCCATGACTTCTACGCGTTTCATTTCAGCGGGAAAAAATAAGCTTTCAGGGCTACAAAAAATTATGTGTTATTTCAGAGAAGTCATGCCTTGAAATTATTAGTTAATGGTGTATAATAAGTACTCATTGTCACGGCCNTCACGACGATATAAGTTCTCACTTACCGAATCATATTCGTGTAGAGTCGGGGGTATTCATTAGCAAGGCTATAAAGCCCGCGTACCTACGCTAGTGCGTTCGCCTTAACCTTTTATTCGACGGGCGTAAAACCGAAACATTATCATTTCCAATTATCAATTTACTGCCAATGTATTTTAAGTTTTTAAATGCAAACTACTGGTAGGATCTCATTTTGTCGCCTCTTAACACTCCTGAGTGCGAACGCGACCATCGCGCGAGCCTGAAACGGGCTGGTCGTAGGAACGTGCCACTTAGCTGGAAAATTTACGGTTGCCTTTATCGAGTCAATTGCACAGTTAAATATGTAAATACAGAGCGTAAATGGACAATCGCTTCGATTCGGATTTATCTAGTCAGGGTTCAGTATTTCAAGATTGTAATGAAACCCGGTGGGGATTACATTAAACTTATTATCTTAATATGCAGTCCGATGGCTGGATTCCTGACCCCATACACGCACTTATATTGGGGTCAGATTAAAAATATTCCTGGACTCAAGGACAATACGTTAGGCTTACGAACCTCTTTCAGAGCGTTGATCTCTGCCCAATCAAGGCTGTTTTGATCGTGCTCTACCTTTGGTGGTCTATATTTGTATGCAATACACTCCGTCGTCTAGTCTAGTCGGTAGCAACAATGTGTCAATTTACTTCGTGTCTGTATTCAATCAGGTGCAGAACTAGTGAAGTGTGCAGACAGAGACAGCTAATACTTACATTGTCTGTGCGTGTAATGCACGTCTAGTGCTTGTCAGTGCGTGTACTGCAGACAGCACGCGCTGCGATTCGTATGCAGATTCGCTGCTAATGTTACAGACTTGTCCTAACAACCGTTGCTCGCACCCCGATTAGTTGCTCCGGCCGATATATTTACATGTAATTATAACAGTGCCTATGATGAGCAGTTGACATCATTAACCAATAATTTCAAGACAAGTTCTTTTAATAGTTCTCCTTCTGGCTCAGTAGAGTAACACCTGTATCTAGCCCTGAAAACCAAGAAATAAATAAATTGAAATTGAATTGGCAGTCTAATGACGTCATAGTCGTTTTTGCCGGAGAGTCGCGTTTTGACAGCTCATTAAAAGTACCGCTGTCAATTGATCAACATGTCACTATTCTATTTCCTACTGAACCACGACATGGAGTCAGCGAGCTACAATGTTTAGTGTCTGAAGACATGTTTTTGAAAATTCGCATAAGGATTTCTTTATTGTCTGACTGTACCCGTCTCTTTCGCTCATGCAAGTATCTTTAATAAGCAAGAGAGATGGATAGAACATGTCATAATTGTTTTGCAGCGTGAGGCGTCAGACTGCACGCGCGCCACTATTCGTATGCAGATGCGGCGCCGCCGAATGTTCTGTCTTGTCGTATCAGAGGTTGTCCCGTTGTTGATTGTTGTAATATTCCATGTAGTAAAACCTCGATGCGTGGGACGATCTCTGTCTGCATATGTATGAAAGATTGTAACAAGGCATTACTGTCGACGGTTTTATTTTAAAATATTTCTGCTTTACAGAATCAGAAATGCTGCGATTGCTCTTGTACTATTATTACTACTGATTCTTATAAATACATGAAATCGTCTTTACTTGCAAGAACCTAATACCTACTTTTAATTTGTGTTTTATGAATTTCTTGTGTATGTAATTCGTCCATTTGCGATCATCGCATCCGTATATGCTTATTTAAAAGATTTATTTGTTTGTGGTGTATTTGCACGTAAAATACCCATTCGAAACCAGGGCCATCATTAAAGTAAAACGGCGTTCATGACTAATTAACAGCAATAACTTGAAAAGAGCCGTAGTCAACACATCCATCAATAAATTATACATGAAACAGATGAATGTAATTCTAGGGAACAATTCGGGAAAGTTGTCCGTCAAGTAAACGCAGCCGTGTCAATTTGCCGCAATTACGAGTTCCCAGTAGCAGATGGAAACGATGTCAAATTGTTTACAAGCCCGCCAACAATTCTACGTATGCGCTTGCGCCTAGGCATTATGGTTTTTAACGCGGTAAACATCTGGCGCCTGAAGAATGTCTTTCACATTTAAAAGAACTGCGCGAAGGACTTTCCGATTCCTTGTAGGATGCTCTCTTCTAGGGTGTTTCGTTTAAAAAATAAGATGATGAGATAGGTACCTATTTGGCGTTATGCTTTTGTGAAAGAGTATGTTCTAAGATTTTCCGATCACAGGCTACGAAATAAAAATATTTTGTGACAAGCTGAAATCCACGCGGGAGAACCCACTGGCCGCGGCTGATTCAGAAGTCGTTTTTGCATAATTTTTGAAAATTAAGTACTATCAGAAGGACTCCGAAAATTGTTATCCACAAACCGCATTAACACTCTAGACCCAGGAAATTAAAATCAGATTGCAACATTTAAAGTGCTCTTACGTGTACTTTTTACTGCGAAATAATGCTATCTCGTGTGCATATCTCAGTGACATGTCATTTGTATGTCCATTTGATTTATGTGCGAAGGTTTGACGAGCCGAGTGGCTGCTATCTTAATGTTCCATCGGGCAGTAATGTGTGAGGAATTGACCCCTCTTTCCTTTGTTATTATAGTCCGTTTAGGTAAAACAGTAAATAACCACTGCCCTGATGTACGTGGAATTACTTGGATATGCACAGTGGGCGAAGGACAGACTGACTGTAGATAGATGTTTTCGATAGTTGCGCTGTAGATTGTCAAAATAAAATATGGAGATATTCAAAAAATTATTCAATTATTCAAAGATTAGTATACCTAAAGATTGAATTCGCCTAAACTAAACGCTAGTAAATTAGCGCACGCGCTTACGAATTTCAAGTACCTAAAACTGCAATAAAACTTACTTCTTACTAATATTATAAATGCGAAAGTTTGTGTGGATGTCTGGATGTTTGTTACTCTTTCACGTAAAAACTACTGAACGGATTTTGATGAAACTACAGTATTATTGTTTATAACCCAGAATAACATATAGGCTATAATTTATGACGATCTGTGACCAACTAAATTTCACGCGGGTGAAGCCGCGGGCAAAAGCTAGTCCACCATATTTTACTTATTTATTAAATGCCACAGATTTTCCTCAAGTGATCTACCTGTAGCCGTAGGAAAACCTACAACGTGATTCATGTTAATGTTCAAGGAAATGATTTCTACATTTCTAGAAGTCCCGACTTTGTATTCGCGTTTCGTGCTACTGCTATAACTTTTGTCGATACGAATAAAGTATACAAAATATGGTTGCTGGTTGCTCTAGAATTCTCTTCACAGACTACACAATGTCTATTCAAGGCTTCAGTTACCGTCAGATACTAAGGGAGCTGATAACAAAGATATGCTCCATTAAGTGAATAACGTATTCTTGCCGTGTCTAATTTATACTGCGGTCGGTATTTTAAATCTCTATCTAGGGCTCTACTATCAACTCGGACGATTAATGAGATATGCATCGCGTACAAAACGTGTATGGTCATTTACTATGTGAAAAAACTGTCAAGAGTATTGAGCATAATATAATTCAAAATTACCCTTTTATAAAACTACCCAAGTAACATTTTACTCCATTTAAGAGTTCAATAGTCGTTCACATGTACTCCACAAGCTGTGTATGTCAGCTGTATACGAGCTGTATAGCTTGCTATAATGCTTTTATAGAACCAGTTTGGGCACAAATTAGACAGCCTTAAGTTCACTATGGCTGTACATTAGCAGTATAATAGCATTATAATAGCAGTTTAAGTAGTAACATCGTACTTAAGGCTGACTTACGGCACTATATGGGACGCAGTGTGAACCATACAACGTACGTGAGGACAATAAAGAGTAACAAGTGGCTAAATGCACAGCTTTCAAAGTTATAAAGTCCGACAAAAGTACTCCAATGCTACCTAAAGTTCACGTGTGTCTTAAATTATTTCCACATTTTAATATTAGTTTGGTATTTGTACGTGAGTGCCAAGAGGGAAACAACTCGGGCGGATAATCATTTATGCAAATAATAACACGGGTTTTAAATACTTAATAATGTTAATGCCATTGGGAATGCAACTTTATCGTGAAATGTATACATATTTACAGCTAAAATATTTACGCGCCTCTGTAAAAACGCGATATTCATTTTAAAATATTTAAAACTGGCTGAGAGGAAATCTACAATTTTCAGTTTTTGATATTGGATTGGCATTATAATTATATTACGGTAATTAATTATAACATGAAACCAAAACTCAATCGCTCTATCTGCGAATTTTGTGATAAATCTGCATTAATTTTGGAGATTTATTTGGTAAATATTTTAGGTTATGTAGAACAAAATGGTGGAAATGAAATACGGCTATGTGAACTGTTATAACTCCAATTTAATGCGGTGAGCGTATATTAGGTTCACATGTGTTCTGTTAGAATGCTGTTATCTATATGAAGTTCCACATTTGTACCACTACAGCGCTAATGTCTATAAATTTATTCTAATGTGAACTTATGTACAGCTTTAAGATGTACCTAGTTCAGGTCAATTGTGTATCTTTAATTCTTTCAAATACTGAAATTTTAGAGATCCGCAATAAAAACTATTAATGTCCGTTAAATCGCCTAGCCCAGGTACTAATAGTCAAGTATGAATACCTAAAGCATCAGACGGTAGTGTTCCCGGTTTAAATTCGTTTATTATGCTTGACAATTTATTCAAAGCGGAATGAGGAATACGATTTTCAATATCCCATGTTCTTATTTTTTTTGCGAAAGGTTAAATAATTGTCCAAATCAGAATGGTATATTCACTATCACTAGAACTGCAATCATCACACTCTGATATCTGTATATTTTGAAGGGAAATTTCAGGTTCAGGCATAATATTTTCCTCTGCATCATGTACAGAACCACCATGAACAACTAAATACAGGCTTGGGGAAATGTGTAATAGAATATCACATTCATGTTCAGCTTAAAGCAAATAAGAGTAGTACTTGTGGACAAATAAACTGCTATTGATGTTAATGGACAACACATAAAATATAGTCCTTTTAACAGCCTACAGTGTACATGCGAACCATTGAAACACTTTTGTACAGATAGTAAAAAAAGGTTATTTTAATTATCACAAACAAGTCCTACTACAGCTACTAGCTGTATAACAGTCTAAAACAAGTAAACATAACAGCCTTTGGCTTTATAAATGACCACGTGTGTTCTATTAAAATGCTAGCTCTATAACATCGTACAAGTAGGCCGTTAAACAGCGGTTACCGTATGTCTACCCTCCTATAATGCTCTTAGTCAGATGGCTGACTAAAGGATAGTTGTTAGAGTATTATAACACCAACAATCGTATAAAAGTATAACTCTACACTAGTCTACACTCCTATAAGTCCCTTAGACAGGTATAGGTGTAATTAATTGCAATAATACAGCTTATACATCACGAGTGAACTGTACTAATGCTTTAAGTACACATTGGAACTAAATGTGAACTCTTAAATGGAGTAAAATGCTACTTGGGTAACTTGTTGTCCCATGAAACCAATTTTACCAATTCAGGCAACTTTTGTACAAAGTACATAATGTGTATAGAAGTGTGAAATACTTATAAAGATAATTTTTTATCAGTGGGATTTTTTCATGAATATTTGAATAACTTTTACTTGGAGGCTGATAAAAGCAATGATAAAAGCAAGAACAAAAATATTGTTTCATACAAATATCAGTTAACCCTCTCGCACGTAATATGGTGTGATTAAATCTGCAGTACCTATTTGACAAGCGAGAAATCCTATTAAATACGTTGAACATTTGAACGTGATATTTGCGGTGTGCTATTTGCTAACCCTCTACATAAAGCATCGAAGATATGCTATCCTTCATAAGTTTTTAACGTTATTGCTTTGTATTAAGGTAAAAAAACTGTTGAATTTGCTATGCCTATTACAGGGCTTAAACATTGTAAGTAACTTTAATAACACACTGCGCATCGGCATTGTTGTAAACACCGATGGACCTTTATAAACGGAACACATAGCTTTACCTTTTTCCTACGCTTTATGTTTCTTAGATTAATTGGTTGATTACGTGAAACAAGAACACGGAATATGTTAAGAACGTTTTAACTATGTTGATAAGCTTGTTCTCTTATTTTGCATGCGGTTTCATGAAGCTGTCAGTGCAAGCGCGATGAGCTATCTAAACTGCATCGGGCGATGCGCCGGCGCTGGAGTTACGACCTGCATTCAACAACTATAATTGTCTTTAATGTCCATATTAAGATAGGCCTTAAGATTGTTGCGAAACCCCATAAAATATATTTNATACGCCACGCTTGAGTAGAAGTTTTACTCAAATGTGACTTCTCTAAGGTAAACTGCGGGGTCTGATGATGGAGCTGGAATGTGGCCATAAGAATAGGCTAGTTTCTTAAAAAAAGACTTTTGGTCCGTCAATTTTACATTATCAAAAAATATTGGACACAGGATATTTTTATTTGTCAATTAAACAAGTAATTACGAAGATATGATGCGATGAAATTCCGCGTGACGACACAAATCGCCACATTTTTAAGCTTGCCTTGACGTCATGTGCCTCATCTTCTGAACTTTGGTGCGTTTCATCTCTTTAAATTTTCATAAGTTTAAAAATGTGAAAAATACATTTAGAGTTTGTTTTTGGAAAGTTCACCGACGGACTAATTCAAACTCTTGCTACTTTCTTGCTTTATCCACGAAACATCCCTATTCTTCGAAATTATTACGATCTACAAACGGAAAATCTCTGCTACCTACTACGCCGCAGTAAATTCCCCATCATAAATAAAAAGATTTTTTTTAAAACAAGCTCTTGTATGCTAATAATTTTGGTTTCATGACATACATGCTCCTAAAATTCATCACCTTATAAGAGGATTTCAGTTTTTATCAGCGCAACTTTTTAATAATATAGGTACGTTTCATGGTTTGGTAANCCGAATTCTCCAAAATCTTCAAACGACGAACTTTTGGAACGCTGCCACGAAATACCGATCTTTCAGCAGAATAAATGCTGCAAGTGGAACTGGATCGGCCACACTCTCCGAAGGGACTCCGATCACATCCCCAAGTAGGTTTTAGATTGGAACCCCCAGGGAAAATGCAAACGTGGTCGCGTCAAAAAAACATAGCGGCGCACTGTTAAGACTTGGAGCGAGATCGAACACGAAGCTCAAGACCGAATGCCGAATGTCGGCCGTTTGGTGTAGTGGTTCAGAACGGACTACTATGCCGAGAGGTCCCGGGTTCGATTCCCGGCCGGGCTGAAATTGAAATGATGAATTTTAATTTCTGTGACGGGTCTGGGTGTGACTATCTATATATATAAAAGAAAGTCGTGTTAGTTACTTCGCTTATAACTCAAGAACGGCTGAACCGATTTAGCTGAAAATTGTCAGGGAGGTAGTTTAGAGCCAGGAGAAGGACATAGGATACTTTTTATCCCGTTCGAAATTAAAAAAAAAGTCTGCTTATTTATTGCCATTAAGGCGGAACAAAGTCCGCCGGGTCAGCTAGTGTATAATATTTATGTATTTAAAAAAAAAGTATATAAGTAGTATATCTGTTAAGCTAGCACCCATAACACAAGCATTAAGTTGCTTACTTTGGGGCTAGCTGGCGCTTTGTGAAATTGTCTAAAAAAAATGCGATGGAGGACTGTTGTGGACGCCTTCTGTCCCATATAGGAGACAAAGGACATTGAGTCACTAATATTATATGTATAATGTACATGAATGTTTTTTACTCTTTTACGCAACAACTACTTAACAGATTTTGTTGAAACTTTATAATATTGTCGTTTATACATCAAAATAACAAATGGCTAGTTATAATAACATTTATTTTACCATAACTTAAAAAAAACCTTAGAAAATAAAATATTTTGTTTTATTTTTGATTACTCTGACTCCCAACTTTGATTACCCCGACCATGAAAATTTTGATGTCGCTTAACTTTTTATTTCTGCTTGCTACAGATGGGCCAATATTAAAAATATGCTCGTAATAATGTCTATTTTGAAATGTTTTACCTAAACTTTCTCTAAATTCAAAAATAAAAAAGGTCGGGGTAATCAACAAAATAATCCAGATCCGGAGAATGACCGGACAACTGCAGTCCACACGGGAGAAACCGGGCAGTCAGTAACTGATTCAACAGTCAGTTTTGCATAATTTTTGGAGCAATTAGGTACCTATCAAAAGGACTCCGAAAATTGTTATCCACAAACCGCATTAACACTCTAGACCCAGGAAATTAAAATCTGATTGCAACATTTAAAGTGCTCTTACGTGTACTTTTTACTGCGAAATAATGCTATCTCGTGTGCATATCTCAGTGACATGTCATTTGTATGTCCGTTTGATTTATGTGCGAAGGTTTGACGAGCCGAGTGGCCGCTATCTTAATGTTCCATCGGGCAGTAATGTGTAAGGAATTGACCCCTCTTTCCTTTGTTATAGTCCGTTTAGGTAAAACAGTAAATAACCACTGCCCTGATGTACGTGCAATTACTTGGATATTCACAGTGGGCGAAGGACTGACTGACTGTAGATAGATGTTTTCGATAGTTGAGAAGTAGATTGTCAAAATATGGAGACATTCAAAAATTTATTCAATTATTCAAAGATTAGTATACCTAAAGATTGGATTCGCCTAAACTAAACGCTAGTAACGTAGTATTTATGACGATCTGGTGAAGGTCGCGGGAAGAGCCTGGATGCGGGCAGCGCAGGACCGTTCATTGTGGAAAACCTTGGGGGAGGCCTTTGTCCAGCAGTGGACGTCATTTGGCTGAAAACGAAACGCTAGTAAATTAGCGCACGCGCTTACGAATTTCAAGTACCTAAAACTGCAAATAAAACTTACTTCTTACTAATATTATAAATGCGAAAGTTTGTGAAGATGTCTGGATGTTTATTACTCTTTCACGAAAAAACTACTGAACGGATTTTGATGAAAGTAGAGTATTATTGTTTATAACCCAGAATAACATATAGGCTATAATTTATGACGATCTGTGACCAACTAAATTTCACGCGGGTGAAACCGCGGGCAAAAGCTAGTCCACCATATTTTACTTATTTATTAAATGCCACAGATTTTCCTCAAGTGATCTACCTGTAGCCGTAGGAAAACCTACAACGTGATTCATGTTAATATTCAAGGAAATGATTTCTACATTTCTAGAAGTCCCGACTTTGTATTCGCGTTTCGTGCTACTGCTATAACTTTTGTCGATACGAATAAAGTATACAAAATATGGTTGCTGGTTGCTCTAGAATTCTCTTCACAGACTACACAATGTCTATTCAAGGCTTCAGTTACCGTCAGATACTAAGAGAGCTGATAACAAAGATATGCTCCATTAAGTGAATAACGTATTCTTGCCGTGTCTAATTTATACTGCGGTCGGTATTTTAAATCTCTATCTAGGGCTCTACTATCAACTCAGGCGATTAAAGATCTGAGATATTCATCGCAACTCAGCATTTAAGGTCACTTATTATGTGAAAAAACTGTTAAGTGTATTGAACATAGAAAGTTTAAATCCTCCAAGTAATATGATGTTTGCAGTTAAAACTGCACCTCCAAAAAATTTTCATGTTTGACAAAGTTATTGAAGGATAAATCTTTTTAATATTTGTAGGTTGAGCGAACATTTGTGTGATGTGAATTTTGCTAACCCTTTAGCGTCGAAAATATGCTATCCTTCATAAGTTTTTAACGTTATTGCTTTGTATTAAGGTAAAAAAAAACTATTGAACTTGCTATGCCTATTAAAGGGCTTAAACATTGTAAGTAACTTTAATAACACACTGCGCATCGGCATTGTTGTAAACACCGATGGACCTTTATAAACGGAACACATGGTTTTACCTTTTTCCTACGCTTTATGTTTCTTAGATTAATTGGTTGATTACGTGAAACAAGAACACGGAATATGTTAAGAACGTTTTAACTATGTTGATAAGCTTGTTCTCTTATTTTGCATGCGGTTTCATGAAGCTGTCAGTGCAAGCGCGATGAGCTATCTAAACTGCATCGGGCGATGCGCCGGCGCTGGAGTTACGACCTGCATTCAACAACTATAATTGTCTTTAATGTCCATATTAAGATAGGCCTTAAGATTGTTGCGAAACCCCTCAAAATATATTCATCGTCTGGGAATTTTTAAATTATTTCGCTGTAGTGCTTCAACTGAATCATACGCAATTGTTTCTATATCCTAGGAAAGATTCCGATTGTTAAAATTTTTAATCGCATCCGCTAACAAGAGATATTTACAAAATTCGGTGAATTTTAACTCGTTTGGGTCATAAATGTTACTTTTTAAAGTCTAATGCACATAACTTGACATAGTTATGATTCCACAACGCAGAAATCTGCCCGTTAGACTCTGAAATAACGACTTTTATACAGGCTTCATTAAAAGGTACCAAAAACGGCGCCCAAAGTATTTTAATAAGCCGCCTTCATGCGTTAGAGGAAACATTAGGATTTCGCTGCAAATAATAAAAACACTATAAAGATAATATTGTCACACCTAATAAGCAAACGTTCAAAAGATAACAGATTAAAATAAAGTCTCTATATCTAAGAGTTTTCAGAAATGTAATGGGAATTTGAAAATAAACTTCTAAACCCTAAAAATATAAAATTTCCGTGAAAATTCGTGTAATATCCCTTTGAAGTTATATGTACCTACTATACGTTTTGTTATTTCTGGTGGTAATCTCAGTTAGATATGACGTATTCTCAATGAAAACAAAAATAATCTGATAAATCTATCAATCAAAATCAATCGCTCATCATCCTTTACGCTCCACGCTAACTCCAGCCAGATTTCGGTCATTAATATGTTCTATGCATTGTGTAACATCCCACAAACATACCATAGCAGTGTAGGTGGCATTGAGGGTGCCTTACAAGGAGTTGTTATGACCCGTGCTGTTGGCCCCTCGGCAGGAAATCTGGGCTTCCGGTGCCTAGGATAATAACCCCGGCTAGACTTAGACAATGAATCCGTAATGTAGGCCTGTCTGTCGTCATGACGGGTGCGTAGTAGCAACTCGTTTATGGTCCAACGAACACGGCTTTTAGTGTTCCGTACGACTTTTGAAAAAACGGAACCCTTAAATAAATAACTTTAAAAAAAAGCCTTAAATTAATTCCTTATATTCTGTTCTAATTCATTACTTTCTACTAAAAGCATAAACTTGAGTTACGAACTTTATTAACATAAAATCTAGATAAATTATCATTTTGAGGAGCAAATTCATATTCGTTATTAGTTATGTAAGCCCTTTTCAGGGCACTTATACAATACGCGTCTCTCAAAATTAAGTATAACTTGCCCAACCGTCAATTCACAAATACATCTTTCCTTTGATAGTTGCTTATAAAAATGTAATGTAATGGAATCATTTGCACGTCGATCTAACTCGCACTTCACTTGTTTTTTATTGTCTACGGGTTGATGAGTTCATAGAAAACCATTTTCCATTTCGTTTCATAGAAATATCAATCATAGACTTCTTGCTAGTCTTGTTAAAATAATTGATGGGCAAATTGTAGTCGATCGCGTCTATTACAGAGAATAATTTATGTAAGTCCACTTTTAATGGCAAAAAATACGTATGGAGAGGTATGATAGAAAATGGTTAGCCTTTTACGAAGTTATTTACTTATTGTAGTTAGTGTAGTTTATGTTCGGGGTGTGGTAAATAATCTTGTTATACAAATAAATAAGTAAAATTGAATGTCAAATGTCATGATTTGAGAATAAATAAATTGTTCTACTTAATCTCGAAAAACGGCTGGATCGATTTTGACGGGGCATTCACTGACATTTTATATGAAGTATCTCTAGGTCATTTGTTATAGAAAATATAACTAGGGTTACGCCCAAAAAGTAATGACGCATGATGGTTCGAATTTCACACGGGCAGAAGTTTTAAAATATTAAACATATAAAACACTTAAACTTGCGTAAGATCTTTATTATTTTAATTGTTTTGTAACATAAAATTGTCAAATACAAAATGTGTAAATGTGTATTGTCAGAATCAACGGCTTTAAACGTCAGCTGCCGCGGTGCCCAAATAATGTGAACATCACGGAAAAACGTTTTGCGTGTATTAGCACCTCCGCAGACAAAAGTTGAACTTGCGCGCCTTGCACGTGAGAAATTCCTCAACAAATATAATAAATAAAAATATCTTTGTATTAAAATACCGTTTATTATTGTTTGTATAAATAACACCTTTTTATGTGAATGTGGCTTTTGAAAGTGTACGAAACTATTTTAATGCGCACAAATTAAGATAATTTTTCTTATTAAAATACCAGCTTATTTAATGCTCTTGTTGCTGACCAAAAGTCATTACAACTATGGCACTACAATACAAATAAGAATACTTTTATCATAAAGTTATACTTATCCTTATCTGTTTTAATTGTATGAGCAGAACTAATATGTTAACGAACAGTAAAATAAAATTGAAAACTTTTTCAGACTAAGCACCACTTCCATATGACTGAAAACTATTTTAATTTTAATTTGGTCTGTCTAGCCTGTTTTTGATTTACATTTTTGACTTAATAAAACAAACGTCCAGCATTACCTATGTAATGTAAATATCAATAATTTCCATTTCTAAGTCAATACTTTCAAGTTTCGTTCTTTATTGCATGTTTAAATGTGATTAAGTTTCTTCCGCCAGTTCTCAGCACCAGCCCATATGTTGTCCCGAAATGATGGTAGGGAAAACTATACTTGGGAAGTGTATAAGAGCCCTGGAAAGGGCCTGAGTACTAAATAAAAGCTTTGACTTTGACTATGCTTGTTTCAGATCCCCTTAGTCAGCAACGAAGGTACAGCGGGCCTGGGGGCCACCGTAGCACCAGCACCCAAAGTGACCGGCACCCTTGGACCCGCCACCATGAGGCTCGCCAACAAGACCAAGATGCTGAGACCACCCGCCAAGGCCTTCCAGAACGATGATGATGATGACGACCTAGAAGAATAATACTGTGTTACAAACGTTACCCACTGTGTTACTGTTAACTGCCATTTAACAATGAGTTATTAGCTAATTTTCAAACGTTAAAATGTGAAGTTTGAGTAGATATTACTATGCTAGCGATCAATTCCAATGATTTTATGTAAATACTAGTTCATATTGTTAATATTTTTTAGTTTTTACCTTATGTATTTAACTAGCTTTAACAAATGTTATTTTAAACTTCAAAGTCAGTAAAACAATTAAGGAAAAGAACAATTTGGCATTAACTTATTTTTAATCTAATCTCTCTGATATTTTGATAATAGGGTAAGCAATTAGAATTATTCAGAAATGATTCTAAAAACTTCTCGAAAGGCCACCAAACACTACATTCTAAAAACAGTGTCGCGAAATGACACTGCGCCGTTTCCCAGAAGGAGCCAAATGCAGGGGTGCGGTGCGCCCGCGCCGCCCGCCAATTTGTCCATCAGGGGTGTCACAAGCAACAATGTAACTAAACAGTTGATGTGCCAGACACTCGCTAATGCTACCCGATTGACTTCAGTGCCTGCCAATTACAACGTCTAATTTGACAGCTTACAAAGGAAAACGCCACTTAAGTGTACGAATTTAAAAGATATTGCTGAAGTGAAAGAATATCGTAAGGAAACCAAAGCACTGGTTTATTGAGTGTGTGACGGAGAAGACAATGGCAAAACCACTTAAAGTAGAAATTGCCATGACGTTCGTTATGTGTTGCAGACAGGTTACAGGGTCGTGAACTCGCGATAGTTTCATGAATGGACTAAATCCATCCACTTAATTTTAATAGAAGAACGTAGAATAAATTTGACTTTTGGGGTCATTATGACATGATCGGCACTGTCCATGTGATAAATCTTTTGATAGCCTGAATTGCCTACGATAATAGACTTTTAAATATAAAAGAAGAAGGATATAAGTTTGATTCGGACTTGGTGAATTCCAAAGCATTTTTTTTTCCGTTGTGCTAACCTGCCTTCATTCAAAACTGACTCATATTATTTTAGACTTCATAATTTTTTGAGATGTCATCACAATTCCTTGAATCAATTAGGGCGAAGGTGCTCTGCAGGTAGCGGTTTGTTAGCATTGTCACACGTTCTGTCAGACGGAAAGCCAAACCTTCAGGTACAGTCGGCCACAATAGAATACCTATAGTTAATAATAGTGACTATACAGAGCAACTGCTATCTAATACAGGTGCGCGTAGCACGAACTGAAATATGGGATCGGGTAAAACTCGTTCCATAAACTTAAGGGTTCCTTTACTTTCATGTAAGTATTTTATTCACTTGTCACATTAATTAAAACAAAAGTTCCACTAAAATACCAATTAAGTTCTTTAGTTATTTCCTAAGCCTTCAGTATCAGCCCTAATTATCGCGTAAAAACCACGGCTGCAATCGCAAATCTGGAGGAAATGCAAATGCGACCGCTCCATTTGTCGGCGGGAAATAGCAAAACAAATAACACACATTACGCGGCCGCAGCCGCATGATAGTGCAAGAACAGTGGTACAGTCAGCAATAAAATTCAATTATATTCAATAGTACCTACTACCTGTATGAGAACCTATGAGAGCTTTTAGCCCATAATTTATACGAAAAACATCAAGTAGGTATAGGGCTCAATTCGATGGATCTTTCTGGGAGGTACCCAATATTTTAATGATGATGATATATACCTACTATACAGGTAAAGTAGGTAAATCGTATCTACTTAAATAACTACCTACTTACTTTAGATTCTCACGATATAAAAAATAATTGAATAGATTAGTAAAGAAAAAGTCTAACCAAGAACTGGGTTGCCGACACATTAATGACTAGTTAAGCCATTAATTAATTTTCTATTGTCAGGTAACTTAACCTCGGACACCGAGCCCACAGCAAGGTAGGGGTTGGGTTGCCCGCTCTTTTGTTTTTTACTACTAATACGCTGAAAATTGTGTGCGGGTTGGGTTGTAGTACAGGGGTACTACATGGTAAAATAAATCTCTTCGGCGAAATCAGGATAATTTAGATCGAACTTCACTTGGTAAGTTCGTTTGATCATTCAACTATGATAGACTTTTAAATATAAAAGTTTGATTCGGACTTGGTGAATTCCAAAGCATTTATTAAGTTTTTCCGTTGTGCTAACTAACCTGCCTTCATTCAAAACTGACTCATATTTAGACTTCAAAAATTTTTGAGATGTCATCACAATTCCTTGAATCAATTAGGGCGAAGGTGCTCTGCAGGCAGCGGTTGTCGTCACACGTCGTTCTGTCAGACGGAAATTTGCCAAACCTTCAGGTACAGTCGGCCACAATATAACATAGTGACTATAAAGAGCGACTGCGCTGTGTAATGCAGGTGCGTGCACTAAAATGTGGGATCGGGTAAAACTCTGTCTCTTTTACTTTCATGTGTTTCATTCACTTGTCACATTAATTAAACTAAAAGTTCCACTAAAATACCAATTACGTTCTTAAGTTATTCCCTCCTAAACCCTCAGTATCAGCCCCAATTATCGCATAATATTAAAAACCACGGCTGCAATCGCAAATCTGGAGGAAATGCAAATGCGACCGCTCCATTTGTCGGCGGGAAATAGCAAAACAAATAACACACATTACGCGGCCGCAGCCGCTTGATACCTAGTGCAGGAACAGTGGTACAGTCAGCAATAAAATTCTATTATATTCAAACCTACTACCTATATGAGAACCTATGAGAGCTTTTACCCCATAATTTATACAAAAAACATCGAGTAGATATACCAGGGCTCAATTCGATGGACGGGTCTTTCTGGTATCCAATATTTTAATGCTGACTGTATATCTGTTACTGTAAAAGCTCGAACTATGGTTAATCTTAAGATTTAAGTGTAAGTCTTAAGATTTACCGATATGAGTTGGTATATGTAAGTATTTCTGAAAATACGACAATTTTTTCGAGCTTTTACCATTCGAATTCAGTACCTCTAGTAGGAAAAACTTTCGAGTTCGTTTCGTTGCGTATTCAAAGTGTCATCGAAAAATTTTGTATGAAAAATTAAACAGCGCCCCCTATATTATAGCCGCCCTAGGGGGCGCTGTTTAATTTTTCATACAAAATTTTTCGATGACACTTTGAATACGCAACGAAACGAACTCGAAAGTTTTTCCTACTAGAGGTACAGTATATGCTAGGTTTTACCTCTGTCAGCTGGTAGATGTTGGTTTTAGGAATAAAACAATGAGTAATTCTTAATTACTTACTTTCATCAACTATTAGACAAAACAGGTAGGTACATAGTATTATAAAGGTATTATATGATAGTAATAAGTACAAATTATTACCAACTCATTTAAATTATTTGCAATCATTTCTTTTTCTTGTGTTTTGGTGTTCACAATTTTACTGTTTCCTTTTTTTATTCCTTTTGACTCATTACCAACGATGTTGTTTTCGTAAAAGTTTACAGAATTTTAATTAGTAAGATTACAACAAAAATGATAATACCATGGAGTCCATGGTATTATCATTTTTTTTATTTCGTCCATGGCATGGACGAAATGTGAAGTGGAAAAAATCAGAATTATTATAACCCAGCATTGATAGTAGCGCATACCTGTAAATATCATATCTAGCCTATCTAGGACATTTGAAATTTTGTACTGCATGCATCCTACTAATATTATAAACGCGAAAGTTTGTGTAGATGTTTGTTACTCTTTCAAGCAAAAACTACTCAACTGATTTTGATGAAACTTTACAGTATTATTGTTTATAACCCAGAATAACATAATAGGCTATAATTTATGGCGATCTGTGACAAATTAAATTTCACGCGGGTGAAGCCGCGGGCAAAAGCTAGTATTTTATATGACATGATCTTACGTTGCTAAAGAAAAAACAAGGCAGTGACATCATGGTTTGTTTAATTGTATTAAAATGAAAGTGATGCCGTGGTCTTTCTTTTTAGTTCTTATATTGTTCGTACATTTAAACAATATAACTAAAAAGGCTGCGCTCGTGTAATGCGTAGATAAGACCGACTGTTACCTGTCAAAAATGCTTGTTGTTTTTCAACATTTACCGTGCCATTAATGTAAATCCTAAGATTTACCAAAGAAATGGTGGTAAGAGTTCGAATCGCAAACCTTTTGGGACATTTACCATTAGGAATTGGTAGATCTTAGGTTTTACTGGAATATCTTAGGATTTACTGCAATTCGAGCTTTTACAGTAACATATCCACTATACAGGTAAAGTAGGTAAATCGTATCTAAATAACTTTAGGTTCTCATGATAAAAAAATATTGAATAGGTTAGTAAAGAAAAAGTCTAACCAAGAACTAGGTTGCCAACACATTAATGACTTGTTAAGACATTAATTAATTTTCTATTGTCAGGTAACTTAACATGTTTATGTCCACTCATTAATGCAGTTCAAAAATACTTAACTTTCAAAACTTCATGGCAAGTTTTAAAGTTTAAACCGTCACCGTTAATTTCCCCGTAAGCATAGCATTTCACATAATCTGTTTGGCCAATAAGAAAAAGCTAAGTGCTAATCGTCAGGCGACCGATCGCCAGACGTCGCGTGCGCGCAGCCTGCCCATTACCGGTGGCGGAAACGACGCTTTCTAGCCATGTGAAAAAAACTAAAGTCGACACATCAGCCTATAATCTTATTATTTTTGTAGAAAAATAACACCTATTGCAAGAGTTTAAGATGCCAGTGTTGAGTATGATGTGCTGGAGGTTTGCTTGCGTTAAAATTCGGGGTGAAGCTGTAATTAGTGTGGTGAAAAATGTGATTGTGGGACACATCTGATTTCTCATTAAAAAACCCAAAACTCATGTTATTTTTGCAAGTAAGCTTTTAAAGAGCACTTTCACACGACCCTACCAATGCTTCTGATCGAATTAATGTATGTAGGACCTGTTCATGGCACTTATATACCTACCTAATCGTCCCAAAAATAACTAGCACTTCTACTTCTTCGGGAAAACATATCGGCTATAAGTAGGAGAAGTAGCGCGAAAGAAACTCGTCTATCTAGCTCTATAATGAGAATTATACTATTACAGAATTCATTTAAGTTCTCCCATTAAGTTCGATCTAAAAGAGCACTCTTACACATCCCAAACTACCTAGGTACATATAGGTGATTATATTTTTTACATTAACCTTACCACTGACTGTGCCACTGATTTGATTCTATAATGCGGGCCAGTCCTGACTGAGAAGCACAAGAAACTACCTAATTACTACGTTATTGCCAGCCTTTAACTAGTTTAACATTTAAATAAGTGGGTAGGTATTGCGAGTCTCTATCCGGGATGTAGAGCCACCCGGACATGACACGTAATTGCATTATTAAGATCTCGTTAGGTTAACTCAAATTGAAAAAATACGTTCGTCATAGCGATGACTAATTTAAAACCAGCTAAAACATTTATTCGTCCATACCAATTAAATAAAAATGTTGGGTATATCGGTAAAAAATGGATCACGCATAAAACGCATAGTTTACGATCACTTCGGATTTTGTCGATATCGAATCGGACGGCACTCATTAATTCGCGCAAACAAAAACAATCTGGATGCAAAAAGATACTAAATTCCTTTAAAAAGCGAGCCAAGTACATACGAGTTACATTGAAATGTGCTGTGATGTGACTATAGTATAGTAATGGGTTCGTTTTTATGAGTTGCATTTTTGTGTTTCATGAATAGAAGATACACCAGGAGCAAAAACATCGACTCTAACGTTTACCTATTTTTTTTTATGTAGAGGTTTTATGATTAGCCTAATTGCCATAAGGGTTAATCTTTACCCTTATGGCCTTATAAGCCTCCGCATAAGTAGTAAAAGAAAAAGATAACAATAAAATACCTGACATGACATTTAGTACGTTTTATTTATCAACTGAAATTTATTTTATTTACCACCTGAAATATCTGGTGATGAAAGAATCGCCCCCAAGTTCAATTCAATAATTCAACGAAACACTTTACACATTTCGCAATAAAAAGTTGCCTACCTCAACCCGTTTTACTGACCCTTGGCAACAAAATTTCAGTAGACGCACCCCGGCTTACCCCGGGAGCAGGGAGGGAAAGGTCAGGGTGACCTCGCCGCCAGGTGGCGCCCAGCATTAGTTATGCGTCGCGGCTCCGTCTGCCGCGCTTCCTGCCGCCCACCCCACGCTGCCCGTGCTCCGAAACTAGCGGACTTCATTCTCTTAAATTGCTAATTAACTGGATCAATGTATAAGTACGAGTAAGTATTGTAGAGCAAATTCTTACGCCCGTATTCACAAAAATTACTATGAGGTCTCACAGTGCGCGTGGACGCACAGGGTGACACATGAACCAATCACAGAGCTTTATTCAACGCTGTGCATTCGATTTGCTGCTTCACTTGAGAAAGCATCGTTTGTGAATACGGACGTTAGATAGGTAAGTAGCATTTCGTCGTCTATTTTCGGTTTAGACACTCCTACATCTCTGGTATCATCATCTGGTAAAGGTCGCGGGAAGAACCTGGATGCGGGCAGCGCAGGACCGTTCATTGTGGAAAACCTTAGAGGAGGCCTTGGTCCAGCACGTGGACGTCATTTGGCTGAAACGAACGAACGAACTCCTACATCCTTCTTCTTTGCAAGACAGCTATCCTCAAGGTCTTCATTGCTCAATTCAACCTGTAAATCCTGGCTCTATAAGTCTACAAGATTTGCAATGGTGAGGAAGAGAGGTCGATACAATCAAGCATCTCCAGAAGTCATGGACTAGATGGAAAAGTATTACCTTTGTAAACAAATCTTGTAAGTATTATTTGCAGTCAATAGAGACATTACGTTTCATATTTTAATTAAAAAAATCAAATTCATCTTGAACTACCGACTTGTCGACTCTATCTAGTGTGTAACCACTAAGCTAAAGAGAGTTGGTAGTCTAGTGAAATACTGTATTAAACTAAGCTGCATATAATATTATTTTCCTAAGAAAAAAAAATACAAATAATGTACACATAAAGTATAGAATAATAATAACCAAAGACTTATCTGCCCAAAATCGCTAAAGAAATCATTACCGAACAATAACTTTATGTTCGTAGTTCAATTTGTCGTTACCGTGTTCAGCTGACCTCAAATCATAATTTGGAATCGTTTGGTCCTTTTAGCCGGACCTTTTTAGCCCCTCCACCAAAACCGCGAAATTCTTAAAAACTTAAATTCGAAATTCGCTACACTTCGATGTGGTATTAGTTGTCCTTTTTGCCGGGACTTTACCAGCTTATTCCATTTATATGAATCAAGAAACAGGCACTCATTGAATCTTACTTTAAATTCATTAATATTTCTTCGCGGATTAGAATGCATTAAATATGTCATAAGTAAGTACAAAAACCTGCCTTAATTCAAATTAAAAAAATATTTTCTTAGGCTAAGTTGCACCAACTTTTAACCGTAACTATAAAGATAACCGGTGTTTTTTGTATGGAGTTTTGACGTTTGTTAAATTTAAAGTAAGATGGTGCAACCCAGCCTTAAACTGTGCAATACTTATTTGGATAAACATTATACCTAATATTTAACGGTTTGCTAACCAGTTATTACAGACTACTGGTTAGTATATACGATAACATAGAATAAGCTGCCCGAAGCATACCACAGTAAAACCATTACACGTAAGCTCCTGAAAAAGACGTGCATTAACGCCCGTATTCACAAACATTACTATGAGGTCTTACAGTGCGCGTGGACGCACAGGGTGACACACGAAGCAATCACAGGGCTATTCAACGCTGTGCGTTCGATTTGCTGCTTCACTTAAGCAAGCATCGTTTGTGAATACGGGCTTAAGAATCACGTCGCGTACAAGTAATCGTCGGTTATGGGAACAATTTCAACGTGTTTAGCTGCACTTGCTTGTCCTATAGCTTAGTATGCAGCGCGGAGAGCTTACACTTGTTTTTATGGTCTGTCTGAATGAATGACATCATCGACCAGCTCATTCATTGGATCGCGTAGCGAGGGAGGGGTGACAAACAGTCTCAATGTCTAGACGCTTTTCTTGTAAACGCCGATCAACAAGAAACTTTTTCTACTTGCTAATATTTAATTCATCTTAAATGCAAATGATTATTGCCTTTATGAGTTTGAAAATAAGCACCAAATGCTGCTAAAAGCGGTTATTTAACTTGGTGCGCATTACCTCGGCCGCAGCGACCTCTGTTTACGCGCCTGTCTGCGTTGTTTCCCACTCTACATAGAGCAAATAATTTTCAGAAGGTCAATGACGTCTAAATGATGCATAGGATTTTACCTAATAATGGTAAGTAATGATTATGATCTTTATTGACTGCTGTACATTTGTGTCCAAAAATGTAGAGGTTTAGGGCAATAATGCATGTGTAGTGAACATGAATGAATATAGCAAGTGCATTTTCAGTTTCAGTGTGTAGTTGGTGTGAAGAGGATACACTAGGTTCTTCCCAATTTGACGGTTGTCTGCTGCAGGGATTCGTGTATAGTGTATACCGATATTCCTTTTAATATGTCGATACGATAATAAAAGGAATATCTATAGAAATAGATAATAAAAAGTAGAAGGTGTCGCTTACAGTAGTAGCAATACAATCGCGATGCATTCGCGCGACTGTAAAACGCGCTTTTGTATCGCTGAAAAAGTCGCAATGTGTAAGCTCACAATACTCATTCGCCCGTATTCACAAACGATTCTTGCTTAAGTGAAGCTGCAAATCGAACCACAGCGTTAAATAGAGCTCTGTGAATGGTTCGTGTGTCACCCTGTGCGTCCACGCGCACTGTGAAACCTCATAGTAATGTTTGTGAATACGGGCGTTATTAGCTTATTTGGAGTAACAATGTTAAATACCTACTGATTCATCTGTAACCCACCTGCTCTTTGCTGAGGCTTTATGCAACAGGTGGCGGCAAGGACGCGCGGCCGACGCATCCCTCGGGAATGCGTCTGGCAGCCGCGACCTTCGGATTTGTTACCCTGGGTTACAACGTAATATCTGCTCACTAATCTATATATAGATATTATAGCTTCTGCCTGTGGTTTTGCCTGTAGCTTTGCCTTTGTAGATTTCAGTTTGTGAAAATTTTATATTTATTGCGAATTGCGATCTTCATTGAGCGCACGTATTATTTAAAAACACTTTAGTTTTTACAAAAAATTACATTATAAAAGGACTAACATTGTAACATGCAAGACTAACTGCAGTCACCATACAAAACCCACAAAGAATCCCATTTCTCTATCATGTTATGTATCAAGTTTTATTTTATTAGATTTTTTCGCAGAACTAATAAAATAAAACTTGATTCAAAATTATACAGTTTCTCTATTGTCTAGAATACTTTCACACCCAGACGATAAGATTTTGAGAACTCGGAACTCGTGGAAACCCTAATGTACCTCTCTCCTTCCCCAGACAGGATGCAATTAATCTCCTTGCCCAGATTTAAAAAATCTATTCAGCCAGCATCCTCCAGCCTCAAGGGACCATCGCAGACCATACCAGATCTATCTGGTTCCTCGGCAGCAGCACAATATCCTAAAAGCTTATTGAGAGCAGAAATGAAAACAGATTAAATAAACAGTTAACTTTGTCATTTCAGTCAATCAACAGGAAGGCGCTGGACGCAGGCCGCTACCAACCGGGAAACATGTAAAGTATTGGGGGAGGCCTATGCACATGCAGTGGACGTCCTATGGCTGAGATGATGTTGATGAGATGATGAACTTTGTAATTTAATGTTAACTAATTGCTGATATTATTGATGACTCATTACGCTGTTACGAATGAGGCACAGAGATTTCTGTTGGGTCCTTCGAACTACGTCTGTGCCGAAATTTCAGACTTTCCCTCTGTTATTAATACATACATTCTAATATAAGTACCTACATTATTAATTGTGTCAGTAATAAGCATAGTAATCCTAAGTACCTACCTAAGTGTTTACCTCCTTAGGTCACCTTAAAGCTTAGACTAATCGATTACCATTCCCAGTATTTGATACTTATTCACTTTGCAAATATTATGTAAATATTAAACTGCCCCTCACGAATCCGAAGGTCGTAGACGCAATGCGCATTCTGTTTTGCGTCTGCGACCTTAGGAGTCCTGGAGATGTTACTGCGTATTACGTATTACCATAATATTGTTAGTTACAGTTTTATGCGTGTTTTCATTTGGCTGATATTTTTAAATGACTTTAAAGTCTAAGAAACAGCTCTACGACATGATATTATACTTATCCATTTCAGGTACTTAAATGAAAACTTTTCAGAATATCTCATGAAGCAAATAAACTTTTTTTTTCTTTCTTTCAGAGTACATTTCAGAGTAATTGGTCTTAAATAAATTAACTTTAAATCACGTAAAAAATATGTTTTTTATCAGTTTAAATAAACTATAGTATAAGTGTTCAGTTTATAATTACAGTCTCAATTTTTCCCAATTGACTTTATGAGAGAGCAATTTTTCAGTTCATCACATCCTGTCTTGTAGTGCTTGAAAAACATACCCATGCTTTTGTACCTAGATCTATCTGAAATACCCCCTATTCTTATTGGTATATTAAATCTGCAGCTTATAGTAAGTAGTAGTACATAGTATGTGAATGGAACATAGGTTAGTGGAAGCAGGCAGACAACAGGTGCGCACCAAGGTCGCAGACTGCGCACGCGCCCGTATAGCTGCACCCTTCGGTTTTTTACACACAATTTTTAGGTTTTATTTACCTCATTTGAAAATAAACTTCGTTAATTTAATTTGTATCATAACATTCCTGAAATATGGAGAGGTATATTTAAAAATACTTTACATATCTAAACATGCATCATTATGATAAAACTTACAGATTATTTTCCTAAAGTACCTGCAGACTATAGACTTTCTGTCAGCCTGTAGTCTAGTCGGGCTGTTAATCAATATAAATATGTATACTTCCATACACCGATTGCACATTACACCGATTGTACGCACATTGTATACCTATTTCGATTGTTTTTTTCCCGGTTTGTCAAACAAATGGTTGATGCGCCGAGATGTTTGAAAAAATAAAAACGTGTGTAGCCAGTTGAGTAATAAATGATATAATTGTATAATTTGTGCTAAAAATATAAGGTTTGGCTACAAAAAATCTTAATTTTCTTAAAAAACTGGAGGATGCCAATAAATTGGTAGAGTGCCAATGATTGGGTGGTTTACCCTACGCACATTACACCGATTTGGTGACAAATTAGAAGCCGGTCAAACTATCGGCCGTCAAAAGTTAACTTAGTCTGCGAAGAGAGTAACAGACATTTCAGCACTAAAACAGAAAAAATAATTCATACATAAACTCTAGAAAATATCTACTTTCAGATATTTATCGAGCAATATTAATAGTAGAGTCTATTATAAAACTGAAAAAATTGAAGTAACTTTATTACATTTTAAACAATCGCGAACGGCAAGAGAGATTGATCGCCGACTTCCTGTTTTTGAAACGAGTAAAAAATCGTTATCGCACATAAAACAGATTTTGCGGCCACTAAAATAAGCAAAGATCTGTTTTATCTGTTTGCTTTAACGAAAGAAAAGAAAGGTGCTTTGATGATTTGCAGATGCCATTAATGTAGGAGCGAGAGCGTTTGCAATAATTTAAGCTTTTCAGTCTAAGTGTGTTAAAATACATACAGCTTACAGGAACTTTTTTATATTTAAAAAGAAAAAAAAACATATAAAGTACCCAAGTTATTGGTAGGTCACCTACCTAAACCCGCGTTTTCAAGACAGACTGACAACGAAGTGATCCTTAAAAAAGCTACTACAGACAACGAAGTGATCCTTAAACAAGCTAAAGACATAACCCTCCTTCTGGTGCAGTCGGGTAAAAATGTCCTGAAATGTTGACTTTCCGATCTGGCAACCCTGTAGCTGTAGCGAGTGTCGTGCACATAATACATGCAGTTAGTAATAACTTAGTTGATGCATGTTAACTACTGGATTAACTACTAGAGGAGAAATTGTATTGTAACATACCTATTATTAAGTAAGTGCATATTTTATGTCACGAGGTTTTTTGTTTCATGAAATATTTTCTGAAAGCTCAAAGAATGTGAAAATCGTTGCTTTTCAGAGTTAAAAGAAAATAGGTTACTAATTTACAGGTAATATTAAACTTTCTTCATCGTTTCCACTCGTCCTAAAAACAGCCATGGCTGAAAGAGAGAGACGTAGAGCCAATATCGTTTTGCAATTTAAGCTTTTTTATTCGACCTTTTATTGTATTATTATAAAAAGTCCGATGTCAGATTTAATGACCCGCTATCAGTATACGTCTGACATGGCTCAGTAGGTAGGTACTTCGTGCTCTGCTCACTGAACCACGAATTTGCCTTTTTGTCAGACAATCAGTGATCAACAATGTGATTCCGAATATGTGAATCATCTTTCCCGTCTTTCTGTCTACTCAACCAAAATTAAATTAGAACAGTGAGTCACTGTTCTTCACCTATGCACGCACATAAGTATACATAATAATTTTTTTCAGCATAATGTACACCTTCGTCCGAAGCAGACGAGCGTGCAGTGTCATTAGGTGATTTGTCACGGCTATTGTGGCTCATTATTGTGTGTATGCGCAGCGCATGTCGTGTCCTGCACTGCTCTAGGCCTATGTCGGCTCTGGACAGAGCAGTCATTTGAGTCCGCCCGCGACGTGGATGCCAGAAAAGTTCACACGCTCTGATCTGGAAGTGACAGTGGGAAATTGTTACTCACTTATTAGAAAGTCTTTACCATTGTCATGTGTAAAGTTCTAGAGTTCTAACTATAAAATAAATGAACATATAGTTTCATTGTGTTTTTCAAGCTTTGTTACATCGTTTTCCATTTTCTTTTACGATGCCATTGTTGTAGGCATATAATGATAGGTACATGCACTTAACGTGTTTGGCTGGCCGAAACCACAGAATAAGTAACCGAAACGTAAACGTGAGAATTGCAGTCAGTCGTCTAATTAGATGACGTCTGGTAGAGTTGTTGTCGCATTAAGCCACTAATACATATTCAGAATTTCAGATGTCGATAATAATTTCTTTGTACTTTGTTTAATAATTAATAATATTCTAATTTTGAGAGCGAAAAGCTTCTTCTCATTCAATTTAAATTGGGCAGGAAAGTGCACAATGAACAGCAGATTTTATTTAACAATATTTACTGACTCGTTAAAAGGTCACATTTTCTAAGAATGTTGGGCTAGGAACGTCCTTGAGTTAAAAAGTCAGCTTAATACTAGCTTTGTGATAAGAGCAGGTTCACCATTCGGGGATCGCACTTGTGACTCAAATCGACAATCCTATGCCTAAACCGTTGGGCTGGGGTATTGTCCCCATTCGTTTTGCCACCTGCTGATATTGTCATTTATCAAAAGTGCCACATCCAGCGCTCATACATCCCTGCCGCTGTTCTCAGGCAGACGTGCACTTAACATGTTCGACGCCTCCTTTTGCGCTAATTTTCATCAACTGATATTGTCATTTACTGATCAAAAATGCCACATCCAGCGGTCGTACATCCTGGGCACTGTATTCTCGGGCAGACGTGCACTTAGCATGTTCGGCCGGCCGAAACGTGATCTCGCAAATCGCAGTCGGCCGTCTAGACGCCCGGAGGCAGTCTGCTAGAGCCGGTGCGGCACAAAGCCACCATTACAGATTCGGTAGCAGCTATTAGTTACATCTTGGCTCGTCTTGGACATGATGCAATATCCAATATGCCAGACTGATCTTGATTGGGATGATTTTCTTCCAATTAAAACGGTAGAGTTCGGACAATTGTCCATGCGTTGTTCTATCTGCATTTTTTATTGAAATGGATTTACTAAAATTGGGTAGATAGGTAAATAAGGAAGTCACGGGTTGTAAGTGATGCTGTGTTATGCGAGGTTAGGTAGAATTTATCACAAATTAAAAACATACATTTATGTATGGTTAGCAGAATAATGTTATAACAAAGTTAACTAGTATTTATAAATTATGACAAAAAGCCTGTATCACCAAGCAAATTACTTTAATATGAGCCTTAGCCATCCATCATCCTCAGATACTGATGTAGAGAAAATGCAATAAGCCACATAAAACTAAATAGCTGTTGTGCTCACTTGCTAATACCTCGCTACGCACCGTGCATGGTAAACGCATATTTACATATATATTTACATGTTTAAAATAGTTTTACATTAACACGTAAATGTTCGCAAACATCACATTTGTAAGTATGGCACCTAGAAGTCTGGATCTTATGCTGTAATATAGGTACATTATACATACTTACATCGATTCAAATGAACTCATTCAATAACTCTACGCAAAAGAACTACTTTATCTTCTTTACACTTAAAACTATAATGCAAGATAAGTACAATTAACTAGGACTTATGACTGTTTATTACGTTTTCCCGCCTATGCCTGAAACAATTTTGGTATAAAATCGGTGGGACCTAATAACGACCCAAACTACCATTTGTCTCAAAACTTAATCTTAAAAAGTAATGAAATGGTGTGTTAAATTTGTTATGAGGAACCAAACATTCACCCGTGCCCGTGCGCAGATCATAAAGGTACCTAAATAATGATATCAAATTTCGATGCAAGCATATGATTACAATCAATATCCCTCTTCAAAAAGCGGTCTCAGACAGAACCAGTAAGTAACTTGAAGATAAATTCCAGCGTCAAAAAATAGAGGACACCGTCTCGAAACTAGTATTCACTCGAGATTAGTAAACACAGACGAGAGCCAGACGGTCATCAATCGGGATGGGAGAAAAAAGGCGCGGATAAAAAGCTGCGTCGACGCGGATGTGCGCAGGCGCAGACGCTGCATCGGTCCGCGCACTTGCAGGCCTACTCTGTGAGAGGATGCCCGCGTTTTCGGCGGTTTCAGGCTCTTTTACGCGTCCTACAACGCTTAACAGATGAAGAGACATAATAAACTTTGAAAAGCTGCTCAGTAGGTATGCATGCAGCCGTAACTTTACTTTTTTTTTTAAGTTTTGATTTCACTAAATTACCTTTAGCGAGTTGCCTCGTCAAATAATAAGTAAGCCCACATTATTATTTATCAATGAATTACTTTCATAATTTCACCAAAATCATGGCTATTATGGATGGAATATGAAAATTCTGAAATATTTTTCTCAAGAAAAAATAGGGTTCCTAAGTACTTTAATATTATTTGAAAGTTATAAATGAAAAACTATTATTTATTTTGTCCAACAGTGGAGTTCTTTCGGTTGAAAAAGAAAAGATGGAAAGATTCAGAAGGAAAATAGCCTACCTATGTATTTGTTTTCTGAGAACAATTATTTTTTTCTGGATGGCTGTGTGATGGTGTAAACCTTTATTCAAGGATTGGGAAATTTCATACGTACCGTGTATGAAATGTAGGTGCCTACCTATAATTATTAGGTATATCGAAACTGAATTCAGTTGAATTTAATGTAATACCTGCAGCCAAGATATTTTACATAAGCCTGTCTGTGTTTATGTGGCGTCTGGCTACAATTTAAGTGTTCGCTTCACGTTTGATCTCTGGATAAAATAAATGCTACCGGGAGACAAAAACAAAACATCCGTATCGAAAACCAGACCTACATACAGAAATATCCGATATACAAATGTATAAAGAACTTATGAATCGATGGAGAACTACTTCTTTTATTCTTTTGCGTATTTGTCAAAGGTATTCTTCGTAACAATACGTAATAGTCCGACGGCCGTATATTTAAGTGGGTAGCCGATATTATAATACTCAGAATTCTAAGATATGATTCATGAAGGTCGCTCAGGACTCGCCGAAATGTTCACCTTAAGGTAGGTCACAAAAAGTACTAAGCTATTCGTGTCCAAGTAACAGATGACTCTGCATTAGTTAACAGTTTTCGCACAATATCTTATTGATGAGGACGTCGGTCGCCTTTTTTTACGGTACAGTTAGGTAGTCTGGAAATTTCCATTGTTACTTAACTATGATTCTGATTGATCGGCAATTCGAATGGAACGACCGCGACCGGCCACAACACCAAATATTTTGCGGTTCACGTACACTTTCACAACTTTGCTTGCGTCGTCAATTGTTTCGTCCCAGACTGGCCTCATCAGTAAGGTTTTTCTAGTCTCGATTGACAGACAGATGTCTGCAAAACTAGATGCGGCTATTGTGGAGATAGTAATCGGACTTCATACAAATTAGAACCCAATAAGAACCAATCTGTTTAAGTTTACGGTCGAAATTTGAACTGCCTGGGTTTGGCACTTAGAACATAGCTTAGCCACGAGCGTGCTCTTGGTCTATTTTGAATAGCATAATGTAGTTAATGAATGTTGAACTGATATGACAACATAGATAAGAACATGTAACTCGCATTGATGCAAATTACTAATACCTACATACTTATAATACTTAACTATTCCGGTGTCTACGCCAGTGATTCACAGTTCGAGCCAGACATTGTGATAATAAATACCTAACTGTTTATTTAGTCAAACACTTGGTAACAATTAATGATGCATCTCCGAAGTGAATCCGGCTAGTCACGTCGGCTCCACAAAAAATGTATTTTCTTGTAGCGGTTATGCTTCGGTAACCGCTTCCAAGTTTGCGGGATTATTAAGGAGTCATGCATCGTGGTCCGGATTACCTATCCACTTTTGACTTTTATTTTGGATACTAAAACCCGTCTATAAAACGATATTAACGATATTACGATTGTACCTATACTGATTAGTCTACACTGATAAATAGGGATAACACTAATATTACTAAAGAAATGATCATCATCATGTCAGTAACGAATTTTCATGAGCCTTAGACATACAGGGTGTACGAAACATCTTGACAAAAACTAAGCAACAAAATTAAATCTCGTTTTTGCAGTGAGTGAGGGTCGAGGTAGAGCTTAGCTTAAGAATTTTAATTATTATTTTTTAAGTTGGCCTTATCCCTAAGAAGTGATTCTTCCCTTAAATCTGAGGAGGGCAGTTGTTTGAAATAAAAACATTTTTCTGCGAGAAAATCTCTCTTTTTATGCAAGCCTATTAAGCCTCTACATTTTTGTAAAATTCAACCCTATATTGAATCAATTAAAAGCGCGTCCAAAGCAAGAGAAAATAATGTAAACAGGGTCAAGCGAGCCAGCCAGTTCGCAGACAGTGCGTTTCCACGATTCTTACTTTCGCAGAACATCGTGCGCATATCGGGTAGCCTTGTTTGATGTAAGCAGACACGTCTGCCATTAACTAAGTACTTGTTTCGTCTCAATACTTTGTAAGCTCATGGGAATATTCTATCATGGAGTTACGAGACAGCGTGTGAAGGATGACTTTATTGATGGACGGGGTGCAAGTTAAGTTGCATTTGTTATAAGCAAGTAATTTTATAAATTAATCCAGCCAGACTGTATTATAACTTAGCAACTATATCTAAATATAGACATATTGATCTATGGACTCGTACGACTACCTACTGAATTAAATTTAGACTTTTTAGACCGCCTTCTGTTCGCAGTTAGTTTTATTTCATATTTATTGCCTGCTTACTAAACCTACTTTAATATTTATGAGTATATTATGAACACCGAAAACTTATCAATATACAATCTTGCTGTTGTAAAAAGTTGCCGAAAGGATGAGTCAGAAATTAGGCAGATTTTAGTCAGAAATTAAAGCGTGGCCTGGCCTACTCGCGCTGCCTAATATCTTCCATCCAGATAACACATTATACCATATGATTATTGGGTCCATAATTCATATTATGCTATCATTTTGTTTTTATTTATTGGCTGCTAATCTATTTCTTCATTTTTATTATTTATTACCTCCTAAATTGCTGCTGGGGGCATCAATTTGGGAACATTACTGAGTTATGTGCGCAAAAAATGGATGTTCTAAGAGAGTGTTGGTCGTGTAACCTATTGGGGTGATCTGACCAGATTTTTGTAGGTCATAAAAAGTTATTACGTGGTTTATGAAATTAGGTACTTATCCAAGGCTACCATCTAAATGAGCTCCACCTGTTAAAATGTCGGACAGAAGAGATGACTTAGAAAATTTGATTTGGGCTATAAAGATAATATTTTATTTGTGGGCGTGGTGTGATTAATGAATAAAAATTTACCTCGGAATAAAAAGAATACCTAAACTTTGGAAAAGTATCATGCAATCATCATCATCATCATTTCAGCCATAGGACGTCCACTGCTGAACATAGGCCTATGCTTTCCATGTTGATCGATTGGCAGCGGTCTGCGTCCAGCGCATCCCTGCTACCTTTACGATGTCGTCGGTCCACCTTGTAGGTGGACGTCCCACGTCACGTCCTACGTCATGCAATATGAGGTAACTATTCAAAAATTCATAAATTTTCCTGGCTATTTCTTGTTCTATAACTTCTCTACCATTCTGCAGTCAAACTTTTGTAGTCTTGTCACAACAGGCTAGAAAAGCTCAAACCTTATCCCTAAAGCGTTGCACTAGATCACCGCTTTATTACACAGTAATGCTGCTTAAGTTTAAAACTTAATTTAATATACGTATATTATTTTTCAGACACGTAAGTAGATTAAAGCCTACAGTGCCTGACCAAAGAGGGAATAAATAGACATTTTTGTCCCACCTGGGAATCGAACCCAGCACCTCTGTAATTCTTTCTTTTTACCCGACTACGGCAAAGCAAAAGGAGGGTTATGATTTGACAGGCTATGTATGTATGTATGTATGTTCATGTGTTCCCTCGTAACTTCTAAACTACTTATCAGAATTCGACAAATGACATATCATTAGAAGCGTCTATATTGTCCGCTGGTTATAGGCTATATGGAGTTTCACAAAATTGAATGTGGCGGCCTCTAGCGGACAAAACATACAGAGTAAAAAAATAAAATTAAGATAAATATGCCGTGTTTGGTATCATTTGAATGCGCTTTACTTGTACATTTCGAATATATACATATATATTACTAGCATTTGCTTGTGACTTTACCTGTATTCATGGGCTGATTGCATATAATTCACATCTTTTCGTTCATAGGTCATACCTTCTTTACTACTTATTAGTTCATCAATTTAACTTTTGTTAATATTATGCGCCACAAATACACTTTAACACCAAAATATACTCAACATCAAATAAACCGCACCTTCAGTGACGCGAACTTTAATGATTTTCTTCTGACACAATCATGGTGCCCCAACAATATTGGTGTTATTTGAAAGCCCAATAAATATCCTTAAAGAAAAACACATTTAATTTCTTAATAAATGATTAACATATACCATAAATGTGACTTGAAAAAATACCTCACTTTGGGCCCACCTATGGGATCAATTAGACCAATTTTTATGGTTATAAAACCAAATAATGATCTCACGTGTCCTCTTTAACCGATGGATAGCGATTAATCCCAACTTAACAGTTTTATAGCCATAAAAGTTGGTTCTAGCGTAACTACCTATTTTTGAAGAAGTGACTCTGGATCCTTCTAAAGACACATTTTTGGGGTAAAAACCTTTCCTTTAATGCAGTGGAGGTTAGAACTAGGCTTTTAAATGGTGCCAATATTGGTGGGAAGTGGGGAAGCAATCGTTTGAAAATGCTTGTCGCGGGAGGTGCGATTTATTTGATGTCGAGTGTAGTAAAAATAATAAAAAGTAAAAAAACTAAAACCCAACTACGACAAAAAACGACGCTGAAAAAGTATAAAACAAGATTTTCAGAATACTGAACTGAACAAAGTTGCCAATGTAGTTGCATAGTAATTTTCATGTTTGGAAAGGCGTAGTCACACGTTACATATACTTACCTACCGTAGCACTTTGACAACGTGTGACTGCGGTTTTCCAAACATGAAAATTACTATGCAACTACATTGGCAACTTTGTTCGGTTCAGTATTCTGAAAATCTTGTTTTATACTTTTTCAGCGTCGTTTTTTGTCGTAGTTGGGTTTTATTACGTAGGGATATCATGCAGTAGGTTCAGTAACTTTCATTGGGACCTTTTGAAATAACTTCTCTATTCATTTTTTTATACTAAGGTCATCTGTCATGAGGTCGAAAATACATCACAGACTTAACGACACACCCTGTATAATAATCGCTTTTTTAATATTCGGTATTTTGTCTACTAAGTACCTATTTGAATTTAGATTATTAAATAAATTTTATCTTATCTATTATTTTTAATCTCATAATAGACCACCCTGAATCCACAAATGCAAATTTCCATAAAACTGTGAATTGCGAAAATAACGTATTGCGATATAGATCTAAGATCCATTGTGTTACCGCGAAAATTGGCTAATAGAGTCTTGTAGGTTTCTTAGTTCCAAACATTACTGTACCTTTAGCATGAACAACAACATGAATCGTTTGCGTAATCGAAAAATTCGAATTCAACGATAACATACCAATTTTTATTGTAAAAATTAGTTTCGTGCTCACCATTTCTCACACTGAGTTCACTTAACGTCACTTTCAGAGGGGCTCTGTTCAAGTTTTCATACTAAATCTATTGATGGCGATTCGAATACGCAAACGATTCGAAGTCGAAAGTTTTTCATGCTAGAGGCACTGTAATAAATCTAGACAGGCAAAAAAGTAATGAGGCAGTGAATCTGGTCTGTTTCAGACTGCCTAACTCTAGCTGGCTAGACGGTGACTCATTAAATAATTGACACATTTTTTACGACTTGTCTAGGATTCCTTAAATGAGTATGTGCATATGTTACCCAAATGTGTCAGTACGGAGAATTTAGAGTTAGCAATTTTTTAGTCGAGAAATTGAAACATGCACATGGAATCATTATTTTATTAAATTTATTCATAGCAGCATTTTTATTGAGAGTTATTTATTTTAATTCGACATCAAAAGTGCTACCTGTGACACATTAGCAGAATTGTGAATACATCTGCACTAAACGATTTTTTTTTATTTCAATTTATAGCAAAACATGGTAGTTTACTAGGCATGTAGAGTCCCTACATGCCTGGTCTCAGGAGCTCGATTCAGTTTTAAGCAAATATCAAAACTTGTAAAGTTTTACTTTAGTTGATTATTAATAAATAATAGTTAATTAATTGTATAGTTAGACAACAATCATAGGTCAAAATCTACAGATCATTTTTTTATGTGACAGGAGGCAAACGAGCAGACGGACCGCCTGATGGTAGGTAAGTGATTACCGTCGCCCATAGAAGCCCGCAGTCTCAGAGGCGTTACAGGTTAAATTTTTCTATTGAATCAAGTTTTGTACTCCTAAAAGCCCAGCCTAGACTACTGAGTTCATAACTTCATACTATCATCGTCAAATTAAACGGAGTGTGAACTCATAGTCAGTCAACAAGATGGCAGGCAAACGAGTGATGTTTGTCAGTGTCTAGACGGTTGACATAACGTCTGGGGCAGCCTGCACCGATGCTGGGCAAACATGTCAGGCAAATAAGCTCGTCTGTGATGGAGCGATAGGATATGATGGCATTTTGATAGATCCAATTGAAATGTTCTAAATTAAAATTAGGAATATTTTTAAGTCTAAGGTAATTCACAGTCTGTGGTGCGTAATTAAAAGTATCTTTATATTATACACAAACAATAGCCAATTCCAAATCGTAGAGTTATAAAAATATTTTAGTAAACGATTGAATGCGAAATAACATTTTTAAAGTAAAGTTAAACACTGACAAGGTAAAACACAATAGACATTGTCAGATGCTCGCTTGATGCCGTAATTTGGTATTGCATTTACATAATCCTGCCTGCTTGATAATAAACACCTAGACTTTAGCAAACGTACAGGGGTTTAAGAGGCATCAGTAAATTATTTGCCTAATTTATTTATTTATTTTATTTATTTAAGGATAGTACACAGCACAATATCAATCTGTGATAACAATGTTTTTTACTAATCCTAATAATGTACAAGTATATGAACGAAATTCCTATGGTTGTATGTAGACGTACTCGCACCTACTGGCTTCTAATTCTTAACTAATTAATAATGCATATGTCTATTGTGCCATGTTGAGGGACCGTATGAATTGAATTTGTGCCAACTTCGTCGGGATCATCAGGTTCGTCGTCGGGGTCACCAATTTGTGCCATGTTGGGGGACCGTATGAATGAGACACAGGTTGTAGTTAGTTAATCTGTTTATTAACGCGAACTGCGTGACTATTTATACGATATAGATTAAAGGTAAATGACGTCACAGCATCAGCACTATACGTGATAAATGTGCTGACACTGTGAACGTGATCAAGATAAGATATGAAGAGATTTAGTATTGTGCATACCGGCACATCTATTGTCTACATTATATCAAAACAATAACCAGTGAGTTCATTAAATAAAATACACTGACATGTAAATCACAAATCTAGTGTTACTTTTTTTAACAAAATACCAAGGCCCTATCCACGCCTGTGTCGTATGTAGCACCCATCTCGTCAAGTTAGCAAGAAATACCAAACGCATATTTGTGGAAGGCAGAAAGACAATAAATAATTTAAATGACCGTTCGAGAATTCTAGCCAGACCTATTGTGGCTTTAGACAGGCCTAGACTGAGTGGCAACTGGTAATACTAGACTGGCAGGATAGAAAGCCGTTCTCATTGACACGCCGGGCAATTTACAAAATTTGCTGCGAATTAAAGTACCTACTCTCACTTAGGGCCGCTTTCAAAGGAAAACTTGAGAAAGTTAAAATTACGAATTCCTTGACTCTTATTAGGTAAAATGACAAACGTTGTTTCCCTAAAGGATTTAATCGCGGTCTAATATTGCTATAAGTATACTCACGGGGTCGTAACATATTTATCATCGTATTATATGGAATAGTGCATTTATAGGCAATACAGACATTTACTTAACCACTTCCGTAATGTCTGCACTTCCCCCTATCCATAAAAATATTTAACTGTCAGTTTAAAGACACTAGCTTCTGCACATGGTCTTTTGGTCTGACGGAAAATCAAATGAAAATCACTTGATATTTCTCCAAAGGCATATTCAGCCTGCATTTCAGTCTGCCGAAAAATAATGTGATTTTCATTTGGTCTCTTATCAAAAGCTTTTGAATTTTCAAAGCTTTTACTTGAGTAATTATTCATTGTTCCTATTTAACTTTAAAATAGATGAGTATGGCTCCTAGGTCTTATCTACCTCTTAATAAAATCCAATGATGATGAAATCAATATGAAGTAACAGACAGACACATAAGTAACTTTAGCATATAAAATATAAGTATCGATTATGTTATTTTTGCACAATTTCCACGAAGATGTACCTCCGCAAAACATTGTAAGTAACATGTTACTCGATATTACGCTAGTCGAAACTGCCAGGCGAAGTAAGTAGCGCCATTGTAGCTACATTGTAGCACAATCGGCGGAGACCGGTATACGACAGCTTCGGTAAACCGCGATCTAGTTGCGAACGTACAAATTAACGGTACAACCATTGTAAACGCAGGCCGTGCTAGACAAGGGGTTGAGGTGGGAACGAAAATATCTGAACTTTTGTTTCATAGAAAAAATAGTAGGTACCTATTCGGATTTACGACATGCTTGTTTTAGCGCTCTACCCGCTCTAGCTTTAATTATATCACTCTCACCTGAAATTTATTACATATTTTTTCCTTTTCAAATTAATACTGTTATGCATTACAATGTAGTTTTAAAGAGGAGCTTAAATTATTTCATTTGTTTCTGTTTTCGTCGCCAGCATTCAAATTGCAATATCTGTTCAATATCGCACAATTTGAGTCGGGAAGTGTGCTTATGCTTAGCTAACTCGCTCGAGACGGCTGGTATGTGTAAAGTATTTCCCAAAAATAGAGATGTGTTTATCGTCTTGTCGCTCGCTAAAGGTACTAAACAGATATGTCACAATACATCGTACAGCCAACACATAGCTGTGGCATCTTGTATTAGGTGCGATTTAGCAACATGTCAGCTGTCAACCAACTGTCACCACATCCTAAGCTTTCAGACTTACGCGTTTTCCCTGCCCACCTACCACGTAACTTGGGGTATTATTACCGTACATTCAGAAATAGCCGTCGCCACGTCTCACGAGGTAAACAAGTGCTATGTAAAGTTGTAATTCGCCAGATTCTTGGCATCGCACCACCGCCCGCATATTTGAACTGCTAAGGGCCCGTGACCACTCGAGCCGCTAAACTGAGCGATACTCGATGGTACAAGGTTTACTTTTGATTTACATAGCAGGAGAGGAAAGCTAATATCAGTGGCAGTAAAATCTGACTTGAGTAAGAGCATTTTAACCATGAGAGCAGTATTTTACCAATAATATTCAAAGAGCGTTGTTGAAGACCAGATAGACCTACCTATAACGAATTTGAAACCAATTATTTTGATTGATCCGACACCATGGATTTTACTGTTATCGCGCTTACATGAACAAAAGAAACCTAATAATTCCAATGAAGTTCTGAATTCTGCAGTTTCCGTACAGACGAATGTCAAAATTAAAAAGCTCCTGGTATTACTTAGGTACATACATGTAACGTACCTACATATGTTCAGCACATCTTCGATACTGGAGATTCGTCTCTATTTCCGTACAATATCAATGTGCTCTCGCTTTCAGCAAAGGTGCTTAGAACCAAATATTTTAACGCAAGCCCTTACAGTTTAGGAATCTGTTAATGACCGGCATTGAGATATACTTACCTAATAGTGAATGTAGAATGATTGGCCTCGATAATACTTAGGGGAAACGGTTTAGTTAAGGGTATGTACTAGTAAGGCTTATGATTGGTTACGTTTAATAGTTTAACGTTTATTTACCGTGTTTTTCATATAAGATTACTTTAATAGGATCGCAATAATGGTGTCCTGGAAATGAGATTGAAAATTGAAAGCTTGAACGGTATTTTACTTTAATGACATGACGTAAAAATCGTAAAATACATTTTTAACGCATTAGAACTATGTACTTACATCTGAAATCAAGCAGATGTCTAATATTCTAAAGCATTAGTCCGTTCTGGAACCTTTAATAGGCGCCATGCAGCAGTTTCTTGGTAAAACAGTGATTATTATGACTTATGCTGACACGAAATGGAACTGGCACACGTAAACGTTGCATTTGTCCCATGCAAATGAATGTGTGAGGAACTGGACTTGCGTAAATATTGCGGCGACGGTGCAGGTGAAAATGTTATTATTCTGAAGAAAGACAGTTGTAATAGGATTCCTCTAACATACTGTTATGATCTGGCTTTCACATTTCGCAATCTGGTAACAATTTCAAAAGCAATAATTTTTAGAAGCTTTGTTTACAAATAATTTGCAGCCAGTTGTGATCGCAACCTGATGACGATCCAATCCCCATTCCCATACAAAATGTACGGGAGAGTCGCTTTTCGACAGCTTTAAAAAGTCACGGAGCTAGGTCTCCACTATGAACTCTCTATGAACACATTTAAAGATAAGTAAAGTTTGTTTTGTTTTATTTTTTAGCCAGGGTTTCACAATCAATCTGAAACATCCATACATAATTTAATCTCTACTTCGAGGAAACTTAATTTTCTAAAAAGACGGGATTACGCCGATAAAATCAAGTCAATTTGTACGATCCCACGACGTGTTGAGTACATCTTGTCTAGCCATCAGTATCATTTGACTACTGTACTAGTCGGACTTTTATGGGACAAGGTATCCATTTTTNTGGTACAAGGTTTACTTTTGATTTACATAGCAGGAGAGGAAAGCTAATATCAGTGGCAGTAAAATCTGACTTGAGTAAGAGCATTTTAACCATGAGAGTAGTATTTTACCAATAATATTCAAAGAGCGTTGTTGAAGACCAGATAGACCTACCTATAACGAATTTGAAACCAATTATTTTGATTGATCCGACACCATGGATTTTACTGTTATCGCGCTTACATGAACAAAAGAAACCTAATAATTCCAATGAAGTTCTGAATTCTGCAGTTTCCGTACAGACGAATGTCAAAATTAAAAAGCTCTTGGTAATACTTACATACATGTAACGTTCCTACATATGTTCAGCACATCTTCGATACTGGAGATTCGTCTCTATTTCCGTACAATATCAATGTGCTCTCGCTTTCAGCAAAGGTGCTTAGAACCAAATATTTTAACGCAAGCCCTTACAGGTTAGGAATCTGTTAATGACCGGCATTGAGATATACTTACCTAATAGTGAATGTAGAATGATTGGCCTCGATAATACTTAGGGGAAACGGTTTAGTTAAGGGTATGTACTAGTACGGCTTATGATTGGTTACGTTTAATAGTTTAACGTTTATTTACCGTGTTTTTCATATAAGATTACTTTAATAGGATCGCAAATGGTGTCCTGGAAATGAGATTGAAAATTGAAAGCTTGAACGATATTTTACTTTAATAACATGACGTAAAAATCGCAAAATACATATTTTTAACGCATTATTAGAACATCTGAAATCAAGCAGATGTCTAATATTCTAAAGCATTAGTCCGTTCTGGAACATTTAATAGGCGCCATGCAGCAGTTTCTTGGTAAAACAGTGATTATTATGACTTATGCTGACACGAAATGGAACTGGCACACGTAAACGTTGCATTTGTCCCATGCAAATGAATGTGTGAGGAACTGGACTTGCGTAAATATTGCGGCGACGGTGCAGGTGGAAATGTTATTATTCTGAAGAAAGACAGTTTGTAATAGGATTCCTCTAACATACTGTTATGATCTGGCTTTCACATTTCGCAATCTGGTAACAATTTCAAAAGCAATAATTTTTAGAAGCTTTGAAATTTACAAATAATTTGCAGCCAGTTGTGATCGCAACCTGATGACGCTGCAATCCCTATTCCCTTACAAAATGTACGGGAGGGTCGCTTTTCGACAGCTTTAAAAAGTCACTGGGGTCTCCACTATGAACTCTATGAACACATTTAAAGATAAGTAAAGTTTGTTTCACAATCAATCTGAAACATCCTATCGATACATAATCTCTACATCGAGGAAACTTAATTTCATAAAAGACGGGATTACGCCGATAAAATCAAGTCAATTTGTACGATCCCACGACGTGTTGAGTACATCTTGTCTAGCCATCAGCATCATTTGACTACTGTACTAGTCGGACCACTGGTAATTCCACGGCTTAGGGTCGCCGCACACGGGCCACCGGCCACCACCACGAAACGCCACCACCGGCATATTTACGTACATTTTCGTGTGTCGGCCACCGGCGTTAACGGTTTAAAATCTGAAAATCTGTCGGTACCGGTGATTCGTGTTTGTGGCCGGTGGATCATATGCGGCGACTCTAAACTCATTTTCAAGCTTCAATGGAGCGCCTACGCGGCCTGTCTAGACGATAGACTGGAATCAACATGCTTGCTAATTTCAAAGAGATTTATGTACTAGAATAGGTGTTTGAATGCAAATATATACCTTACATTCGAAAAAACATGTCTGAGGAGTTATTTTTCTAGGAATCACTACAAGTGATTTCGTCTGATAATTACAAATGGACACCTTAAATTCTATTCATCAATTTTGCTCTTTTTAGTGCTTCTTTCTTTTAACTTTTTTCGCTTGATCCTACTTAGTAATATCAAGGAGTTTTGCATCTCAAAGTCACGTTTAAAATTTGAAAAATTTTTCGTCTCTCGTAGGAATTGAACCCACGACCTTCTGCTCGTCAGGCATCCACTCTGACCGCGCCTGTCACGTTCGAGGCAGTAGATTTTTTTTAAATTTACTACTCGTAGTATAATTTCCAGTTCTACATTAAAGTAGCAGTAATTTACTACATTCCGTTTTCTATTTACGTTACTTTTTCAGTTTTCAGAACAGAACTACGATATATTGCTTTTTTTTTGTAAACCCACTTCTCATGTCTCGGCATTTTACTATATCCCACAACTCCCATACTACGTACGGCGCTCAATGAAGCGCCTACGCAGCTTAAGTCTAGACGAGTTGCAATTAATCGTCGTTAGTCAATCGTGCGCACTCGCTCGTCGCAAATAAATCTCAATTGCTTGAAAAATAACCAACAAACGCCGACAGATTGTTGCATTTGGAAGAAAATTGCTAGAGAAAAAGTTAGCTCAAGTTAATCTTTCAGATCGGTAGCATTTTCCGAGAGAGACTCTACCTACACAGTGTTTAATGTTTCATTCTCCACTTAAATTTTGTGAGAGTCGCAGATTTTATTCGAACTGTTGATATGAATCGATATCACCATTCTGTAAGTAGTCTAATTTATTCACCAGAGAAAAACCACGTAGAAGTACCTCCCCTAGGTAAGTAAATAGTTCCGGGACTTGCTGTGTGCTTTGCCGGGAATGTCTTAATTTACTTAATTATAAGATCCTGATAGACTTGAATAAACTAACATGAACTAAGTAGAGACTCTTTACAAACATAAATAAGGACCTCATAATTTAAGATGTTTTGAATTAGTATTAGATTACATAATACTAATACACATCGCTTCATCTCGCTTTTATTTTGAACCATATCTAAGTTGTTTCTACAAATGTTGGGAGTCGAATCGCGACTAAATTGCCGCAGACAACTCGTCCATCTTAATAACCCATGTGTTGACTGAATCATCGGCGTCTTTTTATCCTGACAAATTGGGACAATCATTTACGCCATTATCTTTTTGTCCGACACAATGCACTTGCGTCTCATTTTGGCAAACAAAAAATGACATTTGTGTGATTAGGTCACAGTAATCACGATGCTTGGGCCGTAAAGCGACAGATACTAATGATTCAAACCCAAAACTGACGCAACAAAAAGAAATAACTAGACAAATTGTCCGAATGCCCTATTGTAACTTTGTGAGTCAACTGTCTGCTAAGTAGGTACCAACGTAACTCTTGAGAAAAACTAATACTTAATGATACCTACTTGTCGAAAGGTTGTCTCGCGTCAAGTGTTTGTCATGTAAATGATAAGCAGAAATTAAATTGATACCAGACGAATATCTGCATTTATAATGGAATTTCAAAAGAAGTTTATGACTACGTTTTCAAGGCGAAAGTGGATAGGCGTTTGAATATTTCTGTTTTAAGATTATTATATCCAATTTAGATATCTAACATTAAATGTTGCTCAATTGGATATTGAATGTCTATCTACACAGACACTTCCTGACTAGATGTGAAACAGGCTACAAAATATTTAAAGTAATGCATACATACCCACAGTTTACCCTCATAAATAGCTACTAACTTGTTTTTTCTTTATAATTAGGCGTGTCAACATTTCACTGCGACTGCGGTTCCTATGGCCAGACTCTACATTGGTTACGGTCAAGATTATCCCAGAGCTCAATTAGACATTGAAGTTAATCAGGGGAAAATAACAAAGAGTTCATTCCAAAAGAGGTTAAACACACTATAGTGAAAAGAAGCTAAAAATAACCTAAATCTGGCGTCATTTTTAACAATACCAACACGATAAGTCGATCCTGATAGTTGTTTTATGTTCATTGCAAGTAACGGTCTGGGCATCATGACTGCACTCGTGCGCAGTCCGACAAAGGGCCGGACCGAGGGCTCGCAGACATTTAATTAAGCCCAGAACTCTTCGACGCTATTCACATTGGTGACTCGCAATAAGCGAAAATATCCTGTCATTCCGCTCCAACATATACTTACTTAAGTATACGGCCAGGGCTGTAATCAGTAAGGATTTCTTCAACCATTACGGTTAATAGTCGGCGACCGGCTACTGGACGTTTTTAAAATCATTAGCAAAGTTTGCAGGCACGGATTAAGGCTGGAACAAATAATATTGAGCATTTATTTTTAATTTTGTATTACTCACGCTAATTTTAAAATGTTATGATTTATTTACAACTCCTTTTACAGTTTTCTAATTATTTTTCATCGAAATTAAACGATAGTCAAGAAGGTAATGCATGCAACTACGTTTTGAATATGTATTTATTTTTAATAGTTAGGTAGACTTTAAATTAAATTAACCTAATTGACTAAAATGACAAGTAGTTATATTTATTTAAGTAATAATATTTTATTCTACTTACTGATTAACCCGAGTCCTGCTCTGCCTTAAGGCAATATTATACTCCGAATTGTGTAAACCCTTTCAAGAATTTTCTATTTTATTGTGAGCCATCAGTGTTTCGGGCTACCCCTTCACTGGTGATTTTCGCATGATGATGGTCTTTGGTACCAAGATCAAGTAATGATTACCACAAAACTTCAACGAAACTGAGAATGTGCAAGCTTTTAAATCAACATCGTATCCATATCCATATAAATAATTAGATATTTTGCAGCAGCCAATATTAAATATATAAAACACTCTCCCACACTTTTTCTTTCGGCAACTAAACGGGTTATGATGAATTATATCGTATTAGTAATTAAATTAGAATTACTTAGTGTTGTCGAGAAAATAAATGTAACTTAGTACTTACCTAATAATTTATTATTTTAAACTAGATACCTAATTCAAAATCGATTTTATACCAAACTGGGCAATTATATTCCTATTAAAATTACATTGTAGGGTTTTCAGAATTTCGAAGTACCTTACAAGCGATTATAATATTTCGATACACAGCCCTACAAACGTACTTTTCTATAGAGTTATACCAATACTCTAAATAGTATCGACGCGAGCTGTGGTGGCCATTTTTACATAACGGTTTGCTTTAGCGCCCTTGAAAAGACTTCAACGCTTAAAGACAGCTCGAATGCTCTATCAAATAACTGAACCTTGTCTAATTAGTAGGCAACACGATTTTTATCACAATATTGGCGTATGTAGGATTAAGTTATTACGTACAAATAGGTATTACATATAATATTGAACATTTTTTTTAATAGGTTGATTTGACATTAATTGAATTCAAATCCTTTAAATCGTTATGCGATAAAGTATACGTACATTATGGTATATGTATATTAATAAACTAAATGCTTAATGATTCACTACTAGAAATTTACAATTTTAGATGGAATACGTAGTGATAAATTTTAAAATTCTAAGTACATGTATTTGTAAATCTAATAGGATTTACTTACTAATTTCATCCTACTTTAAATAAATCTTCGATGTTACGTAATACGTAACGTTTCCGAGTTACATATTTACAACTTGTTGCTAAGTGTAGCGTGATGTGGTTTTTGTAATAGGTGTTCAATGTTGTCAAAAAACACGTGGGTCTTCTAGTGATTATCTACTAGAAGGTATGTGGTTGATAAAAGATAGATATAGATAGATCGATAGAATATAAACACTATTTTGTTTGGTATATTACCTAGATGGAAAATATAAGTATCCGAGTAATTTTCAAGTGTGAATATTTTTACACGAAAATTAGAAGAAAGAATGTTGTAGGTATTGTGTATTTGAAAATACTCTGAAAAAGTTGCAGGCTTGTTATTTAATTTTTAATAAAAAGTTAAATTCTTGTCAGATAATAAAGAGTCGTTAATAAACCTAATAAAATTGGAAAACTGTAATGTGTATGTTTTAGTATAATTTTCTGTTTCAAATTTATTACCTACCTATAAGTCACCGGGTATTTTTTTGCGAAAACAGTAAACTGAAAGTTAAATACCCAAATCTCATCGTAGGTAGGTACCCATGCACCTACACAGTTTAACAATTAAAGAAGTTTGATAATGAGCGTTCAATCTAGTGGCAAAGGTTAGCACATGGTGACGGCGACGGTGCGGTGCGGGTGCGGTGTGGCGTTGTGGCGCGGAGTCCGGAAGGCCGCGGGACGCGCGTGGCTCGGTCGACGACTCCGCTGCACTTGCACCGCGGCCGGCTCGCCGCGCTCAGTCCGCCACCGAGCCCCGCCAAGAACAGGCACCACGCGCGCGATCACTCTAGGGCTACGCACCCAACTTTAACGTAGTGTATTACTTTAACGCGATCATACAACGTTTTTGAATTCACTCATTGTTTTTGCACGGGTTTTGTTGGCGGTCAAGCAAGGAGTTGCAGTGGTGGGAAAGAGGTGGGAATTGTTACAAAATTATTTGTTTTTCGAAATGTAAAGCTTTTAACGAAACATTATTTAAGAAGTATGCAAAAATATAGAGCTATTTTATGTCATGCGAAATTTTGAATCGACTCTACATTCCCGCGCTAGACTTTGTCACTGCAATGAGAACATGTAAGATTTTTAAATGTGAAATTACCGATAAAAGTGACCTGACTTTGAAAATACACATATTATAGATGTTACCTCTACTCATACAATCCTGCAGATACTGCAATGATTTCTTCCTCTTCATTTAACCACGATGCCGCCGTCACGTGTTTAGTTTCAAGATTTTATATTCAGTGACACCAACATACAGTAGTGAAGTGACAGAAGGTTTCCATTACGATCATTAATATTTAAAATTGTCAATTGTCACTGGCTATCAGAAAACGAAAAAATTTGGTAACTAGTTGACAGCGCGGGAACCGCACGGCAGCGTGTTAGCTATACAAAAAAGTTTTTATTTTAAATTGTAAATGGTCATCCTCATCAGAAAAATAAATGATAGTTTGAGCAAGGTGTTATCAGTACCAAAAAGTATTTAATCAAAATAATGATACTGGCCATAAAAAAATAAGTTTCTAGAATCGCACAACGTGCTAGCATTAAAAAGTATAAGTACCTATGCATTTATAAGAACCTCATGCCAGGATCAAAAAGTATCCTATCAAAATTGTTACTGGCCATAAAAAATGTGTTTGACAGGTCTAGAACAGCAGAACGTGTTAGCACCAAATACCGTACCTATTTAGTCAAAAATTGTCACTGGCCATAAAAAAAATGTTTTTGACAGCTCTAGAAGCGCACAACGTGTTAGCATACCTAGTACCTATTTAGTCAAAAATTGTAACTGGCCATAAAAAAAACTGTGTTCTTTAGCGGAACAACGCACGGCGCGCCACAGCCGTAGCGCAGCGGTGGTGCGGTGCAGGCGCGGGCGCGGCACGTGCTCCGAGGCGGGCGCGGCGCGTGCCGGCGCCAGGGCCGCGGCAATACCAACCTATTAGGCTGGTTTAAGAGTCACGCTGACGCACGCTGACCGTCAGCGCTGACAGCCGAAATGTATGAAGCGTCGGCGCCGAGCGATCAGCGTCACTCAAGAACGTTCCCATCAATTACATACATATTGATCTGTCAGCGCCGACGATCAGCGAGCGGTCAGCGCGATTCTAAAACCCGCCTCAATTGTCACTGGCCATAAAAAAACTGTGTTCTATAGCGGAACAACACACGGCGCGCCACAGCCGTAGCGCAGCGGTGGTGCGGTGCCGGCACCAGTGCCGCGGCAATACCAACCTATTAGTCAAAATTTGTCACTGGCCATAAAAAAAACTGTGTTCTTTAGCGTAACGCACGGCGCGCCACAGCCGTAGCGCAGCGGTGGTGCGGTGCAGGCGCGGGCGCGGCACGTGCTCCGAGGCGGGCGCGGCGCGTGCCGGCGCCAGGGCCGCGGCAGCCAGCGCCGGAGCGCCGCACGCGCCATGCGCCGCTAGCGCGAGCATGCGGCTGCCTCTGCTGCCGCTGCTAGCGCTCTTGCTCGCGCGCCCGTCGGCAGGTAATTCACCTTAGGACCAGTTTTTCGATACATAGTTAAAATAACTAATTGTTAAATTTTGCTACTAATGGTTAAATATTAACAAAATGTAAACTAATAGTTAAAAAATGTACTAAAAGTCAAGCTAACCATTGCTGGAAAAACATTTTTTTCTGATATTTTTAACCACTTGTGACAAATTTGATTATTGTTTATTTTAACTACGAATCAAAAAACTGGGCCTTAGTGTCTAACCATAGATTAATAAAGCCTAGATAGTAAGCGCACGAAAAGTGAGGCAACTTTTAGGCGCGATTCGACTAAACTTTTATCTGAGAATAACTAGTATAACTGGCACATTGACAGTTTCAGTATGGGAAATATGTCAAAACTGACAATTTATTCTGAGATTAATATTATGGTCGAATCCCAGACCCTTCTGGTCCACTTATTGTTTTAATTAAATGTCTTTTTTAATAACAAATAATAACATTTTTTATAACGATAAATGTGGATAAAAATTTCTTATTTCGAAAAATTGACCTATTTTAAAAAAAAATAACAACGTTTTGACCGTAATGACATACGATTTTTGCCTCTCTTTTGACGAAGCGTTTGTATGAAGACTATCCATCTAGGCTTTAATATTTAAGTGTCTGACTAACCCGTGGTACAAGTGTCACTATTCTCTACATTTGACCAGTAAAGTCGCAAGTCGCAATCGAATTCAGTAAGTCCAATTTTATTCCGATGATCTGGCTCGCGCGCCCGACACGGCCTATAAAATTTACCATTCAACTCCAAATAGTGTCTTATTTACAATATCATTATTCTCTACATTTGACTGATAAAAAGTCGTATTCTAATTCGGTAGACGTCGGCAGGTAAAATCTAAATAACGCGTGTAGTTACTTCCCTCTACATTTGACCAGTAAATAGTCACAATCTAATTCAGTAATTTTTATTCCGAAGATATTGCCCACGCGCTCGTCGGCAGGTAAAATTCATCTTTCAATTCACTATAATGTCTAAATTAATCCGTATTATCAGTCACTACTCTCTACATAAATAGTCGTAATCGTATTTGGTAAGTCCGTTCCTTCAGTGGATTTTCCGATGATTTTGTTTGCGCGATTGTCAGCAGGTAAACTTAACGCTTTGTAGAGTCTAATTAGCCCTCAGTATTACTCCTCTCTACATTTGACCAGTAACTAAATAGTCGCAAGTGGAATGACTGAATACGAATTCAGTCATTCATTAAAACTCATGTTATCAATTATTCTCTACATTTGACCGATAAATACTGTCGCAGCCGATCATCGTCTTGCTATTTGATCAAGTTAATTAAACTCAACATAGTCTTTAGCACTTAATTAATATTTACATTTTAATATGACCAGTAAACTAAAGAATATCTCTACTTTTGTGTCTACTTTTAAACCGATGAACTTGCTCTACCGCGCGTCAGGTAAAAAGACCTACATGCAGTTTTTTTTTTATTCTAATAAAATGTAAGGACTTTTGTCTATGTACCTATAGACATGTCAGTTCTATCGTAACCTAACCTTACAATTTACAAAGCTAGAGTTATAAACTTTTAATTAATAAAAATATCAATTTAGCCGCGTCGGACAATGGTTCGGCTATCAGTGGAGTATACACGTGCTAATCACATTGAATTTGACCGGTAAATATACTAAACAAGTGTTTAACCTATGCTGTCTTACATGTCTACACGTGTATACTAACTTACACTTGACCGGTAAATTAACATTTTAATTATGTTCACTTAAGGCTATTATTCTTGAAGTGCTTTTACTCGCGTGCCCGACAAAACATAACCTAAGTCGTTTTTAGCGCTATTCTTAACTTACTCTTTACTAATAATTACTTTGTGCTTCGATACCGATGATCCTTGACACGTATAGGTGACTAAAACAGTTCTGATTTTCCCGGTGGGTTTCGTATGAATACGTGATTGCAGTCAACCTGAATTATACATTTAAATTGGTGCATTCTCGGACGAAACTTGGCAAACGGAGAGGAGAATTGCCGCCAATACTTTAGGCATAGTGTTTTCCCGTACCAACACACTTGCACAAACCTTTTTGTTTATTTTTACTCGCGTTACATCATCAATACTAGTTTTTGTGTACCTACATTTTATGCTTCAAAATTATCAGTAGGCGTGGAACGATAATTCAATTTAAATTTTATTTATTCTATGACTTTATGTTATTTGTAAGTATACCTACATTGTACAGTTGGAAACCCACTTAAATACTTCTGTATATGATACAGAAAAAGTATATTAAGTATATATCTACTTGTCACTCAAAATGCTCGAAGCTCTTTTAACTTTTAACATCTTGGAATGGTTAATTATTTTAAGATACATAATTATCTTACTATAATTAAAAAGTAAAACTAAGAAGCAAAGTCCACGACAAAGTCCAAATTACCTAAACAGTCCGTTTTTGTGAAAAGTGCGTTTACAAGTTGACTGGTAGTCATTTAAATTGTTTGTTACTTTGGATTCGTAAAAATAATTCGAAATTGCACTTCATAGAATGTAGAGTTCTTATTGAAAAATATCTATTGTATCCTACGACTTAGGTATTCAGTTAGAAATTAACATTCAACCGATTTACATAATAGCACTTACTCAAGTTACTCATCAACTACACGAGACGTAATTTTGCATATTCGATTGTAGAGTTAAAAAAAGTGTTTCATAAAATTAAAACGAATTTCGGTTAGCACTCCTAAATTAGATACACGTGTCTATAACTTTTCTAATAGGTTAGGTAAACAAAAAGTTCACGAGTTTAAGGAACCATATTTGGTACATAACTAAACAATGTAGAGATAGATTTATTTCAACGTCTGGGGACTTTACCAAAATTGATCATGCGCGTCGTAAAAGATAGAGTTTAATTATCACTGTATAAAAATATATTTACGAGCATTTTACCAAATTAGCCTTTGCTTTCCCATTCAAGGATTAGTAGCAAAAGTTTTAATAGGAACTAGCTGACCCGGCGAACTTTGTTCCGCCTTAATGGCAATAAATAAGCAGACTTTTTTTAATTTCGAACGGGATAAAAAGTATCATATGTCCTTCTCCTGGCTCTAAACTACCTCCCTGACAATTTTCAGCTAAATCGGTTCAGCCGTTCTTGAGTTATAAGTGGTGTAACTAACACGACTTTCTTTTATATATATACTAGCTGACCCGGCGAACTTTGTTCCGCCTTAATGGCAATAAATAAGCAGTATAAAAAGTGTGAAGTTCTCGGCTGACAAGCTTGAGGTGCAGGGTCCAAATAAGAAGGCCAGGGTGTAGCAAAAAGTGTACTTTTATNCCGATCACTGACGTTTGTCAACAAAATGGTGCTTGACTCTTGAGACAGGCTAAATTACACCATATTGTTAATGACATTGAGCATACATTTTTTTAAAAACCTTCGCGAAGTAAAACTTCTGTACGTAGTAGTTATTATTATTCTGTGCCTAAACAGTCCGTTTTTGTGAAAAGTGCGTTTACAAGTTGACTGGTAGTCATTTAAATTGTTTGTTACTTTGGATTTACGGACTCTATGTAAGAAACCGTATTCAATCCATAAGAAACTCTTAGTACCAGAAAATGCATATTTTAAAAGTAGCATTCGTAAAAATAATTCGAAATTGCACTTCATAGAATGTAGAGTTCTTATTGAAAAATATCTATTGTATCCTACGACTTAGGTATTCAGTTACAAATTAACATTCAACCGATTTACATAATAGCATTCACTCAAGTTACTCATCAACTACACGAGACGTAATTTTGCATATTCGATTGTAGAGTTAACAAAAAAGTGTTTCATAAAATTAAAACGAATTTCGGCTAGCGCTCCTAAATTAGATACACGTGTCTATAACTTTTCTAATAGGTTAGGTAAACAAAAAGTTCACGAGTTTAAGAGTAGGCGCACACCGTTGATTTTTCGTCGGCCGATAGTTTAGTCGGGCAGTTGATCAGTATGGGCATGTATGGGAGTGGGCACACTACGCCGATTCGATTTGGCCGATTTTTCATACAAATTAAAATCGGGCACAACTATCGGCCAACTAAAAATCAACGGTGTGCGCCTACTCTAAGGAACCATATTTGGTACATAACTAAACAATGTAGAGATAGATTTATTTTAACATCTCGGGACTTTACCAAAATTGATCATGCATGTCGTAAAAGATTGAGTTTAATTATCACTGTATAAAAATATATTTATGAGCATTTTACCAAATGAGCCTTTGCTTTCCCATTCAAGGATTAGTAGCAAAAGTTTTAATAGGAATATAGGAACTTGCTATTTCGAAATGACCGTTGTCTCTACACAAACTGGACCATACATATTTCTTGCCCTGATTTTTGACATGACTTATACAGTTTGCCTATACAGTTGGCTCGTTAGACCATGTTCCTGGGCGATTAAGGCGAATTAACGACAGTTAGCGCCTGCCTCTTACACTAGGGGACAAATAAATAGGCCAACTAAGTAATAAACACAAAATAAGCATGTTTTTCAATTTACTTAAGTTGGAACTTACAAAACCGATAATTTACACTTGCTGAGTAATTTTATAACGCTGTAGCGCACATTTTATTTTAAATAGAATATTTTATGTTAGCTAAAAATATCAATTAAACGAAGCCTAAAATATAAGGGGAAAATTTATTTTACTGTTCAGTTTTCAGCACCATCTTTTGACTCTATCATCAGACCCCTCTAAAATTAACGTAGGTATTTAAAGGGAAAGCAAAAAAGTCCAAACATAATCGGATAAGGATGATGTGTCGAATTTTCTATAACAACCAACCGACTTCATCATCGACAGGTCTAACACAAATAAAAAGACTCGAGTCTTTCACCCTTTATCTTCCGTTTCCATTATCAGACTAGCACAACGTGACCATAAAACTACAATGTCAATAGTACATACCTAGGTATGTAAGTACGAGTATACCTAGAAAAGTTAGCTTTGTATATGTAACGCAACTTCATTGTACAACCTTATCTTAAACGCACAAACTTGGCAAAAAAGCCTTATTTAATTCTCGGTTTTACAGCAACGCGTAAGTTAAGTAAGGGTTGTAATCCTCAACCGTATAAAATATCCACTTTACTGAATAACACAATATTTCTCTGTCTGGAAAACATCCGGCCATCGGCTGACCACGGTTGACCAGGCGCGCGTTAATTGTGGTACAATAGTTTGTTAAGTCACTCGTGTCGACGTAATAAAGTGCAAATTGCAATGATTTTGTTAAATGAAAATTTCGCTATGCAAGATGAATTTAAAATTACTACATTTTAAATCAATAATGAAACGAACCTAGAGTAAGTGTACGAGAATAAATCCAAACCTATGAATCCAAATAAAAATTCAGGCTTGATATCAAGCTTGTGTATGGATAGAATTATGAGGCTTGGATCATGAGACTTGATTTAAACTCAAAATTTGGAACACTCTTATGTCTTTATTATTACTTATGGTGTGTTTATCTAGACCCGAACTCAAAACATACCGGTTAAAGGTTTTCGAGAGAGTTAAAGCTTAATTTTCCAAAGAAAACTGTACTTGACTAAGATCTGTCAATATAAAACCTACAAAGTATCTTAAAGATTTTCGTTACCCCAGATACGAGTAGGTACGAGTATTAATCATTTATTAACTTTTACATTTTAATGTGTAATGTAAATGTACTCGTATAGTATGTTCTATGTTTCGCATTACGTCCACCTTTGTCGATTCTATATTTTCTGCGTAACCTAATGACACGATCTACTGGCAGAGAACGCGTTTGTTTGTAACTACACTCTGTCTATCCATGCAATTACCAACATCTATGTACGTGTCTTCTCTAAAACTCTACCAATTACTTAGCTAATCATAGTATGATTAATTAATTAATAGTATAATTGGTAGAGTTTCATCATCATGCCTGTAATTAGTAGTGTGCGCTGAAAACCACGTAGTGTCGAGCGAGTAGCAATTGCTTGGGGACCGTTCGTACGGCAACTTTGTCGCGGGCGACGCGGAAGCGTCTGCGCTTGCGCAAGTAATGACGTTGAGGGTTGACAGGTTGACATATAACATACAATTTTGGGTATTAAAGTCATATACTCGTAGGATTAGGGTTTCAATGCCTATTTCTTTTACTTGAAGTAAAAAACAATGCGAAATTTTATTTTTTATAGTATCGTTTAATGATTGACTTTTTAGCTTGAACATGCTAAAATATAATTTGGGACTAAAGCTTTCCAGAATTAGGAATTTAAATCCCTATTTCTTTGATTTGAAATCAAATACAATGGGCAATTTTCATTTTCTATCCCAGCATCTGAACTGAAAACCGGCTGTATGTCTGTAAAAAGCTTCAAATGCTAAGACGAGAATATAGAACATTCATAGCGAGTAAAAACCGTGACTTAAAACTTCCAACGCAAAGTGAATTAGCTCAATTCTGCGTAAATAGCACTGAGAAAGTTTTATTGGTGACAAACAAGTAAATATATTGTTGATGTCAGATATTAATGTCTCTTGGGCGATGAACACACATTATCTGCGTATCAAAAATAAAACTTGTGACCCCTTGTGAGCTTAGACCCAAATCTAGATCCAAACCTTGAGGTTTAATCCTAGAAGGTCTTAGAAGACCCAAATCTTTTAGAGAGGACCTTTTCTAACATGTTCAGCCCTGAGAGGATGTGATAATAAACATGCTGTTGTGCGCGGGCGCTTCAGTGAACTCGTAATACGCATAGATGGACAGAAATGGGACTCATCCTTTGGACTATGGCAATCTTATCATTGACCTTATAGGACATCATGGAGTTACCCAACTAACTATCTTAAAGTATTTCTTGCTCTTGGTTATTTGACGTGGTGACAATTTTGTATCTACCTACCTATGAGTAACCTTAAATAGGCTATAATTTATTTTCGACTGAAGTTCCGCTAAAAATAATAACATAGTTGTACACACAACCGGCTGTTCTAGGTGCTTCATTTATAATTATCTTCATTCATTCCTCAGACTTGAGAATCGTAACAGAACTACCAGGTAATCTCAGCAGACAAATAATAATAACGTCTCATTAATTTTTTCTCAGACTTGTATTCCCAATTTATTCTGACTGAATACGAATAACGTTACGACTCTACAATTCCTAAACCAATCACAATGATAAGATTGCGTCACTAATTAATACTTCCGCAGTGCCCATCCATAAACGCCATTACGTCGAAAAAATACTTGTCACGCGACATTTCCAGTACGAAACCCGTCTGCCGGGCCACAGCATTGTGCATCCCACGAAATGTTTAAGAGCGACCAGTCCGGTGCAGGCGAAACGATTGAGTCAAATATCCGTCCAATTCCCCGCGATGTTTTGGCCGGCCGCATTAGCATGTGTAAATAAATATAAGAGCCGGGTCGTCTGGTCGGCGGCGCCCGCGCAGCGCATCAACCGGCCGGCCACCTGCGGGCTAGTGCTGACCACGGAATGACCTCGATATCGAATATTTGTCGATTGAAGAGATAAGCTCACGAATTAGATCGACGGCCTAGACGCCAATTAAACATCTAAACGTAGGAAAGCATTTTCTCTGGCAACATTATTGATCAAATATTGGAATATTTATCAAAACAACTTTTTAAAATTCCGTCCAAGCCCATCACCGAAATCATTCAAAACAATATTTTACTTTTATCGATCCACCCGATATTTACATTTTCGAGCTCAGCATATAAATATTAATATTACTGTCACACGCAGCCTACCGATGTTTACGCGCAACAACAAAACCATAAAAGTTGCCAGACGCATAAAAGCGACAACCTTGACAAAGAAAACTTTCAAGAATACCAATGTTACGTCTGAGCTTTTTTAAAATGTCCTGCGTGTTGTAAAACGTCTTATGCATTTGTCAAATGACAATGACGAATTCCATCGGCGGGTAGCTCTCGAATTTTGATTTTTACAGATGCATGATTCGTAGTGACCAATATGCACATTACGTCGTCACTAACGGGTTTATGGCTTCGGAATGGAAGCAGCCGTCTGCATGCCAAGCGGCGATTCCTGGTGATCGCCCCTTTGAATTATGCGCACGGGCACACTTACGCGTCTGCATTCAATCGCCACGAGAGATTTATGTGTGTCCCGCCCGCCCGACACATACAAATGTTTCCGCGAAATTCGACGTGAGAAGTTTTTCTTTCGGCTCGGTATTTTGGCAATAAAATTTTAATAAACAAGCGTACATTAACATTATTTATGTGCTATCGAAAGCTTAAAATAGCTGTATGTATAAGGTACTTCACAATAATAACTTTCTGTCACTGACATTCCCATATTTTATTTAAATTACAAAATATGCACTATGATACTTAACAAAACCCCTACATACTGTTTTTGTTATAAAGGATCGACATGTAGGTACTATTTGCTTTTTATCGACGTTTTTCCAACATAATCGGGCATCACTAAAACGATTGCACGCCCGAGGTGCTGCGGTCGGTGCATCGCGCTCGCTATTGTTTGTACGGACCGAAAAATGCAATGTGGCTTCTGCCCCATCTGCCGCCAGACTCGCCGCAATTATTACAGTGCACACTCGTTTAATTTTCAATTATAAACTTCGCTGAAATAAATAAAGTCTCCCAAAATGTAGAGTCAAACTAAATTTTTCAAATCCATTATTTAGTACTTGTGCTTCAGAGCTTACAGGCTTTAAGTATATTTTTACAGGTAGAGTTTTTAAAACGTACGAGCAATCTAAGAAACTGGCATCTAAAAGTCGCTGAAGTCACTGGCGCCACAAAATAGGACTGGGGCGCCTTGAAGAATGCCCGTTACTATAATTACCTATGATGACGTATGTTTTTATTTTCGCTAGCTTCTGCCCACGACTTCGCATGGATTTCACCTGTCACAAAACAAAGTCCAACTCATAACCCGTGATCTTCATCTAAATTATTTCTCACCTAAAGCGTGTCTCCAAGGTTCAATTCATCTCTATGTATAGTTAAATTCATTGAAATCGATTCATTTAGAATTAATTCATCAATTTCTTAAATATTTAGAATTCCAATTCCAACGAACGCTGTTCTACGACGTCTGCTTAATGTTTTAGATAATCATCTTCGTATAATCAGATAGCTAATCTTAAATAGTTGCAAAACGCAATCAAGTTAGCTCATTGCGCTGGAATTTAAAGGACAGGCTATTTGGGCTAACGAAACTGAGCTAATAGGTAGATGAGCTAGACACAATGATCGCTGTTTAGTTTGCATTTCGAGATATCTAATAAATCAACAGTAACTAGGTTTCTCATTTTCATTCTTGAGTAACACCTACCTATAGATATTCTTACTTAACGTGGGACGTTGCATTAAACCTATACAACATATTATTAACTTAGTAGGTATATGTTAAGGTTGTCTAAATGTGGTTCTTTAAAAAAAGTAAGTCCTTACTTCAAGCCTTAACTGATTCGCACCCGCTCTACATTCAGACTTTATTGCAATAAGAGTCATACAATTTTTTATTACATAATCATATTATTACCGGAAATTTTGAAATGTCATGAAGCCTGTCGGGAAAAGCCTGTTTCATATAGGCTCTTCCTGATCATCCTCTAATAACGTAGGTATTAGGTAATTGAAAAATCACTGAAAACTATAATTAAGGTGGCAGCTGCTGCTACAAAATTCTACAGATTGGTGTCGGGTATTTACATATTATTCTCGTTTGACTCACAACAGCCCCCGTTCAAGTTAAAAACTATGTATAAAAAGTTAGTTTTGCATTGCACACCGAAGGCACTCGCAATCCAGAGCGAAGTTAGGGCCTAATTTGAAATGTTGATTGTCTGGCTGTCCCGCCGACCTACTTTACGTTTCTGGGACGCCGAAGGACACAAGCAGGTGACTGGGGCAGAATCATATTTTGCATATTTTATCACAATTCGCTGTCTAGTCACTACTTTATTAATATTTAGATTCGCAGACAAAGTTTTAGAATTTATTACCATGTTTCCGACCTTGGATTCCAGAAAGTTATCACTCACTCCGAACTGTATACATTAAAACAATGTTCACTACAATTCGTTTTTTGGTGTGTGCTTAATACTTTTGGGGCTGTTATAACAATTTTGAAATAAGTTGGTTTCATTTCGTAAAGTTTGAAAGTCTGGGCTAACGCTTTTTGATTTGTGTTACCATGTGAATTAATCAGCATCTCATTTTACAGATTTGTTTCAAGGACTGCGCCATTCTCTTGTACGCACACCCTATATAAAAAGCTACATGCATTAAAAACCACTGCACGCAATTATTTCGGTACTAAAATTATTTGCAGCTCTGCCAGTCACACCTTGTCACAGGAGATACGGTTAGGGCATTTCAAATTGACAGAGACATGCGACAATTTTTGATGTTCTGCCAGAGTTCATTACATCAAAAACAATGTCGGTGCCTGTTACGAAATGCACTACGACAGTTTTAGACAACCTTATTTTAAGACCGTTCACCTAAAAGTTAATGAGAAAGGGAATGATGCAAGGAAGTCGTTCTGGGAATAAAACGTAATGATNTAAAAAAAGTTCAAACAATTTAACAATAATTTATGTATTAAGTTACTGTCAAAAGACTAAAGTTTAGCATACAAAAGCTTTCATACTGATATCATGCTTGGTTATTTTTAAATAAATTGTTAAAGTCGTAAGAGCCTTAATATACCGAAGTAGGGGGCACTTACCTTAGGTATCCTGTAATTATCCGTGGTATAATAAATCCAAACAATGAATTATTATGAAGTTACAAAATAAATATAATAGGAGATTTTTGAGATTGATAACATAACTTTTGTAAGTCCAACGTCACTGGGGCGTTAGATTTTTAAAATTAATGAATATGTGTATATTTTATCTAAAATTAAAGCTAAATCTAATAATTAAAATTAAATCACTGAAATTCTCTAAAATTTTGTTTCAGATAATTAGTTATTTTAAGTGACTTCTTAAAAACGTTTAAGAAACACTAACAACTAAACTAGAAGAATGAACTGTATCCTGGTTCTAAAAACGCGTATCCAAAAAGGTATATCCTGTTTAAGTTGACGCATCACCTGTTTATTATTCCGCCATACCATGTGGTTTTAATTCCCGCCTCTTTCTTTGCCAAGAGCGATTTGTTCGCTCGATCACTTGTTGTTATTTTGACATAATCAAAGGCGTTTGTTTTTGCGAATTAAAACAAGCAGTGCGTAAAATTAGGCGAGCTTTATTTAGCCGTCTATTCTTGTGTCATTCATGTGCTGGTATTGAAACTAGCTGTGCTATTATGATGGTGCCATAGTTAAATTACGTTTCAGTAGTGCTATGCGCTTGGCGCACTGTTTGCATTAGGGAAGCTTCCTGAAAATGTTTCAAATTGTAAAGTAAAAGTGGTTGACTGATGACAAATGATTTTTTCAATAGAGAAGTTCATAATAGACTATATTATTATGATAGGCTTATTATTAAGGCGATACAATTGTATTATAGTAGTAATGGTAAAGTTTCAGATATAGAGAACTGAAAGACTGAAGACATTAGGCAAACCTTTTCCTTTACTCTAACCGCTACTAATGCTTTAGGATTTTTGGACAGAGCTTAATATAAAATAGGAACGTTATAGAAGAATCTACAGGGATATAAGTTTTTCAAAAAAGGAAAAATCGTTTTCCACTCGATTCGCTAAAAACTACTGAAAAACCATTAAGAAGAGAGATACATCACTTAGTCTTTTTACATTGTGGTGCTCAACGAATCTATTTGCGAGTTTGGCCGCACTTGACTTGCTCCATGTTTGCGTCCGCTGCTTTAGAATTCGTACGCTAATAGCCAAACAATGGGGCAAATTATTTACATAAAATGTTATCTGAAAAATGTATAGTTATCGTTGTAAACTGAAGTAACAAATGGACTAATCAATTGAGGCAATTTGGTCACTGTGGCCTTAAAAATATGGTCCTGGTTAGTTGTGCTGGTTATGATATGTGTTATCTTTAATTAAAAATATTTCAGCACAAATTCACGGGATCTAATAATAGCATTTTCATCCGCGTCAACTTCTATAGACACAAGCATGATTAGCAAATCTATTGAAATAGCCAGAAACTTTAATGATCTACCTATTTTAATGCAAAATGAAACAATTCAACTTTTTCAAGTAGCTCTACTTTGTTAATGATTTTATATAATTAGTAAGTAGTACCTACTTGCAGTCGAAGGCACACGTACGAGACAGTAAAAATTCAATTAGTTCTACTTTACATAAAGTTGATGTGATACCTAACATCAAATCAGCATGTTTCTACGTTCATTCGCCTCTACGCGGTCGGTATTTTAGATTTTTTAGGTTCTTTTTTGCGTTACAAAGACACAAGTCATCATAGACAAGATAAAGGTCATAGTATGCTCCAATCACGAGTTGTTTCATAGGTCACGGTGAGAAAAATACGAGCAATATCACTGAGTCCGCAGGTGGTATTTGGCATTCGCACAAAATCCCGTTATTTTTGACAAAGCAACTGAGGCCTAGTATTATAAATGACAATGTGACTGACCAGAGCCTATAAATACTAAGCATGAGGCGATTTGAATAACGGACAAAAATTCCGTGCATAGTAATGTGTAGTCAACGCGCGATCGGAAATGGCTTAGAAAATATTTTAAGAGATTTCCAAATCCGCAAAAGGTTACGGACCTAGAACCTTATTGCGCAACTTTAAATTGGTAGATGATTCTGTATTAAGGCACAGGTTACTGAATAATGAAGATATTTAAACTATGTAACTTACTATAAAATATTAAATTCGAGACAGTAAGTTCTGAAAAATACATTTTGGGAAACTTAAATGCTATAAGTACAGTAAATAATAGATACTTAAAAAATGTAAAGTTCCGACTGGTCTTGAATTTAGAAATTGGAATCTTCAATAATTGAAATTGGACCAATAATAACGAACTTGAGCTTCTTATAATAAGTAAGATACAAAGTGCAAATTGATGAATTGTTGAAGACGTCCAAAATAGTTTGCCGTGAAAAAGATGAAACTAACATTCAGTGACACCGTTACGACACTTATTACCAGAGTTAAAAAAAATAAGTATTATGTAAATTGTGTCTAATTTTGAAGACGCCAACATTCTAGATAACCTACCTACATAGACAAGGAAAACCCAACATTTTACAAAAGATAATAATATGTAGGTATGCCGAAATAAATGTACGTCATAGCAATGCATTTACAAGATTTAAATTAAAGGTACTTAAATGGATACATTGTAGCCAACAATTCCACAATCGGCCACAATTTAAATTATTTATTACCTAAACAAGGCACTTTTCTTTTTATACCCGCTAACAATAACTCTCCTGGCATCGTACGCTTCACGTCGCTTAAAAACTAATTACTCAAAGAAAGTCGGATATAATTTGTTGGAATAAGTGCAAATGTCCTTTTAAAAAGGTCATTCGATCCATACACGTCATTGGCAGGCCGCTGCATTCATGCCCATGTTAGGCCACGCTCCGCGGCCCCGTCTGCCGTCTGCGAGGCGTCTAGCACCGGCGGTGACTCACGCGCATCGCGAACTTTTTTAATCGATTGTTTTATGAACAATCGCGAGATCAGACGTCTAACTGCTAGAATTTAAATGCCTGAATTTGATTTTGATGGTACACAGTTAGATTTTTTAAAGTTCGAGTCGCGAACTCATTTTTGCAGACAGAATTTCAGGAAGTAAATTTTGAAAAGTTGAGCCATGGAAACGCCATAATATTTAATTACAAAAATGTCGCTCAATACGGAAAATATTTAAAATATGTTGAATTTACATTTGCATATTAGATATTTTAACACCTTGCCAGGTATTGTGAAATAAATGTTGCACGTGTTGAGTTTTGAACCCAGTCTGAATCCGAACTGAGCTCGTAAAAGCCCTTTTGCCATTTAGGGCCCTGCCCAGAAAGTCTCTCTCTTATAACGTAGTTACCTGAATTTATCTAATTCAGTCCGTGTTCAAACCATGTTTATCAGTCATGCTCAAAATATTCAACACACAGCCCAAAATGGTTTTGTAGTTGGACTCCCACGCAAGGCTCACTTGTTTAGTCTGGAGGCGATTTTATGTTCCTGGTAAGAAGGCCCGCCATATCTTGTTTTTCTACAGTACATCGACTAGTAAAAAACTCCGCGTACTAAATTACGTATTCACTGTATAAACAGAGAATCTTTAAGATTACATTTATAGGTGCTAAATTCTAGCATTAGTAATACTTAGTTGAATCAAAGTGGATTTTAAATTCGCAAATCTCGCGGCCTAATCTTATTCTTTTACTATTACTATTTTGATACAACGCTACGTCGTCACGTCAAATTCCGTAAAGATAACGAATCCGGTTTCTTTAAAATACCAAACACGTGTACACCTGCTGTACACTCGCAGCTTACGTACGATTTTATACAAAAACGATCAAGCATGACGAAATTATCAGTTCTTTCTGGTATTTTATTAATAAACCTTTAGTCCACGCCTATGGACTTGCAAGCTGAAGTAGATGAACGGATCTCTACGGCCATTCTCACGATTAGGCGTTCTCAGCCTAATTACCATATCATTTTTGAAATTTGGCTTAATTGACTTAAACGCATTTAAATATGAAACACATGAAAAGTACGAATTTAACAATCGTTAAGGCGTCAAATTATTCCAAGCGGTTTTCGCGTAAATGAGACCCAAAAATTTGATGGTCACGGTAATTAGATAAGGCTAATACTTAATCTAACGGTAATTATAAAAAATACGTAAAATAGTAAGAAAACAATATCTTGCATTGATAAATTTGTATATAAATATATAGCGTCATAAAAAACGCTGTAGGTATACTGAATAACCCTTTGAAAAAAGGAAAAACACTAATTTCTATTATTTATTGTATCAAGATATTTTCAGTGTACTGCAATAATCGAGGCTATAACAGGAACACTTAGTTTCGGCCAGAAGGGGCTACGTGTCACATTTCATCCAAATTTTAATCATCATTTATTTNGTTAAAAACTAATTACTCAAAGAAAGTCGGATATAATTTGTTGGAATAAGGCCCGGTTTTTTGATTCGTAGTTAAAATAACCAATGGTCAAATTAGACAGATGTCAAATGACAAGTCGTTAAATATTACGAAAAAATGTTTTTCGAACAATGGTTAGCTTGACTTTTCATACATTTTTAAACTATTAGTTAACATTTTGTTAATATTTAACCATTAGTAGCAAAATTTAACAATTTGTTATTTTAACTACGATTCAAAAAACCGGGCCTAAGTGCAAATGTCCATTTAAAAAGGTCATTCGATCCATACACGTCATTGGCAGGCCGCTGCATTCATGCCCATGTTAGGCCACGCTCCGCGGCCCCGTCTGCCGTCTGCGAGGCGTCTAGCACCGGCGGTGACTCACGCGCATCGCGAACTTTTTTAATCGATTGTTTTATGAACAATCGCGAGATCAGACGTTAAACTGCTAGAATTTAAATGCCTGAATTTGAGTTTGATGGCACACAGTTAGATTTTTGAAAGTTCGAGTCACGAACTCAATTTTGCAAACAGAATTTTAGGAAGTAAGTTTTGAAAAGTTGAGCCATGGAAACGCCATAATATTTAATTGCAAAATGTCGCTCAATACGGAAAATATTTAAAATATGTTGAATTTGAACCCAGAGTCTGAATCCGAACTGAGCTCTTAAAGCCCTTTTGGCATTTACTTAGGACCGTGCCCTGAAAGTCTCTCTCTTAAAACGTACCTGAATTTATCTAATTCAGTCCGTGTTCCAACCATGTTTATCAGTCATGCTCAAAATATTCAACACACAGCCCAAAATGGTTTTGTAGTTGGACTCCCACGCAAGGCTCACTTGTTTAGTCTGGAGGCGATTTTATGTTCCTGGTAAGAAGGCCCGCCATATCTTGTTTTTCTACAGTACATCGACTAGTAAAAAACTCCGCGTACTAAATTACGTATTCACTGTATAAACAGAGCATCTTTACGATTACATTTATAGGTGCTAAATTCTAGCATTAGTAACTTAGTTGAATCAAAGTGGATTTTAAATTCGCAAATCTCGCGGCCTAATCTTATTCTTTTACTATTACTATTTTGATACAACGCTACGTCAAATTTCGTGAAGATAACGAATCCGGTTTCTTTAAAATATCAAACACGTGTACACCTGTAGGTACACTCGCAGCTTACGTACGATTTTATACAAAAACGATCAAGCATGATGGAATTATCAGTTCTTTCTGGTATTTTATTAATAAACCTGTAGTCCGCGCCTATGGACTGCAAGCTGAAGTAAGATGAACGGATCTCTACATTATTGCAGTAATATTTATCCAATCCAATCGATTATTGGGACACGGAAAATTCGTTTACGATTTTCCGACATTATCGATTCAAAAATTCATTACACTAATTACCTACATAAGTTAATCTGCCTGAAAATGACGTGAATGGTCTTAACTTTTATACTCCTGCGCACAGAACATAGAAATAGGTTTCTATGTACTCCTGCGTCAAGGTTTAATTCACCTATAGAACCGTTTCTTAGCCGAAAAACGTCCATATTTCATTCTATTGTTTTTGTGTCTAGCCGGGATTTGCTGGACGGGAATGGACCGCGGCGGGCGGTGTAGTTCTGTAGCGGCGCTGCGCGTGGGCCGAGCTGAGTGTTGCGCGGGCGGCGCGCGCGCACCGGCTGCGTGGAGCCCTAGGGACCTGGATAGCGGCGAGATATTCTTCTACAAGGCGCTGTCGGGAGGCGTGCCTTGTACTGCTTGCGCTGGTGAGTGGGCTAAATGTTACAGAAAGATTTGTAGAGTTTGGAATCGGTAGCGTCACTGCGCGTGCACCGACCGCGTGGAGACCTAGAGACCCTGATAGCGGCGAGATATTCTTCTACAAGGCGCTGTCGGGAGGCGTGCCTTGTACCGCTTGCGCTGGTGAGTGGATAATGTTACAGAAAGTTTTGTAGTTTGGAATCGGTAGCGTCACTGCGCGTGCACCGACCGCGTGGAGACCTAGAGACCCTGATAGCGGCGAGATATTCTTCTACAAGGCGCTGTCGGGAGGCGTGCCTTGTACCGCTTGCGCTGGTGAGTGGATAATGTTACAGAAACTTTTGTAGTTTGGAATCGGTAGCGTCACTGCGCGTGCACCGACCGCGTGGAGACCTAGAGACCCTGATAGCGGCGAGATATTCTTTTACAAGGCGCTGTCGGGAGGCGTGCCTTGTACTGCTTGCGCTGGTGAGTGGGCTAAATGTTACAGAAAGATTTGTAGAGTTTGGAATCGGTAGCGTAGCTGTGCGTGCACCGGCCGCGTGGAGCCCTAGAGACTTGGATAGCGGCGAGATATTATTCTACAAGGCGCTGTCGGGAGGCGTGCCTTGTACTGTTTGCGCTGGTGAGTGGACCAAATATTAAGGAAAGTTTTATAGGGTTTTGAGTTAATTCAGAACTCAAGAGCCCAAATTGTAGAGCAATGTAATACTTAGCTTAAGCCTGGTCCTAAGATGTCTGACTGGTAATTCAAGAAGTTGTAAATTATGTTTGTATCATTAGTTAAGTGAGTTAACTATATTGACAGATGAATTAACCACTCGATTGATATTGTTGACGTAAATTGATAGGTGCGAGTAAGTCATTGTTTCAAAATTAATTAGGGCAGAGAGCGTTGTACGATTATCATTCAATTCTTCAATTGAACCTAATGTGTACCTTCGTACACATTAGGTTAATATAGGTGTAAATTTTCTTGAAGGTGCCCAATTTTGGATCCGGAATGCTAATTTGATTTTAAAGTACTAAACCACATATCGTTAGAAGCGTCTATAAAGCTATATGTATCTTTTTGATTGAACAATTAATATTCATGATTTCCTAATGAATATTTTATTCAACCAGAGTCGTGCGCCGGCGTTTCCTGCGGCGCGGGCAGACGGTGCGTGGTCCGCGACGGGCGCGCGCGATGCGTGTGCGCAGCAGCGTGCCGCCGCGTCGGCTCCGTCTGCGGCACCGATGGGAAGACCTACTCTTCGCTCTGCCGGCTCCGGAGACGGGCTTGTAGGCGGCGGACCAAGCACCTGGCGCTGGACTATCCGGGACCTTGCCAAGGTAAGAACTGCTGATACTTGTGAGTCACGGATGAACACTAATTTCGTAAGAAGACCGTAAGATCATATCACTTACTTTTGGGGTTTGGTACCCTCGATAGCTCAATAAAATGACCTAAAACCAAAGTAAAGTGGTCCACGAAATACAGTTGAATCAAGCACGGGGCGATGAATTATCCGGGAACTTGCCAGGGTAAGAACTACCAACAGTATAGCAAGTCCACTAAGCCGACGGGAAGGGTGTACTCTTCGCTCTGTCGGCTGCAGGAGGCCGACCAGTTACCAGCGTACCCTGGGCCTACTATGATAACTACTGGGTTTGAAATACTCAAAGGCCCTATCAAGGTAACCCTAACCAGTAAGACTGTGCAAATGGCACCACATGAGGTCTCCCTTCTTCTAGCTAGAAATTAATTCCACCAACACAGAACATTCTTTAACTTGGTTTGCAAGCTATAGTACTGGTAGACTGGTACTACGAATGAGTTGCAGTGAGGGATGCAGTAATAGGTATTCTCCCAGGCCTAGATAGATCTAGTTCTGCAAAAAGACGTTTAAAATAATGAAAAGGCTCTAAACTCCAAATCTTAATTGGAATTATAATGATATCTCCTGACATAGTCAAGCTTAGACTTCACACATTTTATCGATAAATAGACGTTACATGTATATTTTCTTCATAAACTTCTTTCCATCAGTGTCGGAAGTGAATCGTACCATAACTCGTTCGAAAGCACTTTATAAACGTAATAAATAATCATCTTTCAGTCTATCTAGTCAGTCAGAGCATCTATTAAAGCGGTAGACTGACAGGCAGACTTATTTATTACTTTCGTTTGAGATCTTGACATTATAACTAGATAACGACCGCTCTATCATCGGCTGGCTTGCAAAAAACTTTTCTTGCAACTCTACGACAGTCACTTCAAGTGAATTTGCCGCGGTCTTACGTTTTAGAACTCGTTATTGTCATATGAAAAAGGCATCTATTTTTAGTAAATTATTGCAATTTTTTTACCGAGCGACATGATAGTTTTTTGTTTTATTTAAAAATTACTATTTTCTGAAAGCTCTATTCTTCGAGAGTCAATCGATAAAAAGAAACGTAATTTTAATGATTGTATGAATAACAAGTTCATTATTTTATAACGTTTTCATCACACTAATATTAACTCGTATTGACTATAATGGTAATATAACTAGAAAAAGACATCTTCAGTCTTTTCATAATTAGGTGCCTTCTACGAAATTTAATTTACCTAACTACTTGAGCTACTTTTTCATCTTTTCATAGTAGGTAATAGAGCTAAAGTAAACGGATCAATTACATTAATATAGAGTTAACGGCGTTGCACACGGCGGGATTCGAACTAGCAACTTGCGTTTACCGACGCAAACCACCAGGTCATTAGTTTTTCTTAGTCATCATTAAAGATGCATTAGCCTCAGTGATCGCAAGATTCATCAAGTACCCGCATAGCAACTAGCAATCATCTATCACTCTAGGGTGGCAACACTGGCTACACGCTCCGACAAAAACAATATTACCATTACGGTACTGGAAATAAGTACGAAGGTTAAATTCCATTTGGATTTAACACCGCAAACACGTCACTTTTTCTTTCAATAATTATTTGAAGTGAAGCTAATTTTAATTTCTGTGACGGGTCTGGGTGTTACTATGTACAATATGTATGTATTTACAAAAAAAAAGTATTTAAGTATGTTTATATCCGTTGTCTAGTACCCATAGTACAAGCTTTGCTTAGTTTGGGACTAGAGGCGCAGTGTAAAAATGTTCAAGGATATTTATTTATTGATTTAATTAATTTTGATCTAGTGGTACTAGCTATAGTTAATAGGTATTTTGGGGGAGCTTTTGTTTGATGGTAGGTAGGCCTTTTCTAAACGCTCTTTTACTTACTCGTACAAGATAATATGCAAATTGTGTGACACAAACATGCAATTATAAAGTTCACCACTTAAGGGCACTTCCATTTATCACACACTCAATTAACTAAGCAATACCTACTTAATTAACTAAGCATACTAATTACAGAACAAAGTGCGACGTGATAAAATATTACCTAAGACTTTATCATTGGCTCCTTCTTAACATCTAATTGAGAGGTCGATAGAGTTTATTACTTTGTCACCAGACAGACATTAACCTACATTAAGAATAGTGCCGAAAACAGCTGAAAAAGTCTAACAAGGTTAAAAAATCTGGCCAAAAAAGTTTTTCAGTCACTATAAAAGTCTGTGGTCTGTGCCTAGGCTAAGACGTGTTAAACCATGATACTCAACCTCATTTGCACCACCTTCATTTTAAATAACTACGACCGGTCTTTTTCAGTTTTTGTATGGAGTTTGAAAGTCTTTTGACGTTGTTAGAGTTAAAGTGCAACCAGTGCAACCCAAGGTTAATGTTATCTCTAATGCGTTACCGGTACCGGTCGATGCTGTGGAACATAAAGCACGTTTCTCACAAGTGACGCTTGTTTAGCGCCCATCAAACTTACGGGCTCGTTACAGCGCTTATCGGCCACGGAATACTTCACAAGGCCCCGCTAGCGTCATTAAGAAAACGTTCTGTGGCAACTAGTTTAATGAGCAGCGAAAATTGTATGCATACTTTTTTGACACACCTATGCAGAAAAATGTGACTTTGGATGTACTCTTTGGCTTAAAAATCATTCGATCGGCAACTGAAATTTTCCCATTACATATATTTACCACTCAAAATACGCCTGAAACAATGGTAACATAGTTAATTTTAACTTTTTTAAATGTTTGCGTTGCATTAGTTTTATTTAGGGTATCGCGGTAAATTCCGTACTAATTAAAAATCGCAGGATACAGCTACTTGTTAGAATTTTATAAGAACACACATAACGGAGAAATCATGACATTCAATCTATATAAACTATGTACTAGTATAATCATAGGAACATAACGTTAGTCGTATATCAAATTACTTTATTAATTACCTACATACAATAAACGCTACGAGTTTAATAATTGTAAGATTGTTCCATATACAGTTTAATTTAGAAATAACTAGCTTACAGTTTATTACAGCACTAAAAACCTGTTTATTACTTTCCTGTAATTTATCCAAATGCTTTACTTGCTAGTTAGTTTTATCGACATGCCGTATGCACCGCACTAACTTGCCTGATTGACACTTATCGATAAAAATGTTGACCGACTGGTGCATCATGCAGACTATCTGCCATCTCAACTATACTTTAGATAAGTCGCCTATACTCTGATTACGCTAAAAGCAGCGGTGTGCTTTTGTAAGCTTTATTTTTCGAGTTCACGCGACGTGTATGGATGGATCAAGATCATATTGGGTACGTATATTTTTATTTTGTCAGAGATTATGGTCAGAAAAGAAATCATAGGGGAAAATCTCACCCACTCCAGTCCATGTGTGTGTTGCAATTTTTTTCTGAAAAAAGCTCAGGTGTTAGTTCCAGAGTCATCAGGCAGCATCTGTTAGGACTTAAAAGTAAGTTTAAATACGTTTTGTGCGAATAAGTAGGTGTTATGTCGACAACGTGAGGTCTGTTACTCCTATATTCTGAGGCCTTATACTAAAAATCGACTTCTGCAAATGTTTCAAAGCTCACACATACCTACTTACACAGCTTATACGAGTACATCCAAAACTGTCACAGTGATTACAGTTTTAGTGATTGTCTGTACTGTACAGTCCCACGATTCAACGGATTGCATAAGCACTCGTCAACTGCCCACAAACCTCGGTTTGAGGGAATTGGCAGCAACAACAATGCATTCGGCTGCTGACCTATTTAAGACACTCAGCGTAAGCCGACAGCCGACACGTCATCTCAGATTATCTCGCACGGGCTAAAATGCAGTTTACGACGCGCTTAAATCACTCGGCATATGCAAACTCAATTGTATTAGGAGGCATATCAAACTGTTTTGACAGCTGGTCTAGTGTTGGTTGGTACTTGGTACTTAAATTAAATTTATTTTTTATTTTTTTATCCGTTACGCCAGCCTGGTCAACTCTACATTGGAACCAAGTATTTTGTAGTTTAAAAAACACACACAGAGAATGCCAAGAAGGCATATTAAAAAGAACAACAATGAGAGCCACTAGAAAATTATAAGAAAATATGTATTCAGTGATCACATTCCTCGATTTATAAAGGTTGGCTCTCCAAGGCCGGCTGAGGTTGAAGTGATTAATTGCCTTAAAAACATTATACTTATTCCCAACAAGCAGTTTTACCTTGTAGCAAACGATTTGTGTACAATACCCAATCAATATTTTAACAGTGCAACATTAACTTAAACAATAGTCCATTGAATGCGTTATGTGCATCAGTCGATCGTATTAATTCTTCTGGACGTTTATCCCGGTCTGGTAATGGCTGGACACTCCCCCACCATCGATAGTAAATTGCCTTCGTTCCTAGAATGGTACATCTCTATCGGATCGCAGAATACGAGCGTAATGTAGCGTACGCCTGCTATATCAGGTACATCGGCACCAAAAGTGTATAAATAAACGAATTAACTCACACGATCCGAAGAAGTTTTCCGATCTTAAAATGTTTGGTTTTGTACGCGTTTTACTTGCAAATAAATTGCTACGAGACCATAAATCGTAGTAGTCTCGTAGACCATGCATTACTTTGCCCGTCTATCAAATGGTTTATGGCAATACCTTGTCCCAAAAATAACACGTTAGTAATTTTTGATTGACCACAGTGCTTTGATATTTCATAGGAAATTATTAACGTAAATATCCACGCTTGGCATACATACACTGCATTTAATGTTAGGTAGGTAGTTACTTGTTTATTTTGTAAAATCACTAAATACGACGAATATTTTATTTTAGTTAAATTACGTCAACTGAAAGAACACACAAAGAACTGAACACGTTGCAACTGAAAGATTACCTCTATCTATCAATTATTTAGTTCTTATGCATGATATGCAATGCAACCATACATTTCTGCAGTGGTAAGTCGCATGATCCCCCCAGGTAAATAATTGCAGTAGCAGCAGGAAAATTGCATAAAAGATGTAACTCCTCTCTATTTAGTTATTACACTGCAATTTGTTACGTTTAGGTATTCTTTATAATAATCGGTGTGCAATTAACGATGCAATTGACGATTACTTACGTGGAGTAAGTAGTAAAACATTGCTGGGATAGGATGTAGATATTTTTCATTGCAATTGCTGGATACATTGGTACTTACCTACTGTAATAACATCTCTCATGTTGGATACAGCATTCAGCTGCATTAAAAAACATGTCGCATCTTTTAATCTAAAAGAACATTCTTAAAGATTTCTCACAGAATTAAAAGATTAAGTAAAAGAAGAACCTGTAATTAGTGCCTTTATTATTTCTTGCTAACTAATTTAACGATTGCCGTAATAATTTAGCATACATTTGCGACGTCCATAACTAGGGCCTATTAAAATATGCAAGATGAAGTTGTAGCGACTTATCTTCATATCACGTTAATACGGCGTCCTCTTACTTTATGAGTGCAAAGTGACTGCCGTCCAGTTTATGAGTACCTCGGGCGACCTAAATCACATCAATTAAGTCTCAATACTGTAATTTGACAAATTTACCAGTTATTTTAATGTTATCTATAATCTGCAATGAAGGTTGAAATTAAAGTCAACAATAAAGCATTTAGCGTTAGCGTTTTAGTTATTCTGCCACTAGTTATTAAATTAATGATACCTTCTTTCGTACTTAATTATTTTTGAATGGGTCAACGGGATAGTTTGTAGCCTTTGATTTAAGTTTACTCCTAAAAAACTAATATAAACACATAAATGGCACCAAACGAAATATTTGCATAAAATGTGAAATAATAAATGGCCCATAGTTTTTGCGTAGACTTACTTATCTTTAATAATCTTTACAAACATTTTTCACGTTTAGGCCGGAAATACTGACTCTATATCCAAAACAAAACTCTCATTATCTCACAGAAAAACCAAAACTCATCCAAAATCCCTCTCAAATCCCCGACAAAAGGTTCTGAGTCATCGATACATTGCATAGTAATCGCAGGATGTGATCCGAGCGGCAGTGACACGCCAAACCGGCCGCGCGACCGTTACGCTGCACCGCGCTCAATGGAAAACACTTGCATACGACTGCATTACAATTATTATTTTTTGCCTTTTTTATTGAGTGACAGCCGTTTTATATGTCGTAAGGAGGTATGGCTGGGTTATGAGCACAACGTGTGTGCTGTCACGTAGATTATCAAGCAGTGTCTCGGAACTAGATGTAGATAGACCGTAGTAACTTATTTTTTTCGAATTGAAAGCCTAGTTTTCCAATATAATAAAGTCAATAAGTATAGGTAAGGACGTGAGGATAAAAACGGCGTCAGATTAAAAATGTAAAAAACTTGAAACAAAAGCTTAAAAAGCTTGTAATTTAAAACAGCTTTTCCAAATCACCCAAATGTATTAAGCACTGTAATCGGCTTTCAAACGAAATTGAATCAATAAAAAGACGCTAATGCTACTGAAAAGGGGTTAGAAAAGGAAAAAGTACGATTCCAAATAAGCATGTGAGATAGTAACCGGGCGCGGGCGCAGTTTGCAGCCGTTACGCACGCGCGCCTCCGCTCAATGGAATCATGTGGAAGTAACGCACACGACTGCATGTATTGGTACCTGTGCAACAACTCGGCAAACCTAGCTGTTACTATGTGAAACTATGCATCACTTTTGTTAATAAGTTTAGTTTGATTCATAAGTCCAAATTAAGTGTATTGAATTTGATGACTCTTAAGAGTTCTTATTGCCTGAAATACTCATTTATGATAGATGGTCTATTAATTTATAATGATTTGAGTTAATAATTTTAGGAATTAATGTTATTAGGGAACTATCATACTCGTTGTGAGATCGACGTTATATCACTTTGCAATCGAAAATAAGTTCGCACATATTACAGTACTAGGAATCCGTCTACAATTTGGACTCTGATAGGTAGGTACACGTATTATAAGATGGTAGAGGTACGCGCATGTAGTAACCCCATTTGTTCTCTCTGTTGTTTCCTAATTTACTTTACCGACAGTTTGTTTTTCACTATCCATAAGATATCCGCGGAGTGCCGGCTCTTAATGACTGAGTCACGCCAGTCGATCTATGAACAATGTAACGTAAAGCACTAGACAGCCGGCGGCTCGCCCCGGCTCGACGTGATAAATCCCCGTAATCTGAACTGAGCACGGCCACTTGATCGTGTACCCAGACCAACAGTCTATACATATAGTAATATGATACAATCGCGCAAAAACCATCAGATATTTACAGACCCTGCTGGTTGTTTGTCTGATTCCTACTCCGTTATTATGTTACATTAGCCATAGTATTTCCTATTTTATACCCGCCCCTGAAGACTTTTTATCCGGCTCGAAGGACCAGAGCCATAATCATAATGCTTCAAGGTAACTTTATAGTCACTTCATTGTTTTGTCTATGACCGTCCACGCCTACTCGTTAAGATTGTGCATATTTCAAAAGATCTACCGGGGACTGTGCGAAATATCTTATCAAAGTATTAGTTACCAAGTCGCGAACGACTGTAAATAATAATTTGATCTTACACTTTATGCTTTATTTTTATTTTAGGTTTAGATTTTTAGTGCTGCGCTTTGTTAGGTAATTGGTAGGAGGTATTTGTATCAATAAATTTTTATCGTCTTCTATATCGGGTGAATTTTATTAAAGTTCACCTTGTCCATTCCATGTCATAAACAGTCTAAATGTTTTATAATAACATACCCTAGATAACATAAACTACATAAAAAGAACCCGTCATTAACTAAAGTTGATAGGTAGACAGGATAATGCTTTAATCGGATACAAATCCTAATTTAAGAAACTTGCGCAAGTTGGTCACTAGCCAAATATTGGATTAGTTACATTCCAATTTATAGCAATCACGTGCTTCTTTGCCTATGTAAATAGGTACAGGTATACCTACACTGTAACACGAATTTCGCGATGTTTATGTTTTATAGAGACTTACAACGCGGCTGTATTTTCGTTTCGTTCAATGATCATTTTCGGTCTTTGATCCAAACTAGACAATCTGTGTTTGAACCTAACTTCTAGGGATTTTCAGTTAAAAGCGAATTCGCATTATTTCAGAAAGTAAGCTTTAAAAATGCTTTTGTTGTCCACAGAAGGCAGCTGCGATCTCGTGCGATGCGGCGGCGATAAACGCTGCGTTTTGGACGCGGAGTTGGGCGCGCATTGCGTGCGTTGCGGATCGTGCAACGTTGCGGGCGCGCCGGTGTGCGCGGTGGACGGACGCACTTACGCCGGCTTCTGCGCTTTGAGGAAGGCGGCTTGCGAGCGGGGCAGAGCCCTGCCGTTGGCTTATAGAGGGCCTTGCATGGGTGAGTTAGGAGTTAAAGCACCACTATTTAAAATATCTTGGTATCTAAATAAACGAAATGGTGCAGGCAGGCCAGCAAAGATAGAGTTACCGACAGAATAGTCCGACAATAGTCGTATCTTACTCTTTAGCCGCTAGATTTAGGCCTAAACTTGTTTGATTGCTATAGCAGTTCACTGTCACAGAAAGAAAAAGTCCCCTTTATCATACAAAATCTACGGGAGAGTCGTATGTCACTTGACTAGGGTGTCCAGGTCCACTAACCTATTTCTTAGTGATGTCTGGTCCCAGATTCTTGTCCCAATAAAATGTAACGACAATCTTCGTTTAGATTTTCCCTAACATAATTAAATCTCTTTCTCGCAGCGAACGCGACGTGCGCATCAATAAAGTGCGGGCCCGGCCAGCGCTGCATGTCGGGCGGGGCCAGCGGCGCTCGATGCGTGTCATGCGGCGCGTGCGAGGGCGGGCGAGCACGCCGCCAGCTGTGCGGGTCCGATGCACGCACTTACGCTTCGTGGTGCCAGCTGCAGCGAGCCGCGTGCCATGCCGGACGCGTGGTCGATCCGCTGCATCCTGGCGCTTGCAGAGGTAACTAAAACTCCTTTTTTTCCTCCTCCTTTTGTCTGCTAGCTTTTTTTTAAGGGACGCGCGCTGGTAGCTTGAATAGCTTTTCCAGCTTCACCGGGCAGAGTGGCGAGTACAGAAGGTACTCTAGCATATCGAGCGCATAAGGCGCCCGATCAGTGGCAAACCCAACTAGAGGGTTGCTCACCGTGGTGTTGGATCAAAGTCCAACCTACGGCGGGCTCATTCTAGTGGGCCCGATCGAGGGGACAACGGACGCGGCCTGAGGGCGCCACGCTAGGCTCGGACCTCGGCTCAGGCCGTGTGTTGTGTCACTAGTTGTGTTTTAAACTGGCGGTCAAGCTGTGGATCAGCAACAGATCAGTGCAGAGGTGTGAATAGTCCCGTTTAGCTTTTGTCGTGTGTCTTTTGTCTTGTGGTCGATCCGCTGCACCCTGGCGCTTGCAGAGATAACTAACAACTGTTTTACTTCTTACTAGTTTTTGGCTGTTGGCCTTCACTGGTTGGGTTTTTACTGGCGGTCAAGCTGTGGATTAGAGATGAGACGTATTTACTAGAACAGATCCACACACTAGGTATTTTACAGTACTAAGTGGCACCTATTCCAATTTTTAAAATACTTGATCCACCTAGTATTTTTTAAATTACACGATTTCCGACCCTACCATCAAAGTAATAGAGGTTATTATTGCATAATCCGTAGTCGTGTATTACGCGCACCGCGTATTTCTCGCTAAGCTTATGTGCGAACGTAGAGATTCACTCCGTCTCTGTCTGACAAACAAATTTGAGCGCAGGCAGGTGTGAGATAGGAATAGCCTGTTGAAGTATGAAGGGAGGATATCAATAAATCAACAGCCAGCAAAAACATTATTATTCAATTTCAAATTGCATTATTAATACTACGGTTGTATCTTTTCAAAGAAAATTGTATTTTAAAGTCATAATACGTGGATTAGTCCGCACTAGTCGCGTCAAGTATGGTAAATTACTACGTACTAGGTGGAATAGGTATTTGGATCAAGTATTAATAAATACTTGGAATAGGTGCACCTAGTATCAAATTTACCTAGTATAACCCATCTCTACTGTGGATCCTGGCTACACAGGAGTTGCAGCAGTGTATATTCCCAATTAGCTCTCGACTACTGCACCTGGGCGCTTGTAGATGTACTTTTCTAGGCCTTTGTATCCTCAGCATTGGGTAAGCGTCGTGACATGAAATCACTCTGCGTGATCCTGGTCCGGCTTTTCTCTCTATCTCTACAATGCCACATGTTCGTTGATCCCTATTACTAATAGGTGTTATTAACGTGTATCACAGTTCCATAATCTGTGTATTGGCATCTATTTTTTTTTAATCAAACTATGGACGTGATTGGCTTACTCCAAAACGAACATCTTAGGTGATTACTACGTAGCTGCGTAGGTAATATTAAGTTCCTTTTTCTTTTTCAGGAAGTAAAAATGTAACGGACAATAGAGTGAGCCGCGAGCGCAGAGACAGCGACGTCGACTCCAGCCGCGCGCTATAGTCGGCTTCATCCGACTTGCACATCTTCCCTAGACATTACAGATAATCCACAACTTTTTCAAAACTCCATTTGTCATAGAAAATATTGGTAAAACCCTCTACAATCATAATCACATAAGTCCTACGAATTTCTCTCTCCTCTTGGCAATATTCGTGTTAAACCTTTGAGCTAGATGTTAGGTCACAAAGATTTTTTCATCTTAATGTATTAGGTATTAGATAAAATAATTCAAGCAGATTGTAGTTCTGAGGAAAACCCCATTTTAAAATGCAATAGGTAGGTAATTTAATTCTCTTCAAACTCGGGGTAGCGCCCGACCTTTTAGTATTTTATAATCAATTGTTAAAATTAGCGAGCTCAATTAGAGGAATCATTTTTGATTCGTCACGATTCATATAATCTGAACGACCACTTGTACCAAATCACCTTGTCAAAGTCATCTTCGTGGCAAGTTTATGAACTTTGAAACTACTGTAGTTAGCGTAGAATTAGAAAAATCTATTGAAACTGATGCACATTTTTCAAACTTTGTAGATAAATAATAATTCTTATTAATAATTAACACTTACATTATTAAATTTGAGCACCAAATCGTACTTAATATTTAGTCAAAATATTACATAGGGAGTGTAGTTAGCACAATGTTTGGATTGTAGTATATTTTGATGAAATTCTAACTTTTCTCTTGTTGAATGTATGTTTGAAGCTTATTTTATGGATGAAATTTAATAACTTTTTCATCGGACTGACATAATTGTTCTTAATTTTAAAATAACTCTAGTGTTTTAAGACTTAATCTTACTTTACGAAATGTGGTTAACGCTTATTGCAATATTTATTATATTAAGTTATGGATATGATGTTAGTGCAATAATTTTATTGAGAACTGTATGAAATTTATGTTACGTGTTTTGTTTTGTTTTTTTCATGAGTCGATTCAGATAGCGTAAAATCTATTCGGACAAGTCTAGTGTTATAGATACGTTTTCAGTATTACGTGTGTATGTTAGATTTGTAGTAGATATTTTAATCTTCAAAACTTAACACTGGAATTTCGAATGGTTATCGAGACTGTGGTTAAAAGTAATTTATTGTTACTTTACTCATTTTAAAACATTTCTGAGTCTGAGTATGTTTGAATTGTTTCAATTAAGATAATCATCAAATGAATATGCATTGAATCTTGTCACTAGTAGGGAAATAACTTTCTTGGCGTCCTCTTAGCTTTAAAATTTTATTTTTGTACACATTTTAAAAACATTTCTGCTGGTCTGCTACCAGTGTAAAAAATACATTCTAAATAATAGTGATTTATTTGCTATTAAGTTTGCATTATCAAAATTGTTTGTGGTGACTTGAGGTAAATTATTTAAATAATTATTTGCCCTAATTATTTTAGGAGTAATTTTTGATGATAGTCACCTAAATTCCAAAGAGTTCCCAAATTAAAAATTCGTCACACAACTAAAAATTATGAAATTTGTTCCTCGTTAATATACGTAAATAGTATGATGATTAATGTTATTCTATGTTATTCGTCATTGAGTTGTCAATTAAGTAAAGTAAGTAATGCTTTTTCTTGTATTATGGACAGACTAATTGTAACGTATAAGTTGATTCTCGTCAATTACTTCCTAGTTCTAATCAAGTTGTTAATTGTATCTGACTATAATAATACTAAATTGTTGTAGTTAAACTCATTGCAAACATTAGATGATGTATAATATATTGTCCCTGTTTCTTCATAAATATTTTACACAGAATTTTGTATTTTATTTTTTATAAATCAACCTCTTAACCTTTTAAAACCAATCAAGTATCATTCATTGGTATCTTTTACAAAAATGAAATAAAGTAAAAAATATTTTTAACACTATTTATTTGATAGTAAATATCTTTCGTAAACCACATAACCATCATAGACTTACGTTTGTAAATCAGTTACATGTGATATTTAGTCATTATGATACAATATTGTTCAATTACTGACACATTCGAAATTAATTGATACACATACACTTTGTTTCTTACTTTTTCACTATTTGGAATGCATATTTAAAATATTTTCTCTTCAAATGTTTGTATTAATTAAATCTATGGATTTATTACACCGATTTTACTATTTTCTCATTATTACAAAATGTCAAAGATTAGCTAAAATGTCAATTAAATGTAATTTTGAAAATAATGTGAGATTGCACAGTTCTATTATTACAAAAATAAACTTATCGAGGAACTACACAAAACTTACATTGATCGTACAATTACTCTTAACGTTAAAATTGAAGTTCAAAAGTAGAAAACATGCAGAAGTTTCAGTTCAAAATACTCTCGTTTAATAGAAATATATTTACCCATCAGCTTTTACAACCCTAATTGTTTTGCCACAATAAATATCCTAGATTCATCGTTCACTGTAACATCACTGTACATACACACTTCACTGATTCACTTCAATCCGATTAGCACTCCTGATCTTGCTGCATCGTTGTCCGAGTGAAGAGTTCCATGGTGAGAGCAGAGAGGAACAGTGGGATGGAACGGTGATGGTGGAGATGTAGTTCCACCAGCTCACCAAGCGTAGACGAGTAATCGGTGTGCACCATCTCGATGCCATCGTCACAAAGCTTGAAGGTGAGGTACTCGTCTGCTGACTCAGCATACATGTTTGATATTCTGGAAAGCGATAGAAAATCCTGTAGAGTATATTCCTGCTATGTTGGCAAGTCTTTTGAAATTAGATAGACAAAAAAACAAATTCCTCATAGTCCTCACATACAACCCGGCGAGCTAACTGCGCACCCGGGTGACCGTGACGTCACAACGACAGGCGAACGCAGGAAAGTCGCATTCCTGCAAGGTGTGCAGTTAGCTCTATCGGGTTGTAAGTCTTATAGCTGGGGTTAGTAATAAGAAAATATCATTACAACACAAAAAAAAGTTAATCCTTACCTATAATTTTTATGGCCAGTTCTATCTATTTTATAACCTAGAAGCATATAACAGACGTCTCTATATTCTTGTGCTGACGAAGTGAATTCTTCCTTCATCCTGAAATAAATGGGGATAAGTGGAATAAGAAATAAAGACAAGAACATTTTAACGTTAGTGCCTAATTAAGAGAAAAATAATATAATTACACTAGTGGGTGGGCATATCTAGAATATATGAAAACGTAATTGATTAAACATTAAGCATCTTATGTAGTCGTAATAGGTGCTAGTTTTCAACAAATCTGTACCTTTTGAGCTTGATGTCTCGGTTCTCGAGCTGTTGCCGCAGCGCCTGCGTGTCCGCATCGGAGCAGGCGCGCGAGCCGCCTTCACGCAGCGCCGCTTTTAACTGCTTTATCTGCACAAACAAGTTTATTAGTATTTGTAGTAAAATAAAAAAAGCGTCAGCGGTTACGGATTTAAATTCCCGCTGGGGGTAATTTGTAGGTTGAGCTTTGGCAGTGTTTTAGTATGCAAAGCGATTAAGAATAACTTAAATCCAACATTTGGTCCTTCGAGCCGGATACGACGAACCAGAGACATACAGCTAAGTAAGTAATGTTGGAGCATATTATTAGGGTTGTTTGTCGTTATTAGCATCTACAGCAAAACAGTAATATGTAATGTAATAGTTACCTCTTCTTGTGCGGCTTCCAAGTCCAATTGGAATTGTTTTTGTGCGGCGGCTGCGGGATTGTCAGCCAGGTGAAGCACCTAGAAATAACATTTCAATTACTAATACCGTAAACAACACAGCAATTTCCTCAATCAATATTGTACCTTATACTCAACACAGAAAGTTCAAAATCCTTTGAAGGAGAAGTAGTAAGTTAATATGCTATCGTACCTTGGTTCCCTGGCTGCTCCCAAGGCGTTCGACATGCGCTTGCAGCATGTCCCGCTGCGAGCGAAACTTCTGCACGTCGCGACGGAGGGACTCCGCCTCTTCGCGCCACTTGGTCACTTCGTTGCGGAGACTTTCTACCACTGTTATGAAGAATAAATTCATTATTTTCAGCGTTATCGAACTTTTATCAGGGATCAAAATCAATAGTCGTTCTTTATTGTGCGAAGTTTGGAATCGGAACAGTAACTTTGAGGAAGGTTTAAAACAACTCCGTGAAATACAGAATCGTAATAATTGTATGCGCACTTGAAGTGATGATACTTCTGTAAAGGTGCCTAGACTTGAGGTAAGTAAACAAAGAATTTATGCAACATGATGCCATAATATGAAGATGAACGAAAATGACGTAAAAAAATACTTTGATAAATATATTGCCACCATAATTTAAACCTTATTCAATTGTCATAAGGTTGGAAACTTACCATTAGTGGGCGCATGTTGATCATGAGTGGCCAGAAGGTCGCCCTACAGAGCCTCCTATAGTCTAGAGCGACTGTGCGACTGGCACCCGCAGTGAGTGTGCGAGCGCGATAGCAACATGATTACGCGCGAGCGATAAGGATGGTTAGCTTGGGGTCATTGGACAAAATTCTACGTGCTCACGGACCAGGCTTTAGATAAGGTTCAAAATGCCGTAACTTTCCTGTAAAGCGTTTAACTTACTTTTAGTGTGCGCGTGTTGATCATGAGTGGCCAGCAGGTCCCGGTAGCCTTGTAGAGCCTTCTCCAGCTGTTCCACGCGCGCTGATAATAAAGCAGCGTTTCCCGCGCCGGTTTCGCCGCACAGAGTCACCGATAACTCACCATTAGTGGGCGCATGTTGATCGTAAGTGGCCAGCTGGTCGCTGTAGCCCTACAGAGACTCCTAGATAAGATTCAAAATGCCGTAACTTTCCTGTAATACTTTGAACTTACTTTTAGTGTGCGCGTGTTGATCGTGAGTGGCTAGCAGGTCCCGGTAGCCTTGTAGAGCTTTCTCCAGCTGTTCCACGCGCGCTGAGAGCAAGGCAGCGCTGCCCGCGCCCGTCTCACCGCATAGCGTCACCGATAACTCTCCATTAGTGGGCGCATGTTGATCATGAGTGGCCAGCTGGTCGCTGTAGGCCCTACAGAGCCTCCTAGATAAGGTTCAAAATGCCGTAACTTTCCTGTAATACTTTAAACTTACTTTTAGTGTGCGCGTGTTGATCATGAGTGGCTAGCAGGTCCCGGTAGCCTTGTAGCGCCTTCCAGCTGTTCCACGCGCGCTGAGAGCAAGGCAGCGCTGCCCGCGCCGGTTTCGCCGCATAGAGTCACCGATAACTCTCCATTAGTGGGCGCATGTTGATCATGAGTGGCCAGCTGGTCGCTGTAGGCCCTGCAGAGCCTCCTAGATAAGGTTCAAAATGCCGTAACTTTCCTGTAAAGCGTTTAACTTACTTTTAGTGTGCGCGTGTTGATCGTGAGTGGCTAGCAGGTCCCGGTAGCCTTGCAAAGCCTTCTCCAGCTGTTCCACGCGCGCTGAGAGCAAGGCAGCGCTGCCCGCGCCGGTTTCGCCGCATAGAGTCACCGATAACTCCTTTTCGTAGCAGTCTAGCTGTTGTCTGAGAGAAAAATAGTAATTAAATACTGAGACATAGTCTGTAGCCGTATAGTTTTGAGCGATTTTAACAAGATGGGTGTCACCACTCAACACTAAATAGGCTATGAACAATGACATACAAAAAAAGATAGGTTATGTATACGCCCATATTATAGTGACGCAAGTAGTCCTATACAGTATAGGACTACTAGTATAGGCTATACTAGCTATAGATGAACTAAATTGAATCGTCCCACCTGTGACATTGACAGGGGGCGCCACCGTCAATACCGGATCGTTGGTTCCTATATTTGCCACGTAGGAAAACACTGAAATTTCATTTGCAGGAGGGAATTGTTATCATCTGGGTTACTATTTCCAATTTTTGCCATTTGACTTTTCAAAATCGTTCAACTATACGTACAGCTATTTAATACGACATTTGGGGAAGAAAACAGAAAAATTATAGGTAAAACCGGTTGTTACACAAATATTTTTTTATTCTTTTATAATTGGATTCACATTCCAGATTTTGTAACACAAAACAAGAAATCACTTCTGTTATTTGAAGACATAGCAACTCACCTATAGCTATCCCGCTCCCTCGTGACAAGCAGCAGCCGCTTCTGCAGCCGGTGTATGAGGCTCTCCTGATTCTTCCGCACCGTGGTCAAGTCATTCAGCTTGGTGGTGGCCTTGTCTCGCTCGTATTTGATTGTAGCTACATCCTAGAAAATGTATTAGTAGGTAAGGAAACTGCTAAAAAAAAAAAATATTTACCAAAATAAGCTAACATGAAAATCTGAACTGCAATTATAGCTGTTGAGATACGATTGCGCAGTGATGCGACATCAATGCGCGATGCGCAAGTATTTAGCAGTAGCCGTGAGCTGGGTGTTTAGTGACGCTCATGATTTCCACTTAATAATATTTTACCGTGTGCTGATTTTTAGGGCCATTGGTATGCTGCAAATGCGGGCTACACACCATCTAATAATCTCTTTCCATGCCTCCTCGCTCCTTCTTCTGTCTACACAGCAGATACATTAGTGAGCTGCGCCTGCGTGTAACCTTGGCGGCGCACTGTGGCAGACGAGGCGAAGAAGATCGGCAAGACTTGGAGCGAGATCAAACACATAGCTCAAGACCGAACGCGATGGAGGACTGTTGTGGACGCCCTCTGCCCCATCTAGGGGACATAGGACCATAAGTCAAGTAAGTCAAGCCTGCGTGTAACCGGCGGTAATGATGGTAAGCTGTGAATGCGATCTACACACTATACCGCCTGGTAATCTCTCCTTACTTCTCCCTCGTACTCCTCGCTAACCGTTCGTTTCAGCCGAAAGACGTCCACAGCTGGACAAAGGCCTCCCCCAAGGATTTCCACAAAGACCGGTCCTGCGCCGCTCGCATCCAGGCACCTCCCGCGATCTTCACCAGATCGTCGGTCCACCTAGTGGGAGGCCTGCCCACGCTACGTCTTCCAGCTCGTGGTCGCCACTCAAGAACTTTCCTGCCCCAGCGGCCATCAGCTCGCCGAGCTATGTGCCCCGCCCACTACCACTTGATTTTAGCGATTCTGCGGGCTATGTCAGTCACTCTGGTTCTCCTACGGATCTCCTCATTTCTGATTCGATCACGCAGGGAAACTATGAGCATAGCACTCTCCATCGCTCTTTGGGTGACCTTGCTAACCATTATTCTCATACCCCACGCAAAATGTACCTCAGTGAGCTGCGTCCGCGCCTGCGAACAGCCCGTTGTATACGATAAACTGGCTGCCGAAAGCCATAGATGCGAGCTACACGCCACGCCGCCTAGTAATCTCCCCTCACTCCTTCTTCCCCTCACTACACTTCTCACAACACACAGCACCTACCTCAGTGAGATGCGCCTACGCCTGCGAGCAGCCAGCGGTGGCGGTGAGCTGGCTGCTGAGCTGTGTGTGACTGCGAGATACACACTGCAACCTAGTAATCTCTTCCCGCATGTCTATCTCACTCACTTATGAAGCAAGGAGACTTTTTTCTCATACCCTACCCATTACTTACCTCGGTGAGCTGAGCCAGCTGCGTCTGCGCCTGCGAGCAGCCGGCGGTGGCGGTGAGCTGGCTGCTGAGCGCCGCGTCCAGCGCCGCCGCCAGCGATGACAGACTACACTCCCTCTAGTGACTCTCCTCACATCTGTCTCACTCCACCTACCTCGGTGAGCTGAGCCAGCTGCGTCTGCGCCTGCGAGCAGCCGGCGGTGGCGGTGAGCTGGCTGCTGAGCGCCGCGTCCAGCGCCGCCGCCAGCGATGACAGACTACACTCCCTCTAGTGACTCTCCTCACATCTGTCTCACTCCACCTACCTCGGTGAGCTGAGCCAGCTGCGTCTGCGCCTGCGAGCAGCCGGCGGTGGCGGTGAGCTGGCTGCTGAGCGCCGCGTCCAGCGCCGCCGCCAGCGATGACAGACTACACTCCCTCTAGTGACTCTCCTCACATCTGTCTCACTCCACCTACCTCGGTGAGCTGAGCCAGCTGCGTCTGCGCCTGCGAGCAGCCGGCGGTGGCGGTGAGCTGGCTGCTGAGCGCCGCGTCCAGCGCCGCCGCCAGCGATGACAGACTACACTCCCTCTAGTGACTCTCCTCACATCTGTCTCACTCCACCTACCTCGGTGAGCTGAGCCAGCTGCGTCTGCGCCTGCGAGCAGCCGGCGGTGGCGGTGAGCTGGCTGCTGAGCGCCGCGTCCAGCGCCGCCGCCAGCGATGACAGACTACACTCCCTCTAGTGACTCTCCTCACATCTGTCTCACTCCACCTACCTCGGTGAGCTGAGCCAGCTGCGTCTGCGCCTGCGAGCAGCCGGCGGTGGCGGTGAGCTGGCTGCTGAGCGCCGCGTCCAGCGCCGCCGCCAGCGATGACAGACTACACTCCCTCTAGTGACTCTCCTCACATCTGTCTCACTCCACCTACCTCGGTGAGCTGAGCCAGCTGCGTCTGCGCCTGCGAGCAGCCGGCGGTGGCGGTGAGCTGGCTGCTGAGCGCCGCGTCCAGCGCCGCCGCCAGCGATGACAGACTACACTCCCTCTAGTGACTCTCCTCACATCTGTCTCACTCCACCTACCTCGGTGAGCTGAGCCAGCTGCGTCTGCGCCTGCGAGCAGCCGGCGGTGGCGGTGAGCTGGCTGCTGAGCGCCGCGTCCAGCGCCGCCGCCAGCGATGACAGACTACACTCCCTCTAGTGACTCTCCTCACATCTGTCTCACTCCACCTACCTCGGTGAGCTGAGCCAGCTGCGTCTGCGCCTGCGAGCAGCCGGCGGTGGCGGTGAGCTGGCTGCTGAGCGCCGCGTCCAGCGCCGCCGAGAGCCCGCGAGCGCTGTCCACGCCGTGCGCGCGCGCTGATGACTTCCACTCTTCCAACGCCGACTCCAGAGCGGCGATTTTGACCTGAAACCGATAGTTGGTTAAAATAGCTCATTACAACACCGTACCAGGATGGGTAATCATGTACATGGTGAGCACAAACATTTACTTCCTGTTTAAAACACAATAAATTCTATAAAAAAGCGCCGGTGTCGCATCTGCGCGGCCCCAACCCAACGCTTTTTTCGGACAAGTGACGCGTGATTGCGTCTACCCCGAATCGAATTGGGTTTCTTCGACCATTGGCCGGTGCGAGCTGGCGATAAGTCGACATTTGAAAGATACTAGTGGGGGAGAGGCCTAATAATACATAAT